>NC_142072.1:4300000-4600000 GCF_059756535.1 Pantherophis guttatus
AAAATGGAACCGATATAGATCTCTGGTCCTGTTGGCTCTTGCTGCTTTGCAGGAGGAAGAGTGACTTTGACCGTGTACCTTCCTCGATCCGTTGACCTCAGATTTTTGATAGTCAAGGAACAATTCTGATGCAGCACGACGACTTTGGAAGCATCAGCCGGGGTGAATTTTGCATCGGAGACCAAAACGATGTTTTCCCCAGACGGCTGCGTCCACTCGCATCGCACAAATCCCTGCCGGATATTCTTGGCATGCAGGAGGACACTTTGACCCTCGATGGGGTTTTCAGGAACAGAAACCACAGTTAAATTTTCCTGAGCTGACACCAGCTGCAACAAGCAGCTTAGGATGCAACCTGCAAAGAAGTAAGGGGGAAAGGAAGGGAAACCACAAAGTTATTTCAATCTTGTAGCCTCTTCTCTGCAGCTCCTTGCTAAGCACACCATGCCCCACCCTGAAGTTCTCCATCAAAGGAGGGAGGAGATCTGAGAAGGGGACTCCATATATGGATGCTCTCTTGTGTTCAGTCCAGCCCATTCTGCTGGACTTCCCCTTTCTAGTCCCATCTTGGCGTTTTGACATATTTTTTGACATATGATTGCATGTCACTGCTTGAGTCAAGAGAACAAGGGATAGACTCTCAAGTTGGGTGGAGAAATGAAAGACCCAAGCCAACAGCCAAGTTATTTGGGGTCATAAACCAGCCACTCCACAAACCCACCAACCAACCAATCAATCAACCAACCAACAAAATCTAGTATTTTGGTGGTAAAGGCACCAGGCTGTAAACCTGACTAGGTGGCTCAGTGGCTAAGACAATGAGCTTGTCGATCAGAAAGGTTGGCAGTTCGGCGGTTCAAATCCCTATTATACTGCTGGATTCTGGGAGTTGAAGCCCACCCATCTTCAAGCTACCAAGGTTGAGAAACACTGATCTAGTAGTTGATGGTATGTGAGAAGACTATGTTGGCTTTCCAGGTTAGGTGATCCTAGTTAGCTTATTTTGACTGGATTGAGGATTTGAAAAACTGGCCAGGGGGGGATCTCGTGAGTAGGGAAAGGCAACGAAGTCTACTCTATTTTTTTTTTCTCTTGGTAAAAAGAGAGCCAGTCTGTGTTGCTGGTAAAGGCATTACGATAGAAACTGGGAGATCTAGTGTGTGTCCCCCACCCCTTTAGGCATAAAGTCAGTGGGTGACCTTGGGCCAGTCAGTTTCTCTCAGCCCTAGAAAGGAGGCAATGGCAAAATACTTCCTGAAAAATCTTTACGAAGAAAAGATAGTCGCTGGAACTCAACACTGACTTGAAAGGAGAGAGAGAGAGAGAGAGAGAGGGAGAGAGAGAGAGAGAGAGAGAGAGAGAGAGAGAGAGAGAGAGAGAGAGAGAGAGAGAGAGAGAGAGAGAGAGAGTTGCTTCTCTCCTTGATTAGTTTCCACCCATTGCTTCTTCTCCTGCCCTCAGGTGCTTTGGAGAATAAGCTGACACCCCCTCCTCTTCTTTGTGGCAGCCCCTCAAATATTGGAAGACTATTATCATGTCTCCCCTGGTCCTTCTCTTCATTAAACTAGACAGACCCAATTCCAGCAACCGTTCTTCATATGTTTTAGTCTCCAGTCCCCTCATCATCTTGGTTGCTCTTCTCTGCACTCTTTCCAAAGTCTCTACATCTTTTTTATAGTGTGATGACCAAAACTGGATACAATATTCTAAGCGAGGTCTTTACAAAGTGGTATTGATAGTTGGGATAGGCATAGGGATCACGCGTAAAGATTGTAGCTTGGCATGTAAAAGGAATAAATGATTAAGAGTGCCTAAATTTGTAGATTAAATGCGTAAATATATGTACGCTGTGCATTTGTGAAACGAAGACAAAATGCATGGCAGAAGTAAGTGAAAAGAATGAGGTGGCAAGGAATGGCAGTGGTGCAGACCACACTTAATTTGATTTCCCTTTCTTTGGTTTTATTATCTTAATATTTTTCCCCACTATTTCCTTCCTCTTTTCTCTGCGCCTCGTGTAATGTAAATTACCCTGAGCAATTTACAAAGAGCAAAACAGAAAGAGATTTGTTAAAAAGTCTTATTAAAAAAAAGTATTAAATGTGAGCCAGCCATGTGCTGCAGCTGCCCAAAAAGTCAACACAGTTCTAGGCTGCATAAACAGAGGGAATCAAGATCACGGGAAGTGTTAATACCACTTTATAATACCTTGGTAATGCCACACTTGGAATACGGCATCCAGTTTTGGTCGCCACAATGTAAAAAAGATGTTGAGACCCTAGAAAGAGTGCAGAGAAGAGCATCAAAGATGATTAGGGGACTGGAGGCTAAAACGTATGAAGAACGGTTGCAGGAACTGGGTATGTCTAGTTTGATGAAAAGAAGGACTAGGGGTGATATGATAGCAGTGTTCCAATATCTCAGGGGCTGCCACAAAGAAGAGGGAGTCAAGCTATTCTCCAAAGCACCTGAGGGCAGGACAAGAAGCAATGGGTGGGAACTAATCAAGGAGAGAAGCAACCTAGAACTAAGGAGAAATTTCCAGACAGTGAGAACAATGGATCAGTGGAACAACTTGCCTCCAGAAGTTGGGAATGCTCCAACACTGGAAGTTTTAAAGAAGAGATTAGATAACCATTTGTCTGAAGGGTTTCCTGCCTAAGCAGGGGGTTGGACTAGAAGACCTCCAAGGTCCCTTCCAACTCTGTTATTCTATTCTATTCATATGTCTATTCTTCTCTAACTTTATCAGAACATGAAATATTTGACATCTAAGGATGCTAACAATCTCTTCCATCCCACCCCCACCCCCCATTTAGCCGTATACAAATATATACTAATTTTGTTAGATGCGCTAATCCGGCAAAAATCATTCTGATGCAGTAAGATGTCTTTAATCAATGGGCAGCGCTTATGCACACATCCCAAAGAGTAATTAAAAATAGGCAATGCCAGCTTGCCTCCAAGAGGTTTTAGAAGAAAGTTTGCTATTTTGGACTGACCTGCGAGAAAAAGAGCTGTTTGAGATCCCGGACGGCTTCTGAAAGGCTCCATGGATTCTTAGTCCTCCAGGTAAAGTCAAGAGAACAAGGAGTGGGATCTTCTGAGATCTTTGTGGTTTAGCACCCCTTGGTGTTGATGTGATAAAGATCCTAACCCCTTCTGCTTTTGTCAACAGAGGACGGGAAGGAAGGAAGAGCCGTTACCCAAGGGGTGTGGGTGATGCTACACCGATCACAGGAACTTCCTCTCACTTTTGGCTTGTTTTGCGTGGTTACACCACCTAAAATGACTAAGGCAGAATCTTAACATGTCTGCCACCTCACTCCATCTCGTGAGGAGACCACTGGAAATCTAGCAGCAATCCTCTTGTATTTCCTCTCAGAGATTCCCCAAATCTCTTCCCCAATGCCCCAGCTTGGCATTGCTTTGGTCCCCTTGCGAAAGGAGAGACAAGAAAGGATAACCTATTGCGTAGTTTGCACTGGGAAGGGTGGGCCAAAGTAGACCTCTGAAGTTCTGCATGTGCAGAGATTATATATATATATAATATATATATATATATATATATGCATGCAATATATATATATATATATATGCATGCAAGTTTTGGTGTATTCTGGTCTTTTCCCGTGTAAGATGGAGAGTATCTTGGCGACGTTTTGACAAGGTCTCACTCGTCATCTTCAGGCTGGTGTCTTCGGCTTCGTGCTTGTACGAGGAAAGCGTGATCGGAGCTGCCGTCTTTCTATAAATACTGGTTTATTATTAACTCCATCAACCAACCAAGATGTAACAATAAAGGCAACCAACCCGCTCACAGCAACAAAGCCAGCACCCCACACCTCCCCACCAGTATTTATAGAGAGACGGCAGCTCCGATTACGCTTTCCTCACACAAGCACGAAGCCAAAGACACCAGCCTGAAGATGACGAGTGAGACCTCGTCGAAACGTCGCCAAGATACTCTTGATCTTACACGGGAAAAGACTCGAATACACCAAACTTGCATACCCCTACCCGTGAAAATAAATAAAGGGAGACTAGTATAGATCTATTTCAAGCTATTTAACTTTCATCCATACCATACCCGTACTTGGATTCGAATTTGGGCTGCCTGCATATTAGGCAGTTGTATTAACCTCTGAGCCACAAGTTCTCCTCCCTTTATCAGCTTGAGCCAGGGGAGAGATTAAGTGTTTTTGTGGTGTTGATATTACCACTTTAGACTGCACTGGTGAGGTCATACTTGGGTCCATTCCTGTCACAAAAAAAAAAGAGGCTGAGGCCCTGGAGTTCAGAAAAGAGTTAGAAATAGGGTAAGGGGTCTGGAAGCTAAACAGTATGATGAACAGCTGAGGGAACCAGGTACATCTAGTCAAATGAAGAGAAGGATTAGAGGTGACATGATGGCAGTGTTCCAATACTTGAGGGGCTGCCACAGAGAGGAGGGGGTCAAGCTATTTTCCAAAGCATCAGAAGGGCAGACGAGGAATAATGGATGGAAACTGATCAAGGAGATATTCAATCTGGAAGTAAGGAGAAATTTTCTGACTGTGAGAACAATCCACCCATGGAACAGAAGTTGTGGGAGCTTCATCACTTGAGACTTTCAAGAAGAGATTGGACTGCCATTTGTCAGAAATGGTGTAGGGTCTCCTGATTGGGTGGGGGGTTGGACTAGATGACTTACAAGGTCCCTTCCAACTCTGTTAATCTGTTAATCTCTATTCTACAAACCACGTGAGGGCAGGATAACAAGTAACGGGTGGAAGATGGTGGCTGGGGAATTCTGGGAGTTGAAGTCCACTGGTCTTCATATTACTAAGGTTGATAAAGCTGTATTAGGGGGTCATTAAAGCTGAGGTCAGCTTCGATGCTGGCTGGGGAATTCTGGGAGTTGAAGTCCACCCCGTCTTCAAGTTGCCAAGGTTGAGAAATACTACCTTAGTAAAATGCAACCCAGTTTTCTCATCTCCTCGTCGACCCTCTGGCCAGTTGCACAATTGCAGCCAGAGGTCCATGTGTGTGGCAAGAAATAGCTACAAGCTCTGCAGAGAAGATTGAGCAAGGCGTTTTCTGTTAGCGAGCGCGTTGCCCCATCCATCGTCCCTCTCATTTCAACCACAGACCTGATGACCGTCAGGAAAAAAAAAAAACATCCGTCAGAAGCGCTGGAAAGATGAGACTAATCCGTTGGGTCATCTTCTCTACCTCTGAAGACAGTTTCCCACCTGACCGTCATGTTAGAATGTGTCCTCTTTGGTGGGGTTTTGGGTTGAGTTGCGGAAAAGTTTAGATTGTCGGGCATTTTGCTTCACCGTGTGATTGGCAACCTGGAAAAAGATGATTCATGTAGGCCCGTCGGAGCAAAACATGGTTTCCTGCCAACGTTTCTTATATATATATATATATATATATATATGTTTTCTGAGGTTTTCGCGGGTGTTTGTATATCCGCGTAAAATTGGAGGTGTCTTTCGTCGAAACGTTGCCAAGACACCTCAATTTTACGCGGGAGAAAACCCGAATAACCAAAGACCTATATATCTATATCTATATCTATATATCTATATCTATATCTATATCTATATCTATATCTATATCTATATTTATATCTATATCTATATCTATATCTATATCTATATTTATATCTATATCTATATCTATATATATATAGGTCTTTGGTTATTCGGGTCTTCTCCCACGTAAAATTGGAAGTGTCTTGGCGACGTTTCGACGAAGTCTCATTCGTCATCTATATCTATATATATATTCTTAAGTTTTCCCGGGTGTGTATATGCAAAAAATTAAAATCTCGGGTGTTTTCCCGCATCATGTTAAATAAGTTAGTTAAAATGTTTAAAATTCTGGTTAAAATCCTAGCTTAAAATCTTCTAAAAATCTTTACAGAGCACTGTAAGGATTTACACTGGTAGGATTTTAGCTAAGGTTTTAAAGAACCTTGCAGAGTGCTCTGTAAGAATTTTTAGAAGATTTTAAGCTAGGATTTTAACCAGAATTTTAAACATTTTAACTAACTTATTTAACATGACGTGGGAAAACACCCGAGATTTTATTTTTTTGCATATGTGTGTGTGTGTGTGTGTGTGTGTGTGTGTGTGTGTGTGTGTATATGTATATATATATATATATATATAATGTTTTTCTATCGAGACACCTGGTCTGCCCCAGCATATGGGAGGGAACATACTGTATCCCTTTTGCCATATATATATACCCTCGCACATATGTGCTAGTTATTCCCAACTCTAGGGGGCGGTGCTCATCTCCGTTTCAAAGCCGAAGAGCCAGCGCTGTCCAGAGACGTCTCCGTGGTCATGTGGCCGGCATGACTCAATGCCAAAGGCGCACGGTACGCTGTTCCCTTCCCACCAAAGGGGGTCCCTATTTTTCTACTTGCATTTTTTACGTGGTTTCGAACTGCTAGGTTGGCAGAAGCTGGGACAAGTCACGGGAGCTCACCCCATTACGCGGCACTAGGGATTCGAACCGCTGAACTGCCGACCTTTCAATCGACAAGCTCAGCGTCTTAGCCACTGAGCCACCACATCTCTTCATTTCTTTATTCATTACATTAGCATTAATTCTATAATATTAAAATGATAGTAGGAAAAAAGGAGGGACAGATATAGGTAGTCCTCGACTTACGACCACAATTAGGCCCAAAATTTATGCTTGCTAAGCCAGACAGTCACTTAACGAACTGTTGTAAGTCCAGGACTGCCTGTAGTTCACTGAACAACCATGTTACTAGCTGCAGTGATCCGCTTCGCATTGTAGTTTTTATAACTACAACGGGGCCTCGAAATTTCCAATGAGTTTCGCCCCGTTCTATGACCATTCTTGCCCCGGCTGTTAAGTGAATCACTGCCATGGCTAAGTGCCTCTACTCCCACAGGATTCTTCTAAGCTTGCATCCTAAGCATCCAGCTCAGGGGTGAAATCCAGCAGGTTCTGAAGAACCGGTAGCGGAAATTTTGAGTAGTTCGGAGAACCGGCAAATACCACTTCTGGGTGGCCCCAGAGTGGGGGTGGGAATGGAGATTTTGCAATAGCCTTCCGCCAAGAGTGGGGAGGGAATGGGGATTCTGCAGTATCCTTTCCCTGGAGTGGGGTGGGAATGGAGATTTTGCAGTATCCTTCCCCCAGGAGTGAGGAGGGAATGGGAATTTTTGAGTAATTCGGAGAACCGGCAAATACCACCTCTGGCTGGCCCCAGAGTGGGGGTGGGAATGGAGATTTTGCAATATCCTTCCCCCAGGAATAGGGAAGGGATGGAGATTTTGCAGTATCCTTCCCCTGCCATGCCCATCAAGCCACACAACACCCACCAAACCACACCCACAGAACCGGTAGTAAAAAAAATTGGATTTCACCACTGATCCATCTGAACTGCAAAACACAACAGCGAATTGTATCATCCTGGTTGACTAAGACTATCGCAAACAGGATAAATCTACAACACAAAAATTGCCAAACTCCTGTCCAGGATAACATGCAAAGCTTGCTTCACTTCCATTTCCTTTCGCTGATCTCTTCCAACCGTTTCCTTCTCCCCCACTTCTTCCTCTTCTCTTCTAGGTGTTGCTCACAGCTTATTAAAAAAAAGGATCATTTCCTTGTTGCTGATATCTGGGTGTGAATCAGGACCATGCTGGTTTATGATCATAATAAAGATTGGGTTGATAACTGGGGTGTGTGTGTGGGGAGGGAAGTAAAACAGGAGGGAAATTTAATCCATCCGCTCCATACAGATAGTCCTTCGTTCGTTTAGTGACCGTTTGAAAGGGCAACAGCGCTGAAGAAAGGGATTTATGACTGATTTTCTTTTTTTTTTCCCTTGTTTTTTTTTTTTGAGTCGGAACCAGGAGACCCTATACCCGTGATGGCGAATCTATGGCACGCGTGCCACAGGTGGCAAGCGGAACCATATCGGTGGGTACACGAGTGTTGCCGTAGCTCAGCTCCAGCACGCATGCGTGCGCTGGCCAGCTGATTTTTGGGCCTTCTGGGCCCAACGGAAGTCGGCAAATGGGCTGTTTCCGGCCTCTGGAGGGCCTCCGGGGAGGTGGGGAAGGCCGTTTTTGCCCTCCCCAGGCTCCTAGGAAGCCTCTAGAGCCTGGGGAGGGCAAAAAACGGACCTAACGGACTCACCGTGCCATCACATGCCAAAAGCAGGGGGCGCATGGGGGGGGTCGTGCACACATGCATGTGGGGGCAGGGGGCATAGAATTATGGGTGTGGGCACGCACACGCGTGACCACCCCGCACTCCCCCAGCTTTTGGCACGCGATGGCAAAAAGGTTAGCCATCACTGCCCTATACCATTTCAGACAAATGGCTGTCCAATCTCTTCCAATGTTTATTAAAAACTTCCAGTGTTCTCACTTAACGTCTGTTCCAGCACCCCTATGGTTCCGTGATCAAGAGAGCAACAAGGACCCCACAGTCCTCCTCCTCCCCCCGCCCTGAAAATCCCACTCCCCTCTAGCACTGATGATGTTACCTAGTTTGGTACTGAAACGTCCGAAAGAAAAGCTTCAAGAGCACCATGGATTCCCCAGTTCATCCCCCGAGTTACATACAGTAGTGGCCAAAATTGTGGAAACCTTTTGGGAACTCCAACTAGTGGGAAGTCTGTTCTGGAAGCTCTTATTTTCTTTTTCTTTTTAAACATGTTTTATTTGCAGTTTTCTTTTCACACCATACATATTTTTTGGACAATGTATTGACTGGGTCAAGTCTTTCTTAAACAAAAGCTAACAATAGTAATAGAGATAAGTATGTGTAAGCCTAATCTTCCAACTTCAACAATACTATTCTCTTTTCATAATCCTTTATCATTTTTCCCCCATTAATTCATTTAAGCATAGATAACATTTCTTCGCGCCATGTATTTGTTATCCCATACTAAATTACGATTATTTAATATTTTGAAAATTACCCGTTATTCCCCACATGCCTTCAATATTCCAAAGGTGTAGGATTACTAATAACGCCAAATATTAACAATATTTAATCAACCCCAGGAGAGTATCTCAAAATCCCCAGTTTCTAATCCTTAATATTTTAAATTCACAATATACTTTAACACACTATTAACGTTAATAATACAATTCAATTGCCTACTCCTTAATTTCCATCTATTAGTTGTAACAAATTGTATTATCCATTAATATATATACTACTGGTTTCCCTATTTGTATTTTCCCATTTTATCCATCATCTCTTAACCTTTTTACAATTCCATCATCGATTGACTTTTTAGTCAGCCTTTTATCTCTCTCTCTTATAGCTCTTTTTGATATTTTTGTGCCTACTGAACATGGAAGCTCTTTTCATGAACAGATCCAAGAGATCTGAGTGGGTTTCCTGGTGCTCAAATTGCATTCGGAGGTCTTTCATTTTTTTATTGAGATGTCCAAATTGATGGCATGTTTCTTTTTAGGAGAGCTATAATTCCTAAAGTCCATAAGGATGGCAGAGTTCCTCCCCCCCCCCACTATATTGGCAATCTTCTGAATGTAGTCTCAGTTTTAGACGTCAAAATGTTTTTCTAGAATTAAGTCATGGAAACAGAAGGAGAAGTAACCTTAAGGGCTCCAAAATGACCAAACATTTGTCACGCATCATGACCCAAACACTAGTCTTTCATAGTTGTTGTCCAACAACAGACGCAAATATATAAATCACAGGGTGGACATTGGAAAGTCACAATAGACATTTTGTCATTTCTCTCGTTTCCTCATCGCATGTGCTTATGAGCGTAGAAGACCTTCTGATTTTTAATTTTACTTTTTAAAGGACCAGGCTGAAGTGTAATCCATCAGGTCGTGTCTGCGAACAATGACTCCATTTTCGAAAAGGAGGAGTGGGTCATAATTTCTCTAGAGTAGATGAGGGTTTACGATTTCGGTTTGTTTGTTTTTTTTCAAAACGGGGTATATCCAAATAATTTCTGGAGCCTTCGTTCTGCCCATGAATCATAGTGCATAAGTTTCAATAGCATGTCTAAAGAAGGAAGAGAAAAGAGGAAGTTAAGAGAATAACTATTTTTGTTCTGGGTTATTATACCAATAAAACAGATCAGGGACATAATTTTGAAAGTTTGTGGAAAGGTTTAGAATTTTAAGAGAACTCGAGGGACAGTCCCCCAACATTTTATTTTATTTTTTATTTTTATTAAATTTCTATACCGCCCTACTCCCGAAGGACTCAGGGCGGTGAACAGCCACAGAATAAAACACATAAATACAAAAATTTAAAATAGAATAAAAACGAATTAAATAATTTGGCTGAAAAAATTTAAAATACCCCATAATTTAAAAACAAATTAAAATTTACATTTAAAAAGGGGAGGAGATTTAGGCCAAGCCAGGCCAACATTGATTTAAGTAGAGGTTTGCTAGTTTCTAATCTTCCTTCCTTCCCTCCCTCCCTTCCTCCCTCCCTCCCTCCCTCCTTCTTTCTTTCTTTCTTTCTTTCTTTCTTTCTTTCTTTCTTTCTTTCTTCCCTCCCTCCCTCCCTCCCTCCCTCCCTCCCTCCCTCGCTCTCTTTCTTTCTTTCTTTCTTTCTTTCTTTTTTCCTTTTATCCTTCCTTCCTTCCTTCCTTCCTTCCTTCCTTCCTTCCTTCCTTCCTTCCTTCCTTCCTTCCTCTCTTTTCTTCCCTCCCTCCCTCCTTTCTTTGAATATGGCTGCCAAATGCTGACTAGGAAACATTGGGAGTTTTAGTCCCCACATCTTATAGTCACTGAGGTTGAGAAGCATTGGTTAAGGGCATGAGACCACAGTCGTGCTTAAATATATACAGGTAGTCCTCAACCTACGACCACAATTGAGTCCCCAATTTTTGTTGATAAGCGAGACTTTTGTTAAATGAATTTTGCCCCACTTTATTATGAGCTTTCTTGGCACAGTTGTGAAGTGAATCACTGCAGCTACCGTGTTTCCCCGAAAATAAGACCCCGTCTTACATTTTTTTGAACCCTGAAATAAGCGCTTGGCCTTATTTTCGGGGAGGTCTTATTATTTTGGGGCACGTGGAGCAAGACGAGGCTCCTCTTGCTGTCTTACCTGATTTCCAAATATTTCCAAATATTTTCAGGGAGGTCTTATTTTCGGGGGGGCAGGTTTATTTTAGCGCATGTGCTCAAAAGCCCGATTGGGCTTATTATCAGGGGATGTCTTATTTTTGGGGAAACAGGGTAGTAACATGATGGTTAAGTAAATCTGGCTTCACCACTGACTCTGCTTGTCAGAAGGTTGCAAAAGGGAATCAAATGACCATGCGACACTGCAACTGTCATAAGTATGAGTCACTTGCCAAGCATCTGATTACGGATCAGATGTTCACAGGGGGTGCTACCAAGATCGTAATTGCAAAAAACAGTCGTAAGTGACCTTTTTCAGTGCCGTGGTAACTTTGAACAGTCACTAAATCAGTGTTTCTCAACTTTGGAAGCTTGAAGATGGGTGGACTTCAACTCTCAGAATCCCCCAGCCAGCGCTGCTGGCTGGGGGATTCTGGGAGTTGAAGTCCACCCATCTTCAAGCTACCAAGGTTGATAAACACTGTACTAAATGAACTGTTGTAAATCAAGGATCACCTGCGTTTGATCGTTCCTGTCCTAGTCTGGTCATTTTACTTGGGCAGGTAGAGTTTCTCCTTTCAGTTTTTTTAAATAAAAAGATAAATTACGGAAATTACCTTGGAGTGGAATGCAACTTCCAGTATGAAAACATGCCTACAAAAACAAGGAATCCGAGTAAGGAACCCACAACTATTCCTGCTGTTTCCTTTCCCATAAGAATGATATTCCAAGCCTCTAGATCCTTTCCGGAAGAGTCTAAAAAAAAAAAAAATCCAGAATGAACTTAGCGGTCGGGTTATAAGTCGTAGACTTATTATTTCTTACAGGTAATCCTCCACTTACGACCACAATTGAGTCGAAATGTCTGTTGCTTAAGCGAGACATTTGTTAAGTGAGCTTTCCCCCATTTTGCAACCTTTCTTGCCACGGTTGTTAAGTGAGTCACTGCAGTTTGTAAGACAGTTATTACAGGAATCTGGATGTCTACGGAGATTTTATTTACTTATTTACTTATTTATTTATTTATTTATTTATTTGATTTATATGCGGCCCTTCTCCGGAGACTCAGGGCGGCTTACAATGCGTTAAGCAATAGCCTTCATACTTTTGTATATTTATGGCTTAGGACCTGGGTACCTACAAGACCGTCTTTTGCTACCAATAGCCTCCCACCGACCAGTTCGTTCTCACAGGGAGGGACTACTCAGGGTACTGTCAGTCAAATTATGTCGACTGGCGACTCCCAGGGGGAGGGCCTTCTCTGTGGGGGCTCCAACCCTTTGGAATGAACTGCCCCCGGAGATACGGAATATCCCTGATCTCTGTGCTTTCCGCCGTGCCCTCAAGACCCTGATGTTCCAACAGGCGGAGCTAAACATACGAACATGTGAATGATTTATTAAATGTTATCTAATTCTGGGTTTTATTTAATTGACCAAACTAAGTAATAATTTTAATTAGCAATTTTATGATGTTTGTGTGTCTATATTTTTCTTGACTGTACACTGCCTTGAGTCCTACGGGAGAAAGGCGGTATAGAAATATAATAAATAAATAAATAAATAAATAAATAAATAAATAAATAAATAAATAAATAAATACAAAGTCAGCTTATTGCCCCCACAAACCGGGTCCTCAATTTATCTACCTTAGAAAGGATGGAAGGCTGAGTCAACCTTGAGCCTGGTGAGATTCGAACTTACAGTAATTGCAGACAGCTGGTGTTAATCACAATGCTATCAGTCTGCTGAGCCACCAGGTCCTATTTATTTATTTTATCGGACTTATATGCCGCCCTTCTTCACAGGGACTCAGGGCGGCTCACAACAATAAGCGACAGCAAGTCCAGATTCTCAGGTCATCCAGGTCACTGAACTTCCTTGGTTTTTTCTTTTGAAGACGTTTCGCTTCTCATCCCAAGAAGCTTCTTCAGCTCATGAGCTTGAAAAAAAGAACCTTTCGGGATATAGGAATCTGGCTTGTCTCATGGACTTTGCCCGTCAATAGGTCGCAAAAGGACATCCCACAACCGGGACATATGAGTCAGTTGTCAAGCATCTCAATTTTAATCATGTGGCCATGGGGATGATGCAACGGTCGTAAGTGTGGAAAACGATCATCAGTCACTTTTTTCAGTGCCGTTGTGACTTTGAATGTTGACTAAATGAACTGTCGTAAGCTGAGAACTACTACTTATTATTATTATTATTATTATTATTATTATTATTATTATTATTGGTTGTGTTTGATCTCACGGGGATGGGGTGGGCGTGGTCAGGTTGGGTGTGGCCAGCTGAACGTCAGTTGTGTCGGGAGGGGAGGGGACGCCTGTCGTGGCCCCAACACTCTGCCAGCAAACAGGCTTCCGAGCTCCGTTTTCAGCTGTCACGGCCTCCTGCAACCCTCTGCCAATAAAAACGGAGCTCTGTTTTTACTGGCAGAGCGTTGCAGGAGGCTGTAGCAGCTGAAAACGGAGCTCGGGAGCCTGTTTTTGCTGGCCGTAGCACCGCAGGCCAGTCTTTCACTGTTTCCAGGGCGGCCCCGCGGGCCAGATCTAAGTACCCCGCGGATCAGATCCGGGCCCCGGGCCTTGAGTTTGACACCCCTGCTGTCGAGGGTATGAAAGGATCCCTTATCTATTTACCTGTGATCTCTAACAACACTTCCCCTTTTTCGTAGGCATTTTTGGCAGCTCCCTTTATCAGGATGACATAGAAACCGGCGTCCCCCAACGTTAAATTAGTGATGCTCAGAGAACAATCCAGTTGTATCTGCTCCCGGCCCGTGTAAGCGTTGCTGTAATTGACTCTAAGTATGGGGGATGTTTGGTAGGTCACGATTTTGTTCTCCTTCTGGATGCGACTTCGGAACCATGAGCAGAGAGAGATGTTCTCCATGCTTCCTACTGGGATGAAGATGACTTCCCTCCCAATCAAGGGTCTGGGTGGCTCGATTCTGACGGCAATATAAGTGTTGCCAGCTTGAGACCCCAAGATGCAAGACGAACCCAGAAGATAACCTATGAGGACGGAGAGAGAGAGGGGGAGTGGGGGAGAGAGAATGAGAGAGAGAGAATGAGAGAATAAGAGACAGAACGAGAGAGAGAGAGAGAGAGAGAGAAAGAGAATGAGAGAGAGAGAGAAACAGAGAAAGAGAGAGAGAATAAGAGAGAAAGAGAGAATGAGAAAATGAGGGAAAGAGAGAGAGAAAGAGAATGAGAGATGGGGAGAATAAGACAGAAAGAGAGAAAGAGAGAAAGAGAGAGAACGAGAGAGAGAGAAAGAAAGAGAATGAGAGAGAGAGAGAAAGAGAGAAAGAGAGAGAGAATAAGAGAGAAAGAGAGAATGAGAAAATGAGGGAAAGAGAGAGAGAAAGAGAATGAGAGATGGGGAGAATAAGACAAAAAGAGAGAATGAGAGAAAGAGAGAGAACGAGAGAGAGAGAGAAAGAGAATGAGAGAGAGAGGGAAACAGAGAAAGAGAGAGAGAATAAGAGAGAAAGAGAGAATGAGAAAATGAGAAAATGAGGGAAAGAGAGAGAGAGAAAGAGAATGAGAGATGGGGAGAATAAGACAGAAAGAGAGAATGAGAGAAAGAGAGAGAATGAGAGACAGAATGAGAGAGAGAAAGAGAAAGAGAGAGAGAAACAAAGAAAGAGAGAGAATAAGACAGAAAGAGAGAATGAGAAAATGAGGGGAAGAGAAAGAGAATGAGAGAGGGAGAGAGAGGGAGAATAAGACAGAATGAGAGAATGAAAGTGAGAGAATGAGAGACAGATCAGAGAGAGAGAGAGAATGAGAAAATGAGGGAAAGAGAGAGAGAGAATGAGAGATGGAGAGAGGGGGAGAATAAGAAAGAGAGAAAGAGAGAGAATGAGAGAGAGAACGAGAGAGAGAGAGAGATTTAATCTATCCTCCCATTGATTGCCAATTTGGATTTAGGGCTTGTCAGAAGTTCCCAAAAGAAGATCACATGACCCCAGGACGCTGCAACCGTCATAAATACGAGCCAGTTGCCAAGTGTCCGAATTTTGATCACGTGACCACGAGGAGGCTGCAAGGGTGAAAGACTGTCATGTCCCTTTTTTCAGCGCCCTTGTAACTTCCCACGGTCACTAAACAAACAGTTGTAAGATGTGGTACGGCCCCTATTTATTTGGTTTTGCCCTTTTCTGCCAACCGTCTTTCACCCTAGACCAGGGTTCTCCAATCTTGGCAACTTTAAGCCTGGAGGACTTCAACTCCCAGAATTCTAAATGTTGGTCTGTTTTTAGGAAGATTGTGAATTCTGGGAGTTGAAGTCCGTCAGGCTTAAAGTTGCCAAGGTTGGGAGACTCCTGTCCTCGACCACAGCCAGCCACCCCAAAGAGCCCCATTCTTTTACCTGCCAAGACCATTGTTGGCCAGAGCTTTCTTTGTCTAAAGGACCAGCCTCGTTCCAAGCAACCTCTCCTTGATGCTTCAGGCTCTCTAGGGAACTGGAGAATATTATACATGATGGAGGATTCTTTGGGAGTCTTGCCCACTTAGTTTCTCCGGATCTTTTCTGGCAGCATCTTCCCTCCCCACACCCTTGAGCCCCCCTCCCTCCAGGTCACAGGAAGATGTAATAAAGCAGAGGTGTGAGCTAAGCTGACCTGGGAGTAATGTAAATGAAGCGGGCTCTGATAGATGACCACTGGATAACTTTCTATTCACTCTATTCTAAAAAGCAATGCATCCGGTTGGAAAAAGTACAAACTCAGCCAAAATCCTTTTGGTTCCTCTAGGAGGCCTCTAAGTTGTCAGAAGAAAGGAACATTCTAATGACATACATCTTAAAGGTTGGTTAGGTCAAGGGGAATCCACATGAGTTAAAAGTTGTCTATCGTCAGAAGATGATTTGAGTCTATGCTTCAGTAATCTACAAAAAGAATTATAACTGTTGGCAAAGAATAAAATGAAACAGTAATTAGGAAGTGTCAATTAAAAATGACAAATGTATATGATCACATAAACTGCTGAGTTAACAGAATCCTTTGTCTAGAAGGGTATAAAACCATTGTACCTAATTTCTGTCTTTTGTTCAACGCTTCATGTACAGAGCTTTGAACCTATGGCGCAATATACAAATTGTCTCTGATTAACCCAAAAGTTGTGTTGGTCTTATTAAATCCACAACAGGAGAGCCTCTGTTTTGGAGGTGCCCAGGCCAGCTATGAGCATTTGAACCCGGATCTCTCAAAAGCCGTATGGGGATATGGCTGAGGATAGGATGACATCCCAGGGATCTGTTCAATGAAATGTTGGTCTATTTTTAGGGAGATTGTAAGTAGATTTAGACTTACATTCAGATGTAGTAGATTCAGATGTACTAGATTCAGCTGTAAATTCAAATTTAGATTTAGGTTTAGATTTTAGATGGTTTAGATGTAGATGTAGATGATTTAGATTTAGACAGACTTAGATTTGAATTTGGATTTAGATTTTAGATTTAGATGATTTAGATTTTAGATTTAAATTTAAATTTTAGATTTAGACTCAGATTTAGATGATTTAGATTTAGACAGACTTAGATTTAAATTTAGATTTAGATTTTAGATTTAGATGATTTAGATTTTAGATTATTTAGACTTAGACTAGATTTAGGTTTAGATTTTAGATTTAGATGTTAGATTTAGATTTAAATTTAAATTTTAGATTTAGACTCAGATTTAGATGATTTAGATTTAGACTTGGATTAGATTAGATTAGGTTTAGGTTTAGGTTTAAATTTTAGATTTAGATTTAGATTTTAGATTTAAATTTAAATTTTAGATTTAGACTCAGATTTAGATGATTTAGATTTAGACTTAGATTAGATTTAGGTTTGGATTTTAGGTTTAGGTTTAAATTTTAGACAACAACAATCTGGGTCCTCATTTTATTGACCTCGGAAGGACGGAAGGCTGAATCAACCTTGTAGAAGGTAAACTACTTCCCAAAAAGTTGCCAACAAAATGGCAGGGAATGACGAGAAGTCAAGAATTCCTCCAAGGACCCCAACAGAAACAGCGCAAATAAACTTTCTGTAAAACCACCCTACAGATTGTCCTCGACTTACAACCATTCATTTAGCGACTGTTCAAAGTTACAAATGCACTGCAAAAAAGACCATTTTTCACGATTACAACCTCTGGAACATCCCTGCGGTCACGGGATCGAAATTCGCATGTTTGGCAACTGACATCGTATTTATGACGGTTGAATTCTCCTGGGGTCAGGTGACCCCCTTTCGATGAACTTCTGACAAGCAAAATCAAGGGAGAAGCCACTTAGCGACCATGTGGCGAACTTAACAACGGCAGTGATTCACTGAACGACGGGGGTGAGTGGGCAAGAAAGTCTGTGAAATAGGGCAAAACTCACTTAACGACTGTTGCTAAATGTGCTCGGCAGCCGGAAATTTGGGCCTCAGTTGTGGTCATAAGTCGAGACGTACCTGTTCTGCCCCAGCTATGGACCCCAAAGAACGCAGCACACACAAAGTCTGTACAAACCTTAGTTTACTAAATTAAATCAGCCTTTTTCAAACAAAGGCTGTTAATTAACTTTCTTAACAGCCAACAAGAATCCAAAGAATAAATAATGGTAATCTTACTAGGATTGGCAGAAAGCCCAGAAGCAATTTGCAGGAAGCTGATAAAAGAACTGAGATCCAGACGTGAAGGGGAGTGAACTAAGTTGTTTCCTGCAAATTGCCTCAGTCGTCGTCCGTCCTTAAATAGGCTAAGGGAGTGGCCAATTAGCCCCAAGCCTTACTCTCGAGGAGACCTCCTCCTGAGGAGCCACTCCTGCCTTTTGGCAGCTCTGCACGCCCGTGCATTGATAAGAGGCTCCTCCTCTTCTTCCTCTTCACCCATGGTAGTTTCTGGAGGTTCTGAAGGCCCTGGCTGAATCCCCGTCTCTGGCACCACATCTTCTCCAGCCTCCTCACTGTCTGACTCGAGTGCCAGCTGCACAGGCTGCTGGCGCAGCACCACACCAGCCTCCTCACTGTCGGATTCAGATACTAGCTGCGCAGGCCGCTGACGGGCCACAACAGTACCCATATAAAGAAATAAGCCTAACTTGGATTGTAAACAGCCTAGAGTTAGCTTTGCATGGTTTGTTTAATAACAAACAAACAAACAAATTCCCTGGAAAATAAGTTCGGGTCAAGTCGAAGTTTGGGCACTGAGGTCTTTTATTTCATCAATACAGGTGATGGATTTTTTTTTTTCATTTTTATTTTTTTTTGCTCCTGAGGACTCTGGAGGGTTAGAATTGTTGACTTTTGGAGTCCCCAGAATGTCCCTCCATATTTTGTTGTTGGGTCCCTGTAGATGGCATCTTTCATGGCGGTGGGGGAGAGACAGATGAGCAGGGGGTCTCTGGGACTGGTGGCTGATGCTAAGACTTGGATGTTACCAAGACTCCAGGCTGGAGTAATCTTCATTCTTCATTATCTGGAAGACAATGTTATTAGCAGGTATTACTGAGCCGTGGTGGCGCAGTGGTGAGAGGGCAGTACTGCAGGCTACTTCTGCTGACTGCCGTCTGCCTGCCATTTGGCAGTTCGAATCCCACCAGGCTTAAGGTTGACTCAGCCTTCCGTCCTTCCGAGGTTGGTAAAATGAGGACCCAAAATTGTTGGGGGCAATAATGCTGACTCTGTAAACCGCTTAGAGAGCTGTAAAGCACTGTGAAGCGGTATATAAGTCTAAGTGCTATTGCTATCTTCCTAACTCCCTCCCTCCCTCCCTTCTATGGTGTGCAGTTAGAATGCAGCATTGCAGGCTAACTCTGCCCACTGCAAGGAGTTCAATCCTCACAGGCTCAAGGTTGACTCAGCCTTCTAACCTTCCAAGGTGGATAAAATGAGGACCCAAATTGTTGGGGGCAAGAGGCCGATTCTGTAAACTTAGAGAAGGCTGTAAAGCACTGTGAAGCGGTATATAAGTCTAAGTCTATTGCTATTTATTTATTTATTTAGCGGATGGCATATCATACATGGACTCGCAATATAAATTAACCGGTCAACCAGATTGGTAGAACCCAATAAAATATAAATGTCAAAAAAGAGCTAGGTTCAAATATAGGTAGTCCTCGATTTATAACAGTTCATCTAGTGAGTTTTCGAAGTTACAAGGGCACTGAAAAAAGCGACTTATGACCGTTTTTCACACTGACGATCTTGTGATCAAAATTCAGATGCTTGGCCATTGGTTCAGATTTATGACCGTTGCTGCGTCCCAACATCACGCAATCCCTTTTTGCGACTGTCTGCCAAGCAAAGTCCATGGGGAAGCCAGATTCACTTAACGACCGGTTTACTAATTTAAGAACTGCAGTGATTCGCTTAACAATGGTGGCCAAGAAAGGTCGTCACATAAGGCAAAATTCACTGAACCATTGACTTGCTCAGCAACAGAAATGTTGGGCTCAGTTGTGGTCGTAAGTTGAGGACTACCTGCACAGCCTTAAGAGGTTGCAGAAAAAAATGCTTTTAGAAGCCTCTGACGATCAGGCAACTCAGCTGGGATCGCCAGAGGCTTTTAAAGGCATTTTGTTTTTCTACAACCTCTTCGGCCGAAGAGATTACAGAAAAAAATGCTTTTAAAAGCCTCTGACGATCCCATCTGAGCCACGCAATCATCAGAGGCTTTTTTTTTAACTTTTAAAAGCATTTTTTCGGCTGAAGAGGTTGTAGAAAAAATGCTTTTAAAAGTTTAAAAAAAAAGCCTTTGATGAGGTGGGCGGGGTAAGTGAGTGGCGACCTGGCCGAGAACCGGTTTGGGGGCGTGACCAGCCAATGTTATTACCGGTTCTCCGAACTACCACAAATTCTTACTACCAGTTCTTGCGAACCGGTGTGAACCGGGAGCAACCCACCACTGGTTGAGCACCTCAGAGCCATTATCTGATCTTCTACTAATGGTACTTACACAGGCTTGGCGTTGAGGAAACTCTGCTGACTCAGCATTCGATTCTCTTCCCTGTGTGTGGGGGGGGAGAAATGGGGGGGGGCGAATTAAGAGGCATATGTGACCAGGTTTAAATTACTGTTCTTCAGACACCTTATGCAAAGATCTAGCTCTCTGGAAAAGGCCCTAATGTTGGGAAATGCGAAAGGAAAGAAAATGTCAACTAGCAGTGGATAGATCGTTACAGCAGTGAAGAGTTCACTGTTGAAAGAGTTGGAGAAGCAGCAGTGGTGGTATCCAGCTGGTTCTGTCCGGTTCGGGTGAACCGTAGCAACGGCTGCAGTAGGCCACGCCCACCCGCCTGGATGTAATGCTGTCCTATTTCGCCACGTTTTGGAGGCCGCGCGAGAGCAAAGAGCATGGGCGGAAGGCCGAGCATGCGTGGAAGATGGCGCGTGCCAGCGAAGTGAGTGTGTGCGCTCACATTTGCGAACCGGTAGGAAGATAAGCGAATCCCACCTCTGAGAAGCAGGATAGGGACAGATCATTGTGGAGAAAATCTATCTAGCAGTATGTGGTGACTTGAAGTCCACATAACAAATGGCGCATCATCCATGCATCCATCCATCTATCCACCATCCGTGCACCCATCCATTTATCCAACCAACCAACCAACCAACCAACCAATCAATCAAGCATCCATCCATCCATCCATCCATCCATCTGTTGTGGCCCCGCCCTCTGAGCCTGTCCCATCGGAGGAAGAAAGCTCCGAGCATGAGGAAGAGGAGTCAGCCAGGCCTCCCTCTCCAGGCCCCTCCCCTCTGGCACTGTCTCAGGTGCCGGCCGAGGGAGAGGAGATTAGCAGGGAGACAGGTGGCTCGGATGAGAGTGAGGGAGAGACATCATTCCTGGACGCACGCCTCCGAAGGCGTGATAAACGATTGCAGCAGCTCAGGAGGCGTGCTAGGGATTAGAACTGAGTCACTGGACCACACCCCAGAGACTATATAATAGAGGGTGGTGGCTAGTGATCCTTGTGACGAACAAAAGTAAACCTTGGATAGTCACTAAGGCCTCGTCCGGAAACTGCTGAGAGGAATGTTATTCTGATTGAACTTTTGTACGCTAAGTATCTTATCTTTCTGTTTTGTGGAAATAAATGCACTTGGCAGACGGTGTGTAAATCGCTGCCAAGTTGGAGATAAAGACCTGGGTGTGTACCAAAGTGTTTCCTTAACCCTCAGCTGGCTGTGTTTGTGTGTGTATGTGAACGGGGACAGATCACCATCCACCCATTTTCCATCCATCCACTCATCTACCCTACGATCCACCCACTCACCCACTCATTCATCCATCCCTCCACCTATCTCTTATCCCTCCACCTATCTCTCCATCTATCCATCCATCCATCCATCCCCCATCCATCCATCCATCCATCCATCCATCCATTCATCCCTCCACCTATCCATCCATCCCTCCCATCCATTCATCCATTCATCCATCCATTCATCCATCCATCCGGATGCTCTACCTATCCATCCACCCATCCCTCCACCAACCCATCCATCCCTCCATCCCTCCACCCATCCCCTATCCCTCCACCTATCTCTCCACCTATCCATCTATCCATCCATCCCTCCACCTATCTCTCCACCTATCCATCCATCCATCCATCCATCCCCCATCCATTCATCCACCTATCCCCTATCCCTCCACCATCTATCCATCCATCCATCCCTCCACCTATCCCTCCCTCTCTCTCTCCCTCCCTCCCTCTCTCCATCCATCCACCCACCCAACTATATCCTTGACTTAGCCAGTCACAAGTTGTTCAAGTATGATTAGGGACAGCACCATGGGCTACAGAACACCTAAGTCCAGTTAGAGTTTTCAGATGAGCTAAGCATCTCCTCCAGCGATGGGCAGGAAGAGCTTGAAATGGAAACGCCTTGTACTTATATCCTTGTACTTACCCAGGTAGAATGTTTTGAGTACTTAATCTCTGTTGACTTCCAATCTGGCTTTCTATCCTATGAAAGAGGTGAGAGAAAGATGGATTTTCAGAGATGTGCCTTCAAAAGAAATCCCTCCCCTCTTCTTCTTGCTGAGAGCAAATGCACCAAGACAAATTCCTTTGTGTCCAATGACACTTGGCCAATAAAAAATTCTATTCTGTTCTACTCTACTCGACTCGACTCGACTCGACTCGACTCTACTCTACTCTACTCTACTCTACTCTACTCTACTCTACTCTACTCTACTCTACTCTCTACTCTACTCTACTCTACTCTATTCTATTCATCCTTTCCCAAGAATCTCCCTTGAGCCGGTCTGCTTGTACAGACAAGACCAAAAATCCAGGTAAGGGTTACAACAGTTCCTTTTTAGTGGCAGAGGTGGCGCAGTGGTTAGAGTGCAGTACTGCAAGCTACTTCAGCTGACTGCTAGCTGCAGATTGGCAGTTCAAATCTCACTGGCTCAAATTTGACTCAGACCTTCCATCCTTCCGAGATGGGTAAAATGAGGACCCAGATTGTTGGGGGCAATTTTACTGACTCTGTAAACTGCTTAGAGAGGGCTATAGAAGCACGACAAAGTGGTGTATATAAATGCTATTGCTAGTGACCATTCGAAGTTACATCCACACATAATGAAGGATTATAAATTGAACGAGCAAATAATGGAAGATTTTAATTTAACACAAGTCATACTGCATTTCTGGAATTTCGTTATATGCCTTCCTTGGATTTATTATGGACTGGACTTGACAATTCTTTGGCTTTGTGAACTTACTTTGGTTTATCCGACGGAGGAGGAAAACCTCCCTTTGTAAGTAAAGTTTTTGGCAAGCAGCTACTGGGTTGCTGCCAATGCTGTTATCTCAAAGAAATTCCTGACTTTATTAACTCCTGGCTGACTGTTTGTGTGCGTGTGTGAGACGGGGACAGAACAGTTATGCGATCACCTTTTGTGACCTTCTGACATGCAAATTCAATGGGAAATGAGGTTTATTTCCTCCCCCCCCCCAAAAAAATGAAATCCTGGTATGTTTACGTGCCATAGTTCAGATCTGGAACTTACTTGGCTTGAGATACCTCCGCACTTCCCAGCTCTGTAGCACGTGCAGGCCTTAGGAGAAGAGAAAACACAAATATATACATGGACACACACGGACACAAACACACATAGAATGAAAAACTCTGTTTGTTTGTTTGTTTGTTTGTTTGTTTGTTTGTTTGTATCCCAGCTTTATTGTCTTTACAAATAACTTCAAGGTGGCAAATACATCTAGTACTTGCTCCTCCTCCTATTTTCCCCATAACAACAACCCTGTGAAGTGGGTTGGGCTGAGAAAGAGAGTGATTGGCCCAAAGTCACCCAATTGGCTTTCATAGATAAGGCAGGATTAGAACTCCCCATCTCCTGGTGATTGGCCCAAAGTCACCCAATTGGCTTTTATGAATGAGGCGAAACTAGGGGTGAAATCCAGCAGGTTCTGGAGAACCGATAGCGGAAATTTTGAGTCGTTCAGAGAACCAGCAAATGCCACCTCTGGCTGGTCTCAGAGTGGAGAGGGAATGGGGATTTTACAGTATCCTTCCCCTGGAGTGGGGTGGGAATGGAGATTTTGCAGCATCCTTCCATGCCCAACAAGCCACGCCCACCAAGCCACACCACACCCACCAAGCCTCACCCAAAGGACTGGTAGTAAAAAAATTCGAATTTCACCACTGGGCAGAATAGAACACAGTATCTCCTGGTGATTGGGCCAAAGTCACCCAATTGGAAACCTCCAATGTTGGAGCATCCACAACTTCTGGTGGCAAGCTGTTCCACTGGTTAATTGTCGTCACTATTAGGAAGTTTCTCCTCAATTCCAGGGTTTTTTCTCTCCTTGATTAGTTTCCAATCCATTGCTTCTTGTCCTGCCTTCTAGTGCTTTGGAAAATAAGTTGACCCCCTCCTCTTTGTGGCAGCCCCTCAAATACTGGAATCCTGCTATCATGTCCCCCCTACTTCTCCTTTTCTCTAGATTGGCCATACCCAAATCCTGCAACCCTTCTTCATATGTTGGTTTTTTTGGGGGGGGGACTCCAGGCCCTTAATCATCTTAGTTGCTCTTCTTTCTTACAAAAAAAAAAAAGTTACAAAGAAGTTACACTAGGTCTCCATGGGAAAAAAGAGAAATGTTACCTTTTAACACGGCCCACAGTTCGGTAAAGCATCAGCGACACAATGAAGGCAAAGCCAGTGCCACTGGAAACAATGATTCCTAACAAGGCTAACGGAGACATCGTGCGTCGCTCCACGGCGTAGTAACTTCTGTCTGGCAAGAGAGAGAAAAGCCGTGAAGAACTTGGAAAGGGAGCATTCCAGGGGTGGGTTGCTCCCGGTTCGTCCCAAACCGGGGCAAAACGGTATTAGCGGCGGCGGGAGGCTCCACCTACCCACCCAGACGTCATCAAATACACTCTGTGCCTGCGCAAACCCGTAGTGCCAGGATTTGAAACTCACTACTGGAGCATTCTTGTTGGAGTTGCATTAGACCAGGGGTGTCAAGGCCGGATCTGGCCTGTGATGTGGTTGGATCTGGCCCACGGAGCCATCATGGAAAATGTAAGGGGCCGGTCCACGAGGCTTCGGCCTGGTCTACCCAATGAAAAGAGGAAACTTGCCAGCAGTTTGGGAAGTGGCATCAAGTTGGCCATACCCACTCATCTGGCAATGACCACCCAGTCAGCCACGCCCAGTGAGTGGCGCCAAGCTGGCCATGTCCAACCAGTCAGCCACGCCCACCTGCCCCCCCCGCCCTGAGGTCAACCACAGCCCCAATGTGGCCCTCAGTGAAACTGAGTTTGACACCCCTGGATTAGACCTTAAAAGGATTTCTTGCCAACTTTAAGGCGTGTCAAAGTGCATACCTCTTCAAGCTGCCAAGGTTGAGAAACAGAAAACTGGCTCTCTGCTTAGCATGGCATAATAGTCTAGGTCCATGCTGGCTGGGGAATTCTGGGAGTTGAAGTCCATCTATCTCGAAGGGTCAAGGTTGAGAAACAATCCTAGCCGGAGAATTCTGGGAGTTGTAGTCTACCCATCTTAAAGGGCCAAATTGAGAAACACTGCCTACAGCAGAAGTGGGGAACTATGACCCCTTTTATGACTTGAAGACTTTAACTCGTGGTCCTCTTTTGCGACGTTCTGATGAGGAAGACCGATTGACTCAACAACTGTGCTGCTAACTTAACAACCGCAGGCAACCTTGCTTAGCCACCGAGGCAAGAAAGGTCGTAAAATGGAGCCAAGCTCACTTATCAAATGTCTCACTTAACAACAGAAATTGGGGGCTCACTTGTGGGTCGCAAGTTGAGGACATCTTGTATTTGAAGGAAAGCACGGTGAGATGGTAACTGCCCGAATTACATTTCACTACCATACGCGTTTTGTTAGAACAAGTAAGCCGAAAGCGGTAATAGCAATTACCTCTGACTATTAAGGTCGCAGTTCCCACTTCGGATCGGTTAACAGTATTTTTATACACAGCGTAGAAGTCGGAGTCAGTGACTATAACATCTCTGATAAGAAGCGTACAATCTGGCCTGATGCGTTCACGGTGGCGGGAAGCCGGGCCGTAGACCACAGAATTTTTCTTGGGATGATAAGCTAAGATCTCGAAAAAGTTATTTGTCTCCCCTCGGTACCAGTGGCAGGCCAGGATGTTAGTCTTCATTCCTGATGGAGATAATGCCACGTCCCATCCGATGTCGGGATCGTCAGGATCTACCCTCACGTCAATGGTGACATTTTCAGCTGCTGCAGCCAATTGGAAGCCAGGTGGTTTCAGGACGTGACCTGGAGAGTTGGGAAGGAGGAAAAACACCGAAGAGACCCCCTTCGAGAAGACGTCAGAGCAGCATTTGGAGAAGGGAAGCTGTGTACAATAGCAATTAGCGCTTAGACTTATATACCACTAGAGTGCAGTGCTGTAGGCTAATTCTGCTGACTGCCGACTGCCTGCAGTTCAGCAGTTCGAATCTCACCATGCTCAAGGTTGACTCAGCCTTCCATCTTTCCAAGGTCGGTAAAATGAGGACCTCAATTGTTCGGGGCAGTAATGCTGACTCTGTAAACTGCTTAGAGAGGGCTGTAAAGCACTGTAAAGTGGTATATAAGTCTAAGTGCTATTGCCCTTCCTTCCTTCCTTCCTTCCTTCCTTCCTTCCTTCCTTCCTTCCTTCCTCCCTCCCTCCCTCCCTCCCTCCCTCCCTCCCTCCTTCCATTCCATGGTGCGCAGTGGTTAGAATGCAACATTGCAGGCTAACTCTGCTGACTGCCAGCAGTTCGATCCTGACCGGCTCAAGGTTGACTTAGCCTTCCATCCTTCCAAGGTTGGTAAAATGAGTTCCTCAATTGTTCGGGCCAGTTATGCTGGCTCTGTAAACTGCTTAGAGAGGGCTGTAAAGCACTGTAAAGTGGTATATAAGTCTAAGTGCTATTGCCCTTCCTTCCTTCCTTCCTCCCTCCCTCCCTCCCTCCCTCCCTCCCTCCCTCCCTCCCTCCTTCCATTCCATGGTGCGCAGTGGTTAGAATGCAACATTGCAGGCTAACTCTGCTGACTGCCAGCAGTTCGATCCTGACCGGCTCAAGGTTGACTCAGCCTTCCGTCCTTCCAAGATCGGTAAAATGAGGACCCAGATTGTTGGGGGCAAAAGACTGACTCAGTAAACCGCTTAAAGAGGGCTGGAAAGTCCACCCACCTTAAAGGGCCAAGATTGAGAAACAATGCTGGCTGGGGAATTCTGGGAGTTGAAGCCATCGTGTGTACGGTGTATGTGTACGGTCTCAACCAAGAATACACAACGTAAAGATAACCATCATAGTAAACAGTAAATAGTGCAAGATTGGAAGTTGTGGAGAGACCTGACCCATCGCCAAGCATCGGACACAACTGAATGGATAATCTCCTCATCATCTATCATAATGCCACCCACCATCTCAGAAAGGCAATCATAGCTTAATTGAAAAAGCACCCAACTAGGATTTTCAGTTGGTTCCCCTGGATCAAGGCTCTCCAAGGCTTGACAACTTTAGGACTTGTGGCCTTCAACTCCCAGAATTCCTACGGCTGGCTGAGAAATTCTGGGAGTTGAAGTCCACAAGCCTTCAAAGTTGCCAAGTTTGGAGAGCCCTTATCCAGGAGAACCGACTGTCCATCTTCCATCTCAGCATTAAAAATGCACAAAAGTCCTCCAGTGTCTCTTTTGAGAATGAGATGGATGGCACATTCATTCAATAAAGGAATACATAAATACCTCTCGGTGAACCTCATTTCAACCCCAACTGCTCGTTTCTTACTTGTGAAAAGTAGAATAAGCCAGTAACAGTGACACATTGAAAGGGTCCTCAGGGCCTGGCAGCAGGCAGCTGTTATTCCTGCCATACTTGGTGATGGACATCCTGAACTTATATCTTGGTGCCCATCTGGAGGATCGTGTTCCATGTTCTTCCCCCACGCCAGAGTTTCCTCCCACTAGGACTGGGAGGCTTCACTGCCAGGCCCACTGCCCTAAGCCATTGTGAACTCACAGCCAAAGGTCATAAAGCAAAACTTGAGATAGAGATCCTGGTGAGGTGGGCCATTGAGAGTCATCCAAGGAACCCTTCTTCAAAAATGATATTTCTGCCAGAGAACATGCCGACTGCCTACCTGTGTGCCAAGAGACGTCGCTGCAGGAATTAGGAACTATACTGATCCTACTAAAAGACCTCTCCCCTTCCTTCTGCCCACTCTCCCAAAAGTCACTGACAGCTGGTTTTAGATGGTCAATGCTAAGGAGAGCATAGCAGAAAGCTGGAGGATCTGAAGTTCTTAACATCTTCCCTGTAGCGTTCCAGAAAAAAACCCCAACTCCAAGTAAGGACTCTGAAGCAAGCATTTTTCAAAGTTCTATTTACTAGAATAGGTAAACTGGCACATCTGGGAAAACCCGAATCTGAGAGGTCCGGATTTTCCCTCAGTAAATCAAAACCCCCCAAACCATCCCCTCACTCCTCAGTTGATCCCATGCTCCAATCAACCACCGTCCCATCCCGAGACCTCACTCCGACCTCTCCTTCTCCAGATGCAGGATCGGCCTGACTTTGACTGACAAGAAGAATGTCTATAGACAACCCCTCTACTAAATTCCCCCTCCTACTTTCCCACACATTTGAAGGTGGCAGCATGGAAGCTTCCGGCCTAATATGGCTTCCAAAGCTGACGTTCTCAGCTGCTCCTTGAATAAATTTATGGTAGCAAGGCTTCTGATGGGGGAGGGGGAACCAGTTTTCAAGTCAGCATGGACAGCCATGGAATTGATCCTCCCCCCCCCTCCAAATTTGGCATTTTATTAATCAAGGTTCCCCCCCCCAAAAAAATGCTCTTTCTGGGCTCATAAGGGTTGTCCACATTCATCAGAATGTTTCATGGACTCTAGATTCTTAGTACAGCTCAAAAAGAACACTATTGGCATAATCTAATTGCCTTCGACCATCCATTTTGGCACAAAGATCCAGGTTAAGCTGAGAAAGGATTAGATTAGAGGTATCCAACCACAGTCACCATGTGCTTTACTGCTCAACTATATAACTGTAATAGGAAATAGGAAACTCTACTTAGAACAAAAGTGCATTGAGTATATACCATAGATCCAAACTAGTAAATACTGCCATCTACTGGCTGAATACTTCTGTAGTTGTTGCAATAGAGAATACATGCCAACATGTGTTTTATAATACAATAATACATGGGCAAACAATAGATACAAACTCAAGATACAAACTACTACTGGTTCTGTGGGCGTGGCTTGGTGGGGGGAGGGTAATGTGACTGGGTGGGTGTGGCCAATTTTTTTTGTTTTTTACTTTTTAAAGCATTTTTTTACAACCTATTGGGCCGAATAGGTTGTAAAAAATGCTTTTAAAAGGTTAAAAAAAAAGGCTCCGACGATCACAGCTATGGCACACAATCTTCAGAGCTTTTTTAAAAACATTTTAAAGCAGGAAGTAACGACACCCGAGCGGGTGGGCGGAGCCTTGCACCGCCATCGCTACTGGTTCTCCGAACCACCTGCCACAATCGCTACCAGATCGCCCGATCCGTTCCGAACCGGGATCATTTCACCCCTGTTCCACAGGCATCCTGAACTCTGGGTATTTAAAGTAATGGTCAAAAATTAACAATCTCAGGAGTAGACACTGCAATGGTTTAATTTTTTCAGTGCATAAGAGTGTCGGTGTTCTTTTCAGATCGTAGTGGGATCAGAGGAGCTGTGGGAATTTGCTGTCAATTGTTGGGCGCAGGGAGGGATAGATAAAAATTTGCAAGTCGAAGAGTGTTTTTTTTTTTTCGTGTTGAAGAAAAGGGATCCATTTTTGTTCTTGAAGGCTCGATGCAATCTGTTCTTTTTACCTGAAAGAGAGTCAATCTCAAATCACACACACAGCAGCCAAAAATGAAATATAATGTAGCCCGTGACATACGACCACAATTGAGCCCAAATTTCTGTTGCTAAGTGAGACAGCTGTTAAATGAATTCGACCCCGTTTTATCACCTTTCTTGACATGTTTATTAAGTATTTATCACCGCGGTTGTTAAAATTTAGCAACACAGCGGTTAACGTGGCTTGTTAACCGCTGTGGTGAGTTCTAACCGGCTTTACTACCGGTTCTTTTCGTGTACACGCTTTGCGCGTGATTGCATTGGGAATCTCTGCCCAGCTGAGGTGCGGCAATCCACTCTGCCACACCTATCAGCTGGGCTAAAAAAGAAGAAATAAACGGTAAGAATAACACGGGGATGGGCGGGAGGGCCCAGCTCCCGGACAAAGAGAACCGGTTCGGTGACATCATATCGTCACCGCTACCGGCTCGGCCGAACCGGGCTGAACCGGGAGGAACCCACCACTGCACTGCAACTGTCATAAATAGGAGTCAATTGCCAAGCATCGGAATTCTGGTCACGTGTCCATGGGGAATGCTACAATGGCCGTAAGTATGAGAAGTCACTTTTTCCAGTGCTTTGAACGGTCACTAAACAAACTGTCGTAGGTCGAGCACACAGTGTCCCTGTGGGTCATGTGATTGTGCTCTTGGCTATGTTGTGAATGTACAACGGTTGTGTGCTCATGCGATCACCGTTTGCAACCTTCAGAGCTGGCTTCGGCAAACAAGCAAACTCAATGGAGAAGCCAGCCGGGAAAGTCACAAATCTCAATGCTGTGAATGTCTCACTTAACAACTGCAACAAAAAAAAAGGTCATTAAAATCAGGAAGGGACAGGTGATGCTGTACACAATGACCGCACAGCTTAATGACAAATGTTCCACTCTTTATTTTGATTGTAATTCAAGAGCTGCCTGTAATCTCATAGCCCATTAAATCAGATTATTCCATCATGTATTCTAGGTTTGCTTCAAAAGTGGTATTTTTCTGCCTCTGCTGGTAGAAACAGGAGTTCAGCTCACCTGCTGCACTTTATACCATCTTACACAAATGCCTCCATTCCATATGGCTATTTATTTATTTATTTATTTATTTATTTATTTGTTTGTTTGTTTGTTTGTTCAATTTATATGCCGCCCTCCTCCGAAGACTCAGGGTGGCTTACAATGCACTTATAGTAATAGCCTTCATTCTTCTGTATATACCTGCTTATTAGGGCTTTTTGGCCCCCCCCCATAAGGCGTGTTTCTACAAAGTCAGCTTATTGCCCCCACAATCCGGGTCCTCAATTTACCTACCTCGGAAGGATGGAAGGCTGAGTCAACCTTGAGCCTGGTGAGATTTGAATTCGCACTAATTGCAGGCAGCTGGCAGCTAAGTGCTATATAACAGCACTTAGTCCGCTGCACCACCAAGGCTCTTGTTGGAGACAGACTGGCTGAGCCAGAGGGAGGAGTCAAGCAGGGAATTAGTCTGGAATCTTTAGGGAGGCGCAAACAACCAAAGTCCAACCTCCCCTTGAATCAGTGGTTGGTTGCCCCCGGTTCGGGCTGTTTCTATAGAACCGGTAGTAAAACCGGTGGGAGGTTCCGCCCACTGACCCTGACATCATCAGAAGCGATCTGCGCATACGCAGAAGCTTCTGAGCACGTGCAGAAGTAAGCCGCGTGCGTGAGCGAAGCAAGCAAGCACATGCAATTCCATTGCCAACTGGTAGTAAAGATAAGTAGAACCCACCCGTGCCTTGAATGCCATTTGAACCTTATCTAATTGAACTCTTCACATGTGGATCCATAATAGAATAACAGAGTTGGAAGGGACCTTGGAGGTCTTCTAGTCTAACCCCCTGCTCAGGCAGGGAACTCTATACCATTTCAGACAAAATGGTTGTCCAAACTCTTGTTAAAAGCTCCAGTGTTGGAGCACCCACAGCTTCCAGAGGCAAGCTGTTCCATTGATTAATTGTTCTAATTGTCAGGAAAGTTTTTTCCTTAGTTCTAGGTTGCTTCTCTCCTTGACTGATTTCCATCCATTGATTCTTAGTAATTCTCAGCTGTTATAATAAAATATTTTTGTTTGGGATTAATTGCGTCTTATAATGACTAAGTGAGCCTAGGTCACAACAGTAGGTGAACTGTCAGCAACGTTTAGCAAAGGCCTGGTTAACCAGGTAGCATTAAGGAGCCATGGTGGTGCAGTGGTTAGAATGCAGTATTGCAGGCTAATTCTGCCGACTGCCAGCAGTTCGATCCTGACCGAATCAAGGTTGACTCAGCTTTCCATCCTTCCGAAGTGGGTCAAATGAAGACCCAGATTCTTGGAGCAAGATGTAGACTCTGTGAAACGCTTAGAGACGGCTGTAAAAGCCCCGCAAAGCGGTATATAAGTCTTAAGTGCTATGATTATTGCATGAACATGTGTTTATGTTTGTTTTATTAAATTTGTATACCGCCCTACTCCCGAAGGACTCAGGGCAGTGAACAGGCACAGGATAAAATACAGAAGTACAAAAGTTAGAAACAATTTAAAACCAAATTAAATAATTTAGCCCACGACAATTTAAAATCCCAATAATTTAAAAACAAATTAAAATTTCAGTTTAAAAATTTAAAAGAAAGGAGAGAAAAATTAGGCCAGGTGATGTGATGTTTTCCACAGAGTGGGAATTCACAGATTGTTTTTAAGTCTTCCTTTCCTGGGTCTCTTACTTACCGTCCTCTCCTGGGGGCACCTCTTGCTCCACCTCTGCCTCTGCCTCTACCTCTCACCCCTCGCTGTGCGGTACCTCCACGAGTCGTCTTACGCTTGGGAGCTGTTGTTTTCCTAAAGACACACACACACACACACACACACACACACACACACAAATGAGCATGGCTCTGAACACTAAGTTGTCAACAGAGATCGTGCAATGGAGTTATCTTGGCCCTTAGTTTTAAACTAAAACTACATACCGGTAGACTTATGACAACAATTGAGCCCCAGATTTCTGTTGCTAAAAGAGATAGTTATTAAGGGAATTTTGTCCCTTCTGAAATGTTTGCCATGCTCCTTTTTCTTCTGGGGGTTCAGCTGCCTCTTATCTGACTATGGCTTAGTCCGGTGATGGTGAACCTATGGCATGCGTGCCCGAGATGGCACACAAAGCCCTCTATGTGGGCATGCATGCCATTGCCAGCTGCTCTTCTGGTTTATGGCGCCGGCCAGCTGGACTTCGTGGGTGCCGGAGCACTGGAAAATGGCCTGAAAAATGACCAAAAAACAGGCTGTTTTTTGGGCTGTTTTTGGGGCCGTTATTTGGGCTGTTTTCAGGATGTTTTTTGGGATGTTTTCCGGCCATATTTGGCCTGAAAAATGGCCTGAAAATGGCCTGAAAACAGCCTGAAAACAACCAAAAATTGGCCTGTAAACAGCCTGTAAATGGTCTGGAAAATGGCCTGAAAATGGCCTGAAAACAGCTTGACAAACAGCCAAAAAACAGGCATGCGTGCACGCATGCATTCCGGCCACCTGGTCAGATGCACGCGTGTTTCAGTTCGGGCACTCGGTGCTGAAAAGGTTTGCTATCACTGGCCTAGTCTGTGGCTCTTCCTTCTCTCTCCCAAGGTTATTCTCACATACCATTATACCAGTGATGGCTAACCTTTTTGCCATCACGTGCCAGGAAGGGGGGGGTCAGGGGAGGTTCACGTACATGTGTGCCACACCCATAATTCTATGCGCCCCACCCCGTGCATGCGCGTGTGACCCCTCCCTGCCCCCCCCCACTATTGGCACGTGATGGCCCTTTTTTCTTTCTCACCAGGCTCCAGATCCTCTCTATGCATCTGGGGAGGGCGAAAACAGCCTTCCCCACCCCCTCGGAGGCCCGAAACGGCCCATTTCCCAACTTCCAGTTGGACAGGAAGTGATGTCTTTTGCTGTCCCCAGCCTCCAGAGACTCCCGGAGCTAAGCTGGAGTGCCAGGCGACATGGCTCCACGTGCCACCTGTGGCACGCGTGCCATAGGTTCGCCATCACGGCATTATACCAACTTAGATGGGATAGAATAGTAAATAATTGAAGGACATTTATTAAGTTCTTTAGTTGAAATTACACCGTCGGTATCCCTGGATGACAATTTACTGCCAACCCTGAAAGGAGGACCCAGGACTTCTGAAGTACCGTCTTCTTCTCTGCTATTTCCAAAGTCCAATGACCAATTATACTCCCCCTCTTCCAGGGGTGGGCTCAAAAAATTATAACAAGGGGTTCTCTGCCTGGTTGTTGAGTGGGTATGGCCATGGTGGGCATGGCTTAGACAGCCCCCTGCAGCATGACAGGGGGGGTTGCCCTCCCCAGGCTCCTGAGGCCCTCTGGAGGCCAGAAATGGGCCTGTTTCCGGCCTTCTCGAATTTCTGGTAGGCCCGTTTTTCACCCTTCGCAAGCCTCCGTGCATGCCTTGTACTTAACCTGCATCCAAAATGGGTCATGTGGGGACTCTTGGGAGGGGTGGGCAGGGTGCGGCAGGGCGGGGCCAGTAAGAAGTGCACAGAATCTTAGCGAGAGATTCTCCCAAACCCCTGCGAACCCCCAGATGCCCACTCCTGCCCTCGTCCTGTTCCTGTCAGAGGGACCTTTGAAGGTGCTTCCGAGTTGAAATGATTAGCTAGTGACATCACCCAGGGGATACCCGTGGGAGTGCCTTTTCACGTCTCCATCAAGGAGCTGAAGCTAATAACAGGCACTCACCCCCTCCAGGCAGCAGCACTCAAGTCTCGAACACGGGCTTGTTAACCTCCAACTCGGCATCCTAAACACATGAGCCACCCTGCTCCTTATGACCAATGCTATTTGGTGTAAACAAGGAAGGGCATTCAAGGATCATTTAATTGGATGACAACTTACTTTGCTACTTGCGTTGATGCTGGTATCGGTGCCGGGGCTGGAGCTGGAGCTGCAACCGGTGCTACCGCCGCCGCGCTGGTGGTCGGGGCAGGTTGAGAAATACTACTGAAGAATCAGAAAAAAAACAAATATCGTGAGAATTGCTTTGAATTCAACAAGCTGTGTTTTGCTTTCCTGCGCTTGCGTCTAAGGCAGAGGTGGGGAACGATGGGAATGAGAAGACTGGGCACAGCCAATTGGCTGCCACCAATTCGCCATGGCCAACTCACTGCGGGACATTTTGCCATGGCCAGCTCAACATACGGTAATTCGCTCTGGGACAATTTAACAATTCTATTGAATGATTTAAAGTAAATAAAAAAACATATTTTCATTTTTGCCGTTCATATTTCGTTCTATCCCTACTTTTGTATCCTTCCTTTAATTATTCTATTCCAACATTTCTTTGACAGTAGTGTAACTCTTGACCCCAGTGAATCAGAGGAAGGTTTCAGCAGGTTCTGACCAATTCTGGAGAACCGGTAGCGGAAATTTTGAATAGTTCAGAGAACTGGTAAATACTACCTCTGACTGGCCCCGCCCCCCATCTATTCTCTGCCTCCCGAGTCCCAGCTGATCGGGAGGAAATGGGGATTTTGCAGTAAACTTCCCCTGGAGTTTTAAAGGAGTCTAAACAAGGGGGGGAGGGGTTTCAAAAATTTTTGCAAGGGGTTCTCTGCCCAGTTGCTGGGTGGGTGTGGCCTAGTTGCCATCCTGCACCATGGGGGGAGGGCTGTTTTTGCCCTCCCCAGGCTCTGGAGGCTTTCCTCGAGCCTCCGGGAGGGAAAAACGGCCTCCTGAGGCTCTGGAGGCCCTCTGGAGGCCAGAAACGGCCCCATTTCTAGCCTTCCCGAACCTCCGGTAGGCCAGTTTTTTGCCCTCCCTGAGCCTCCATGGGCACCCTGCACTTACCTGCATCCAAAACGGGCCGTGTGGGGACTCCTGGGAGGGGCAGGGCAGGGTGGGTGGGGCCAGCCAGGATTTGGGAAAGGGGTGAAATGATCCTGGTTTGGACCGGATCAGGTGATCCGGTAGCAATTGTGGGAGATGGTTCAGAGAACTGGTAGCGATGGCGGTACGAGGCTCCGCCCACCCGCTCGGGTGTCATTACTTCCTGGTTTTAACCAGGAAGTAATGTGTTTTTTACCCTCTGCACATGTGCAGAGGTCTGCGTGTGCATGTGAGCGTGAGCAAAGCGAGCTCACATGCACGGTGCATGCAGTTCCGAACCGGCAAGGAAGGTAAGTAGATTTCACTCCTGATTTGGAGGTTCTCCGAACTGCACAGAATCTTAGCTAGAGGTTCTCCTGAACTCCTGCGAACCCCTAGCAGCCCACCCCTGAGTCTAAATATTACCTTCGAGAAGTGACGATCTGATAAGCAGTTAGGCCTACAAGCATTGAGACCACGAAAAATGACGACACTGCAATTCCTATGATGCCTGGTGTAGAAAGACGGTTTCCTTTCCTGCCAGTTAGTCCTTCAATAGAAGAGAATATATGTAGCTCAGGACTGAACTCTGGAGTTCTTGGTGCTCTCTGATCTTGGTATTTTTTTTCTGCAGATGTTTCATTACCGAACTAGGTAACCTTTTCAGTGCTAGAAGGAATGGGGTTTGATCTCTCTTTATATGCAATAGTCTGCCCTACCAGTATTTGGTCAGGATGTGATTTTCTTTCTTTCATAGTTCCTTGATGAGGATATTATTATCTGTTGGTCTGTTTGTTTGTTTGTCTGGTATTAATCCCTGCTTATCTGCTTATCTACACTTATTTTAGTGTTGAAGAGAATGTGTTCTTTTTTCTTCTCCTTAGCTTTTTTATTGTCTCTTTCGAATGATGTGTAGATGTAGTTTATCTCTATGTGTCTGTTGATGGCTAATGTGCAGAACTGCCATGCATCTAGGAATTCCTTAGCATTTTTGGATTTAGTTTGATCTAGTATGGTCATAGTATCCCCGTTGAAACTATGATGGAGTCTGTCTATGTGTGGTGAGATTGAGATTAAGGAAACAGAGTCAGTCCTTTTATGAAACAACAAACAATCAAAAGCCAATAATAACAAAAAATAGACAATAAATTAACTCATCCAGTAAAGGCTAAAGGAAATATAGCTCTTAAAAAATAAAATAAAATAAACTTTAAAGAAAAGGCACTGCATTCAAATACATCAATTCCATACCCATATGATTTACTATGAACAAATCAATAATCCTAAATTTACCACAGGGGAAAATTATTCTTTTTAATCAAGTAAAATTATAAGTATAGGACTTTAATTTTATACAGTTTTATCATTTGTATGAATTAAGATTGGCCATGACATTTTTAATTTCTATTTAGTCCATTTCAGGAATGAAATCTGAGTACCCATAACTAAGGTGTGGACTGTGAAGATGGCAAAATTTGCAGAAATGGCAAAATTGACCTATTTGATTTAAGGAGAAAAGAATAGGTAATGCTATAAAAGATTGGAAGCCTTTATGGACTTTTTGCTAAAAATGATTTAGTTAGCACTTTGACAAAAAATGAATTGGCAATTTCTGGATTTGTTAACTTAAAATTATTGAACATGGGAAGAAGGGATCTACGTAATGGAATTATAAAGGGGGGAAATAATGAACATTTGTGTTATAAAGAAGAATGGAAGTCATGTCTTTACTTTTCTCTTTTCTTCTTTCTTTACCTGTAATGTTTCTGGCATTTTTATCTCTTTTTTTCCCCTTGTTTCCTCTTTATGTACTTTTTCTATTTAATGTTTTAATTATGCAAAAAACTTTCAACAAAACACACACACATATGAAATTAATCTGGGTATGTGGCAATGCCCCTCCTTCCTTCCTTCCCCTTCTTCCATCTCTCTGTCTCTTCCTCCTTCCTTTCCCACCTTCTCCTTCCTTCCTTCCTTCCTTCCTTCCTTCCTTCCTTCCTTCCTTCCTTCCTTCCTTCCTTCCCCTTCTGCCATCTCTCCATCTCTCCCTTCTTCCCTTCCCACCTTCTCCTTTCCTTCCTTCCTTCCTTCCTTTCCCTCCCTCCCTCCCTCTCTCCTCCCTTCCTTGCCCTTCTGCCATCTCTCTGTCTCTCCCTTCTTCCCTTTCCACCTTCTTCCTTCCTTCCTTCCCTCTCCCCAGCTCCACATGGGCAATGCCTTCACATGGGCAAAACATCTGGTGAGATGCATCTGAAAAAAAGGTGATTTGCACGTTCAAGGATGCCAACTGGACCTTTTCAACCCTCCCTATAAACAACCCTGTAGTGAACCAGATCTATATGCTGTCCGGCTTTATTCTACAGAAAAAGAAAGAGAAAGAGAGAGAGAAAGAGAGAAAGAGAAAGAAAGAGAGAGAGAGAGAGAGAAAAGAGAGAGAGAGAAAGAAAAAGTCAGAAAGAGAGAGAAAGAGAAGGAGAGAGAGAAAGAGAAAAAGAGAGAGAGAAAGAGAGAGAGAGAGAGAAAGAGAGGAAGAGAAAGAAAGAGAGAGAGAGAGAAAAAAGAGAAAGAAAAAGAAAAAGAGAGAGAGAAAAAGAGAAAGAGAGAGAGAAAGAAAAAGAGAAAGAAAAGGAAAGAGAGAAAGAGAAAGAAAGAGAGAGAGAAAGAAAAAGAGAAAGAAAAAGAAAGAGAGAAAGAGAAAGAAAGAGAGAGAAAAGAGAGAAAGAAAAAGAGAGAGAGAGAGAGAGAAAGAGAGAGAGAGAGAGAGAAAGAAAGATAAATAGATAGATAGATTACCCTGGAGTCGCAGATACACTTTCCCCACGCTCTTTCCTTCGTTCTTCTCCATCACTCCTTTGTAGAAGCCCTCATCCTGAGTGGTCAGATTTTTGATGTGCAGGGAACAATCCGAGTTAAGGAATTCCCGTCCCGTGGAGCCATCTTTGAAGGCCAGCTTAGATAGAGGGGGTAGGCTATAGGTCACGATTGGTTTAGCCTCATCATCGCCCCCTCTAAACCAGCTGCAGGTGCTGAGGGTGTTGGTATCTCCACTCGGGATGAGGGTGACATGCCCTCCTATTTCGGGTTTCTCGGGGTCCAATGCAATATTAGTAGAAACTGTGGGAACCCCAGGAGAGATATGTTTTGTGGCAGGAGGGCGAAGAGAGGGAGGATGATGAGAGGGAGAAGGAGGGGGAGGGGGAGGAGGGGGAGGAGGGGTAGTGGGACGAGGACGAGGACGAGGACGACGGGTAGTGGGACGAGGACGACGGGTAGTGGGGGGAGGGGGACGGGTAGTGGGGGGAGGGGGACGGGTAGTGGGACGAGGACGACGGGTAGTGGGACGAGGACGACGGGTAGTGGGACGAGGACGACGGGTAGTGGGGGGAGGAGGACGGGTAGTGGGGGGAGGGGGACGGGTAGTGGGACGAGGACGACGGGTAGTGGGGGGACGGGGACGGGTAGTGGGGGGACGGGAACGGGTAGTGGGAGGAGGGGGAGGGGGACGGGTAGTGGGAGGAGGGGGACGGGTGGTGGGAGGGGGACGACGGGTAGAGGGAGGGGGACGAGTTGGAACACGAGGACTAATAGTTTTGATGGTAGTTTTAGGAGGAGCTTCAACCCGGTGGAGGCAAGAATTCAAGACAGATGCTGAATGGAAAGGGGAAAAAAATCAATATTTAGTTCAGCAAGAATTTAACCTTGGCAAAGAATGGTAACTTTTGCAGCTTGACGACCGAAACTAAAGGAATATCTTCCAAGTTTAGGCTCTTGAGGAAAGGAGTTAAAGAGGCAATTCTAGAAGGGTAAACTTCTTCTGGTACCATTATCTAAGGTACAAGTAAGGGTGTCCCTGTCCAGTCATATCCAACTCTAGGGGGCAATGCCAGCATTGTCCGAAGACATTTCTGTGGTCATGTGGCAAGCATGACTACATGCCGAGGGGGCACGGGACACTGTTAACCTTCTCACCAAAGTGGTACCTATTTATCTACTCACATTTGCATGCTTTTGAACTGCTAGGTGGGCAGGAACTGGAGCAAGTAACAGGAGCTCACCCCATCATGTGGCGCTCGGGTCTCAAACCCGGGCTGTCAGCTTTCCAGCTGACAAGTGCAGCATCTTTAAACCGCCGAGCATTGCTCCCGTTATGCACCATTATCTAAAAGCTTACAAGATATAGTTTGTACCGAAGCTGCTGTGAACCTCAGGCGAGCTCTTTTTTTTTTTTTTTTTAAATTTGATTTATATGCCGCCCTTCTCCGGAGACTCAGGGCGGCTTACAATGCGCTAAGCAATAGCCTTCATCCTTTTGTATATTTATACAAAGTCAGCTTATTGCCCCCACAAACTGGGTCCTCAATTTACCTACCTTAGAAAGGATGGAAGGCTGAGTCAACCTTGAGCCTGGCGAGATTTGATCTTACTTTAATTGCTGACAGCTGGTGTTAAATTACAGTGCGTTTGTCTGCAGAGCTATCCAGGCTCCTGGTTCCTTAACAGAAAGTTTGGCTTTCCAGTCCAGTTTAAGATCCATCCAATCCATCTTCATTTCCCCCAAACGAGGAGTGAAATCCAGACAGGTTCTGGAGAACCGGTTGCAGAAATTTTGAGCAGTTCGGAGAACCGGCAAATACCACCTCTGGCTGGCCCCGGAGTGGGGTGGGAACGGGGATTTTGCAGTATCCTTCCCCTGCCATGCCCACCAAGCCACACCCACTAAGCCACACCACGCCCATCAAGCCACGCCCACAGAACCGGTAGTAAAAAAAATTGGATTTCACCACTGCCCCAAGCCCATTCCTGGCTCAGCCCCAAACCTCATTCCTATGGAATATCTGTCTCTCACCTACTAAAAACCAAATCAACCAAGATTGTTTACATCCAGAGGTGGTAACAACTGTCAAGGGGTGTCTGGATGGTATTCCTGCCACTCTTGGGGATGGATGAGTCTTAAGCATGGTAGGGAATTATTTTTCTGCACCACTGGAGGGCTGGAATGTCTCCATTTATTTCCCCCATCAGGTTCTCTGGACCCTAAACTGAGTCCACCTACAATTCACCCATCCCCAGTCTATCCTCTATAGTCTGGGGGCATTGGCAGGAATTCCCATCTACCTTTTCCAGGTAACAGGAAGAGGTCATAAAGCAAATACATGAGTCATGGTGGGTAAAGGCTATTGGAAAGGATCCCTTTGAAGCAAGCAAAATGATTTTTAAAAAAAGTCACCTCTCTGGATTAGGGGCTTTAAAATAAACTTTTCTTTATTTCTATAGTCTTCCTCTTACGACCACCATTGAGCCCAACGTTTCTCTCGTGGAGTGAGACCGTTGTTCAGTGAATTTGGCCCCATTGTATGGCCTTTCTGGCCACCGTTGTTGATTTGGTAACGTGGCTGCTAAGTGAATCTGGCTTCCCCGTTGATTTTGCTTCCTCCGAAAGTTGCAAAAGGGGATCATGTGACACACCGGTGGTGGGTTGCTCCCGGTTCGCAAGAACCGGCAGTAAAAATTTGTAGTAGTTCGGAGAACCGGTAATAACATTGGCTGGCCACGCCCCCAAACCGGTTCCCAGCCCGGTCGCCGTTCGCTTACCCAGCCCACCTCATCAGAGACTTTTTTTTTTACTTTTAAAAGCATTTTTTCTACAACCTCTTCGACCGAAAAAATGCTTTTAAAAGTTAAAAAAAAAAAGCCTCTGAAGATTGTGCGGCTCAGCTGGGATCGTCAGTGGCTTTTAAAAGCATTTTTTCTACAACCTCTCGAAGAGGTTGTAGAAAAAATGCTTTTAAAAGCTTTCACAATCCCAGCTGATCTCAGCTGAAGAGGTTGTAGGAAAAAAATGCCTTTAAAAGCCTCTGACAATCCCAGCTGAGTTGCCTGATCGTCAGAGGCTTTTAAAAGCATATTTTTCTGCAACCTCTTAAGGTTGTAGAAAAAATGCTTTTAAAAGCCTCTGACGATCCCAGCTGATCTCGGCTGAAGAGGTTGTACGGAAAAAAATGCCTTTAAAAGCCTCTGACGATCCCAGCTGAGTTGCCTGATTGTCGGAGGCTTTTAAAAGCATATTTTTCTGAAATCTCTTAAGGTTGTAGAAAAAATGCTTTTAAAAGTAAAAAAAAAAACAAAAAACGTTGGCCATGCTCACCCAATCACATTACCCCACCACCAAGCCATGCCCACAAAATAAGCCACACCCACAGAACCGGTAGTAAAAAAAATTAGAACCCACCCCTGTGACACACACACACACACACCCAGGACACCACAGCCGTCATAAATATGAGTTGCCAAGTATCTGAATTTGGATCATGTGACTCTGGGGATGATGCAGCGGTCATGACTGTGAACTAAGTCAAAAGTCACATTGTTCGGTACCGTTGTAACTTGGAAGAGTCACTAAATGAACTGTGTCGTGAGTCAAATAAAACGTAGTTTGGAGTAAAAGGTGGACCTTTCCTATGCAGTAAGAAGTAGACCTCAACTTATAACCGCAATTGAGCTCTAAATTTCTGTTGCTAAGCAAGACAGTGGTTAAGTAGTTTTGCCCCATCTTATGATCTTTCTAGCTATAGTTGTTACATCAACCACTGTGGTTGTTTAGTTAGTAATACGGTCGTGAAATGAGCGTCTCTATTGAATTTTCTTGTCAGAAAAAGGTCGCAAAAGTGGATCACGACACCGGGACACTGCAACCGTCATAAACACGAGCCAGTGTCGAGCCCACATTCTGCTCTGCTCGCCATAAATAGGAGTTGCCAAGCACCCGTTTTTTAAAAGAAGTTTTTTATTAATAATTCAAATTTAAAAAACTATCGACATGGTTTGACATCTCCGGTTTCTAACATTTCCATCTAATTCAAATTAATAAGTACTATATTCAGGGGGGGGGGGTTCTACATTTTTTTATTACCGGGTCTGTGGGTGTGGCTTATTTTGTGGGTGTGGCTTGGGGGTGGTAATGTGACTGGGTGGGCGTGGCCAATTTTTTTTTTTTACCTTTAAAAACATTTTTTCTACAACCTTAAGCGGTTGCAGAAAAAACTGCTTTTAGAAGCCTCTGATGATCAGGCAACTCAGCTGGGATCGCCAGAGGCATTTTTTTCCCTACAACCTCTTCGGCCGAAGAGGTTGCAGAAAAAAATGTTTTTAAAAGCCTCTGACGATCCCAGCTGAACTTCACGATCATCGGAGGCTTTTTTCCTTAAAATTTAAAAGCATTTTTTTGGCTGAAGAGGTTGTAGAATAAATGCCCCCGAACCGGCCAGGGACCGGTTCGGGGGCGTGGCCAGCCAATGTTATTACCGGTTCTCCGAACTACTACAAATTTTTACTACCGGTTCTTGCGAACCGGTGCGAACCGGGAGCAACTCACCACTGACTATATTCCTTAATTTATATACCAATTTACATATATCTTACTTCATTACAGGTCAAGCATACTACATAATTCCTCCTAAACAACTATATCCATATCCAATAAACCTATATCTCACTCACAAATTCAGTATACGTTGACATCTGATTTTTTGATCACATGACCATGATCATAACTGTGAAAAATGGTCCCTTAAGTCCCGTTTTTCGGTGACGTTGCAACTTTGATCAGTCACTAAGAGAGCATTTGTCCATGGAGGACTACCCCTGATTCGTTATTTCCCACAGTCCTGAGACTATGGGAGGTTAGGAGTAAAACTACAATGCAAAAAAGCACACACACCACAATTGTCGTACAGTCAGGACTTTATTCCATCATGACACAGGAAGCTATTTTGCTGCCCCTGGGATTTTAAAGGGTAAAATGCTGTTGCTTAAAGCATGCGCTAAGATGGCCTTGGTTTCCCAGATGGATGGAATTCTTGGATGGAAAGCTGCAAATTCCACGGTGCTGGTTGAATTCGAACCGTTTGGGGCGTTTTGTTTTTACCTGAGAAGAAGAACAAAAATCGGAGCACAACAATTACACATCTTGATTAAGACCAAAAACCAGAGGTGATTAAAAAAAAAAAAAAAACTACTAGGGGTCAGGGGTGAAATCCAGCAGGTTCTGACAGGTTCTGGAAAACTGGTAGCGGAAATTTCGAGTAGTTCGGAGAACCAGCAAATGCCACCTCTGGCTGGCCCCAGAGTGGGGTGGGAATGGAGATTTTGCAGTACCCTTCCCCTGCCACACCCACCAAGCCACGCCCACCAAGCCACGCCCACCCTTCCCTTGCCACGCCCACCAAGCCACACCCACAGAACCGGTAGTAAAACAAATTTGGATTTTACCACTGCTAGGGGGCAACCTCACTTCAAATTTTCCTACCAATTGAGTGGGGAGAGTTTCTCAATCTGGCCACTTTAAGAGGGGTGGACTTCGACTCCCAGAATTCCCCAGCCAGCTGTTTTTTGACTCTGCAAAAAACAGTCTTAAGTCACTTTTTTCAGTGCGGTTGTAACTTTGACTTGTCACCAAACGAATGGTTGTAAGTCCAGGACTACCTGTATTCCATTCTTAGTCAATGTATGTAGGTATTAAGAAAGATAATATTTCGAAGAACTCACCCATCAAATTTTATTTCCTTCTGCGTCCGGATTCTGATTGCTTGCTGTTGTTTGGTTTGCATCCTTATTCGCTGATCTACGGGAAAAATGGATTAGTGGGAGGTACAAACGAAACAGGAATTCCTTCAAATGAGCAGCGAGTTCTTCCTTTCCCTTTCTTCCTTTTTCCCAATATTTCTCGTTTTTCTCCCAGGCCTCCTTGAGATAGTCTGTGTTCTAACCCAGCTCCTCAAACATGATAAACCTTCTGAAGTGAACCCAAAGATTCCTGTATTAGGAGCACCAGCAGCCCCGGCAAAAAGTTTCTCTCTCACTACCGGCTAACAAGTCCGGCTGGCAGGGAGATAAATAGTTGTCTGCCACATCTATTCATCTCCACCCCCTGCCTTTTATCCCCAGAGATAGAGTGGGGCTTTGCTAGCAGCAGTGGCTCTTCCGTCCCGAGGACCAGCCCAAAGATTTCCACTGCTCTCCTCTCCTCTGCCTTCTGTGCATCTGCGCGTCAGGCACTGGACCCAGCTGTTCCTCCTCCTCCTCATCAGCCACCTCCAGACCTGGTGGCTGTTGACTCTCCATCTGAGGGCTACGGATGGCCTAGGCTCCACCTCTGTCTCTCTCTCTCTCTGACAGCTCCATTCCCTCTACCCCCTCAGAGCTCCCAGGTTGCCCTGATGCTGATCCTGACTACGATGCCATCTGATTCAGCTGCTGAAGGGGCCGGCGGCCGACAGGCCACAACCGTCTGAAGTACAGTTGAGTTGTTAAGAGTACAGGTAGACCTCAACTTAAACGACCACAATCGAGCCCAGAATATGTGTTGCTAAGTGGGAAATGTGTTTGGTAACTTTTGCCCCATTGTAAGACTTGTCTTGCCCCGTGGGGTTAAGTGAATCAGTGCAATTGTTAGTAATTGCTAATTACTAACATTTACTACCGTTGCGAACCGGTAGTAAAGGTAAGTAGAACCCACCCCTGCACTGAAAGGATGGGTGGCAAATATCTCCTGATATGAGAACATTTGTTAGTGCTAATTGGGGTCTGGTTTAAAGAGATTCAACCTGGAAATAATTTTCTGCCAGAGAACAATCCACTGATGGAACAGAAGTTGCCTTCAGAAGTTGTGGAAGCTTCATCACTGGAGGCTTTCAAGAAGAGCCTGGACTGCCCTCTGTCAAAAATGGTGAAGGGTCTCCTGCTTGGGTTTCGAGGTTGGACTAGATGACCTACAAGGTCCCTCCCACTCCCCTCTGTTATTCTATTTCCTTGTGAACTCCAAACAACCTTTTTTTCCCCCTTAAATTTTACGCCCCTTCTGATGTCAGATCTCATTTTAATAAACATGTGTGATATTTTGGGATGCAAATACGTAACATGTTCGACTACACGTAACTGATTTCCTATGCAAAGGGTTCTGGCCAATCACTTTTCCTTTTGCATTTTTCTTTGATGTCTTAACCCTACAGAGGAATGAAAGATGGGTCTCGGAGTTTTCCCTTTTTATAGGGGGTTCCCATTTTATTAGAGTACTCTAATAAATTTCTTTAAATGATCTTTCGACTCGGTTGCTTATTGGGAAAGGTAAACCGAGGCAGAACCTTGGGTCAGATTTAGCCATTAATACTTACGTATCCTGGGTTGGTGAGCTGGTTGCTTGTTGTGTGGTTGTTGCACTCCTAAGGAGAGAAGGAATAGGAGAGAGAGAGAGAGAGAAAGAGAGAGAGGGAGGGAGGGAGGGAGGGAGGGAGAGAGGGAGGGAGGGAGGGAGAGAGAGAGAGAGAGAGAGAGAGAGAGAGAGAGAGAGATGGTGTTGATTCCACGAAATGCCTTTTGAGGTAGGAAATGAGCAGGCTGAGACTGAGGGAGGGGTCAAAGATGCCATCAGTCTCAAATCCTTTTGCTCCCACAAGCAGAGGTGAAATTCAATAGGTTCTGGAGAACCGGTAGTGGAAATTTTGAGTAGTTCAGAGAACCGGCAAATACCACCTCTGGCTGGCCCCAGAATGGAGTGAGAATGGAGATTTTGCACTATCCTTCCCCCAGGAGTAGGGTGGAAATGGAGATTTTGCAATATCCTTCCCCTGCCATGCCCACCAAGCCACGCCCACAGAACTGGTAGTAAAAAAAAATTAAATTCCACCACCACTGCCCATAAGAAATCTAAATCCAGCCCTCCTTGAATTCCAATTCGATTGCCAATTTGCTTTAACCGTTAGTAGTTCAGATTTTTGTAGAGAACTTAAGCTTGCAATAATTCTTTATAACCATTTGAACTGCCCGGATCTCCTGATTTCCTTGCCGCTTGATATTTGAATTTCTCAGGCCAAATAGTTGATCAATTTCTTCAGATTCCTCCAAAAGAAATCATTCAAAAATATCCCAAGGGCAACTCAATAATGAAAAATAGGATGTCTACCTACGGCCCTTAGCTTCCTTGTTGCTAAAAAGTCCGGGGGCACTGATTATGTGCAAAATTCTCTCTCTTTTGATGTGACTTCTAAAGTCTCTTTCTTCAAACACAGAGAAAACTGGTAGAAGACAGACGATAGAAGAAATCACCATCCCTATTCAATTGCAGATTTGCAATGTCCCAGAATTATGGCAACCAGCTGCAGAATTCTGGGAACTGAAGTCTTGTATTGGTATTCCTACTGAAATTCTTTTGCTCTTAACAGAGGTTTCCTGTTTCATTTTGTCTGATGTGCCTGCTCTGAATATCATCCAGATGTGTTCCAGATGTTTGGCAATTTTAAAATGTGTGGGCTTCAACTCCCAGAATATCCCCAACCAGCTTGGGAGTTGAAATTCACACTCTTAAAGTCGTGAAGTTTGAAACTTGCAATTCAGAGGCTTGGCACTGGACTCTTATTTATGACGGTTTTCCGTGTCCTGGGGGGGGGGGGGTCATGGGATCCGACTTTTGCGACTTTCTGACAAGTCAATGGGGAAGCCTTTAACCGGGCTACGATCTCTTTAAACACTGCAACAATTTGCTTAACAACCGTGTCAAGAAAGAATTGGGGCACAACTCCCTCGACAAATGTCTCACTGAGCAATATAAATTTTGGGTTCAAATTGTGGTCGTAAATCGAGGAATAACCTGTATATTAATCTTTCTTCACAAAGCAGCTAATTGAACTCTTCACCTGCTTGTTCGTCCATCGACACCCAAAACGCCATGCCGTGTCACTTTGAACACGCGTGCCCGAGGTTCACCATAACTGTTCTAGCCAGAGTTTCTTTATTTCTCTATTGCATATCCATTAGTCCAGGGCAGTGGTGGGATTGAAATAATTTAACAGCTCTGTTAAATTATTGCCCTAATGATTTCTTCCAACAACCCGTTTGCTCAGAAAGTTAACAACCGGTTCTCCCAAAGTGTGCAAACTGGCTGAATCCCACCACTGGGTCCAGGGCAGTCGTGAAAATGTAAAATTTGTTACTACCGGTTCTGTGGTTGTGGCTTGGTGGGGGGAGGGGTAATGTGACTGAGTGGGCGTGGCCAACTTTAAAAAAAAACTTTTAAAACCATTTTTTCTACAACCTCTTCGGCCGAAGAGGTTGTAAAAATAATGCTTTTAAAAGCCTCTGACGATCCCAGCTGAGTTGCCTGATCGGCAGAGGCTTTTTTTTCTTTTAAAAACATTTTTTTCTACAACCTCTTCGGCGGAAGGGTTTGTAAAAATAATGCTTTTAAAAGCCTCTGACGATCCCAGCTGAGTTGCCTGATCGTCAGAGGCTTTTTTTTCTTTTAAAAACTTTTTTTTCTACAACCTCTTCGGCAGAAGGGTTTGTAGAAGAAATGTTTTTAAAAGCCTCTGACGATCTCAGCTGAGCCGCACGATCATCAGAGGCTTTTTTCCCCCCAACTTTTAAAAGCATTTTTCCAGCCGAAGAGGTTGTAGAAAACATGCTTTTAAAAATAATTTTAAAAAAGCCCCTGATGATGGTGTGGATCAGCTGGGCATGGGGGGGGGCAGGTGTTAGGTTCAGCTTGTAGCTTACTCCTAACTTGTTGGTCAGGCAATATATCTGTTTCTTTAAGAAACAACTGAGCTGAACCCTGTAATTAGGCTACAGTGCATAAATACGCAGCGCAGAGGAGCGTTCTTTGTTCCTGATTGTTCCTGTTCCTGTTGCTTCCTGCGTCTTTCTGCTGATTGGTGTTAGACTGAATTGTTATATGGTACTGTATACCAAGAGTTACTAAAGTCTGTTTGCTTTGGTAAGGGAAGATAATTACTGGACTGATATTACTGTTTATGACCTTGGACTGTTTTACCTACACCGAGACTGCTTATTATCTTGTATATAAAGTATTTTTCTCACACGAGCTGCATGTTTATCTCCTTCCCTGTGTGTTTCTGCTCTGCTCGTTGCACAAGCAACTAATACTTTTACACACACCCTAACAGCAGGGATTTTTGCTACCGGTTCTCCGAACCACCCATCGCCATCGCTACCGGATCGGGTGATCCGGTCCGAACCGGGAGCATTTCACCCCTGGTCCAGCAGTGTCAAATACAAGATCCGATGTGGTCGGATGTGGCCTGCGATGTGGTCAGATCCACGCAGGGCCGGCCTGGAAAATGTAAGGGGCCAGGGTGTGTCGTTTCAGCCCAGTCTCCCAGTGCGAAGAGGAAACATCGGGCCAGCAGTTTGGAGAGAGGCATCAAGTTGGCCACTGTTAGGAAATGGCTATTGCCTAACTGGTTGGGTTGGCAATATATATAAACCATCAATGCATGTTTGTAGTCAAAATGTATAACTTTAAGACTATAATGCTGTATTGCATCATACTGTATTCTGATTGGCTAGCTCTGTAGCCAATGTATTTAAGAGGAAGCTTGAATCATGGCTTATTGTTCTTATTACATTATTATTGCTACCTCTCTGCCTGTTCTCTCTGCATGATCACTGCTTGATCATTGCTACTTGTTGGTTTCTACTGTTTTACTGATAGTTTTACTGCTGTACTTGTTCTTGTTTGCAACTCTAAAAAGAACTGTTTTATTGCATATGACTACAACAACTGGTAAGAAGACTTTGTTCTTGGAATATCTCTGGATTGACATTTTAACTATCTTTATATGTGTATGACCTGGATTGTTTATTGGACTTTGCTTTGCTTTTTCCTAAAAGTAAAAGAATATCACAACTCAGTGTGTCTGTATTGACAGTGCTTATTCATACTCGCTCTCAGCCGTTTTCTCATGTGCACACCCTTGCTACTCAAGGGTTACTCTGCGCATATTCCTTAACAGCCACATCCACCCAGTCGGCCACGCCTCCCAGGCCCCTCCCTCAAGGTCAACCACAGCCCTGATGCGGCCCTCAATGGAATTGAGTTTGTCACCCTTGCGTTAGTCGTTCAGCGTTCAGATTTTTCCTCCCTTTCTTTGCATTTTCCGAAAGTTTAAAACTGGATCTGCTTAACGTAAGGAGGAGTGTACATTACCTAAAAGTGGTTCCTCTAGTTTGATACGCCACTAGCCCTATGACCATCAAGATCCCAACGAGGCACCCAGCAGAAATACCAGCAATAATTCCTGCGCCCAGCGCTTTCTTCTTCTTCTTTGTTGGCACGTCTTCTGAAAGACACAAGACAAAGACAACTGAAACCATTGTAAATACAGGTATCCAGTTTGAAGAAATCCAGTTGGACATCCTGGATCTAGGGCAGGGGTGGGCAATGGCGGCTCTTTTACAACCTGTGGACTTCAACTCCCAGAATTCCTGAGGCAGCCAAGCTGTTGTGTTTCTTGGATGCAGGCTTAATTATTCGCCCTTTAACAAGTCCAATAATTCCAGGAGCAGCTGAGCCAGACTGAAAACAAGTTTAAAAAAAAAAACAAACAAAAAAAACCCGCCAGTATAAATGTGAATTTACCTCTTGTGACCGATAAGAATGCTTCCCCCGTTAGCGATTTTGTAGGGGATTTCATGATTATCCCGTAGAGGCCCATGTCTAAATACGAAACATTTCTGATGGTAAGGACACAGTCTTTCAACGGCACGTGGCCGGAATGATATCCCCTTTGGGGTTCGAAGGTGTTGTTCATGGGATAATACAGCAAAATTTGAATGTAAGTTATGTTTTCTCCTCGGTACCACAAGCAGGACTGGGTCTCGTTCGTGGGCTTTTGAGGAACCATCTCGACATTCTGCCCTTCTGTAGGAAAGCGTGGTGTCACGACAATTGTAAAATCGGGCATCTTCTGAGCCTCTATGAACATTAAGTAGGAACTCACAAGATGAGCTGTGAAAGAAAAGGCATTCAACGGTCATTTCTTTACATATATATATATATGTCTGTCTTTGGTTATTCAGGTCTTCTCCCACGTAAAATTGGAAGTGTCTTGGCGACGTTTCGACGAAGTCTCATTCGTCATCTTCAGGCTGGTGTTCTCGGCTTCGTGCTTCCAGGAGCACGAAGCCGAGAACACCAGCCTGAAGATGACGAATGAGACTTCGTCGAAACGTCACCAAGACACTTCCAATTTTACGTGGGAGAAGACCCGAATAACCAAAGACCTACATACAAATACCCGCAAAAACCTGAGAAAATATATATATATATGTATGTAGGTATATGTATATCAGGGGTGGGTTCTAATTTTTTTTACTACCAGTTCTGTGGGCGTGGCTTATTTTGTGGGTGTGGCTTGATGGTCATGTGACAATTATTTAGGATTTAGCAGAGATACTGGTCTACCAGGCTTTTAACTGCTTGCAGAGCTGTACTGATCTACCCATTTATTTTTGCAGGCACTGATCTACTCATGTATTTTTGCAGGCACTGGTCTACCCATTTATTTTTGCAGGCACCAGTCTACTCATTTGTTTTCTTTTAATACTGATCAGCTGCAGGACGGCCCTTTGAAGCCCCGCGGCAAGAATTTAAACAGCCTCTAGCCATCAGCTGGGACTCAGGAGGCAGCAATAGATTGGAGGTGGGGCCAAATAAAAGGTAAGAATAACGTGGGGGGGACAGGGGGGCAGAACCAGTTTGGTGATGTCATATCGTCACCACTACCGGCTCGGCGGAACCAGAAGGAACCGGGAGGAACCCACCACTGATGTATATTGATTGATTAGCCTATGGGGCCATATCAATTACCCATGTTTCCCCGAAAATAAGGCCCTGTCTTATATTTTTTTTCCCCATGATGGGCATCAAAGAATACTTTGCATTCTACTCAGATTACTCCAACTGTCATCGTCTTAAAATATAAGGCGCTTATTGGCTAATTCCAAGCAGCTGACTGCTCCTTTGGGTCAGGGCAACCTAGACCTTCTCCATGTCAAGGTTCCAAGGAACACCCCCAATGAAATAAAACATAGACCCGTGATGGCGAACCTATGGCACGCGTGCCACAGGTGGCACGCGGAGCCATATTGGTGGGCACATGAGCGTTGCCCTAGCTCAGGTCCAGCAAGCATGTGTGTGCTGGCCAGCTGATTTTTGGGCCTTCTGGGCCCAACGGAAGTCAGCAAATGGGCTATTTCCAGCCTCCAGAGGGCCTCCGGGGAGATGGGGAAGGCTGTTTTTGCCCTCCCCAGACTCCTAGAAAGCCTCTGGAGCCTGGGGAGGGAAAAAAATGGACCTGATGGGGGAGCATGGGGGGGGGTCGCGCACACATGCATGGGGGGGCAGGGGGCATAGAATTATGGATGTGGGCATGCATGCGCGTGACCACCCCACACTCCCCCAGCTTTTGGCATGCGATGGCAAAAAGGTTAGCCATCACTGACATAGACAGTTCCTAACTGCCACTCCAGAGTCCTTCTCGATCTCCTGACCCACAATGGTTGCTATCCCAGAACTTGCTCCCCACCAGACTCTCAATCAGACCTGTGAGAAGCCAGATCAGCCGGGATGTTCTCCGTTCTGATGGTTGCTTATGCTTGGGCAGCGTCGCCATGATGTTCTTAGCAAATCTAGGACAAAAGGGCTTGTGACATGCTGGGAGATCCTCAAAGTGCCCAGCCAGGTGCCTCAGTTTCCCCCCTTGTCTTTTGTCCACGCTGTCAGTGACTATACAGGGACAGTCCTGAACTCCTGCTTCCCTCCCCAGCCTACCTCACTGCCAGCCCCTCCCACCATTCCTTTATGAGCTCTCAAGGCAGAGGACGACGTCACAAAGCAGGCAAGAGACCCATTGAGAGGAATAAGTGACTCTTGTTCCTTCTGGCCTGGACAGATTCTCTATTCAGGGAAGGAGAGACGCTGGAGGGTACTAGGGACGTCCTGGATATGTTCCCCCTGATGGAAATGGGGAAGGAGTAAATTGAGGTCCCAAGGGTGCTTTTTCATGAGGCCAATGGACCTTCTTGGTTTTGCCTTGAAGACGTTTCGCTTCTCATCCAAGAAGCTTTTTCAGTTCTGATCAAATGGTGGAAGATAGAAGGATTTATATTCCTTGCAGTTATCTGGTCATTAGTGCTCTTCCTGAGAGTCATTCAGGCCACATGGAGGTTTATCTCTGTGCCCTCAGGGTCATCTGAGTAGTGCAAATGGGTGTGGCACCTTCTTGGAACTGCTGAAAGGACCGTATTGTAAACAGAAGATGGGTGGTGTCTATTCTTCCCCTTCTGTTTGAGAGAGGGCTGTTCAATCTTAATGTAGATGGACTCTTTGACCCCGCACTCTCAGGAAGAGCACTAACGACCAGAGGACTGCAAGAAATATACATCCTTCTACTCTCCACCATTCAGTCCGAACTGAGGAAGCTTCTTGGATGAGAAGCTGAACATCTTCAAGGAAAAAACAAAGAAAGTCTAGTTGCCTTTTGAAAAAGAACTTTGGGACCCCAATTTACTGCTCCCCCCCGATCTTGGGGAATATATCCAGGAGGGTCATTTGTGACCTTCACAGCCAGCCTTGGATAAGCAAAGTCAATGGGGGGAAGCCAGATTTGCTTCATGACCCTACAAACTCTCTGTCAGGTTTCGATGTCGTCTCAAATAAAATAAATTGCATTTCCAGACAGATAGTCTTTGAAGAAATCTTTCATTTTATTAAGCATGACAATCTGTCCCCGATCGTGGCGTAGCCAACTCTGACTTCTTGACCCTAAACCTTCCCTTTCCGTTCCCCAATTCTTTGCGTCTCATTGGCCTTCTTCCAAATCACTCTCCCCATATCTACTACTTAAGCTCCCAGGAATGTCCCCCCTCCCATCTCATCTCCTAGGGGATATTATCTTCAAGGAAAATAAGTAGGTGAAATGTCAAGCATCCTCTTGCCAGCTGCCCCCTCTTCTTCTTATGTCAGCACTAGAGTAAATGCAAGTTGAAGTGTTGACACTCAAAATACTGCAGTGATTGTGCAGTAACAACAGCAGCTGTGGCAAAAAAAAAGGTTGAAACAACTGCATTGCTCAACAAGAGAAATTTTGGGCTCAGTTGTGGTCGTATGTCGAATTTGCAGAAGAATAGGCAAGACCTATTTGCTAATCATTCAGAACACAGAATATAGAATAATAGAATTGGAAGGGACCTTGGAGGTCTTCTAGTCCAACCCCATGCTTAAGCAAGAGACCCTATACCATTTCAGACAGTTGACTGTCCAGTCTTTTCTTAAAAACCTCCAATGTTGGCGCACCCACAACCTCTGGAGGCAAGTTGTTCCACTGATTAATTGTCCTCACTGTTAGGAAGTTTCTCCTTAATTCCAGATTGCTTCTCTCCTTGCTTAGTTTCCATCCATTGTTTCTTGTCCTGCCTTCAGGGCAGGGGTGGGTTCTACTTACCTTTACTACCGGTTCGCAATGGGGCCGCAGCTTCCTGATGACGTCGGGGTCAGTGGGCGGAGCGTCCCGTCGGTTTTACTACCGGTTCGATAGAACCGGTCCGAACCAGGGGCAACACACCACTGTTTCAGGGGCTTTGGAAAATAGCTTGACCCCTTCATTTTTATAGGAGCCCCTCAAATATTTGGAACACTACTATCATGTCTCCCCTAATCCTTCTTTTCATTAGAATAGACATGCCCAGTTCCTGAAACCTTCCTTCATTCTTTATTTCACTGATAGCTGCTTGATGGGAGTAGATCTTGAGGATCTTGAGGATCTAGTCCCATCCCATCAAATCCCCAAAACTTTAACCTTAGACTGTCTACTGTAGACCTCACCCCATTCCTAAGAGGTCTGTAAGGGGCGTGCATAAGCGCACCAGCGTGCCTACCGTCCCCGTCCTAATGTTTTCTTTTATTCGTATCCTTTTCATGTATTTATAATTATGTTTACACCTGTATCTGTCATAAAATACATGCTTGACAAAATAAAATAAATTAAAAAATAAAAAATAAATAAATCTACCAAGAGCCTTGGTAGTACGGGGGTTTAAGGCACCCTGTTATTAAGCTTATTAAGACCAGCTGCCTGCAATTACTGCAGGTTCGAATCTCGGCTCAGGGTTGACTCAGCCTTCCATCCTTTCTAAGGTAGGTAAAATGAGGACCCAGATTGTGGGGGCAATAAGCTGACTTTGTATAAATATACAAAAGGATGAAGGCTATTGCTGAGCACATTGTAAGCCGCCCTGAATCTTCGGAGAAGGGCGGCATATAAATCAAAATTAAAAAAAAAAAATCTAAAGAACACTGGGATAATAGAAAAATTGATAAGATGGGGGAAACTTCTGATGACTGCCATGAAGCTTGCTGTGGATCCAGTCAAAAAGAATCTACTGGTTTACGTTTGGGGAAGGGGGAAATTCTATCATTTGTGTGTGTGTGTGTGGGGGGGTGTTTCTGGATTCCTGTATAAAGGAAGTTTGTTGCCGTACCAAAAAAACAAAAACGAATAAACAAAGAAAAATAGGAGGAGGAAAGAGTGTTAGGTATCTTTGCTGCCTCAAGTTATTTACAGAAATAATAACGGTGTGGTGAAAAATTAAATAACTAACCAAATGAATCACTGTTTCCACAATTTTATTGGCACCCGATTCAAAGTGGAGCGTTGCTAGTAGCTGTTGAGCCAAATGCACCACCCGATCAGGAATCTATAGGGCAGAATTATGGAAATGGCGTGTTTAGCTCTGGAGATCTCTAACAATTTCTCCCCTTTTTCCGTTACGCCCGTCCTCTTCTTATGTATTCTGTAAATAGCTCTATCCTCCAATCTAAGGTTCTGGAGGTGCAGGAAGCAGTCCTTCCCGATAAAGTGCCTTTTATTGTAGGCTTCCTTGAAATAGATCGTGTGATTCTCTACGTAATAAATCAAGATTTCGGAAAATGTCAAGCTTGCATTTTCTCCTTTGTACCATGCGCAGGATATGGTGTCGTTCTTGTTTGCTCCTGGGAAAAGAGTGACGTCCTCGCCTACTCTAGGATTCGTGGGCTCTATCCGGATCATAATGGTTATAGCGCTGCCAACTTGTGCAAACAACAAAGGTGAAGTCAAGATACGAGCTGCGGGGAGAAAAAAAACAGGACATTTCTAAGAAAAATGCCAAAGAGGCCATTCCAATTTTTGCTGCCAAGAAATCCCAAAGATGCTTTTTTAATGATGGCCCAGTGGGGATTCTGTGTACTCCTTTTGATCTGTCCCCGTCCACACACACACACAAACACAGCCAGCCGAGGGTTAAGGAAGCACTTGGAACACACCCAGGTCTTTATCTCCAACTTGGCAGCGATATACACACCGTCTGCCAAGTGCTTTTATTTCCACAGAAAACAGAAAGATAGTATACTCAGCGTACAAGAGTCCAACAGAATTAATATTCCTCTCAGCAGTTTCGGACAAGGCTTTAGTGACTATCCAAGGTTTATGTTTGTTCGTCACAGGGATCACTGGCCACCACCCTCTATTATATAGTCTCTGGAGTGTGGTCCAGTGACTCAGTTCTAATCCCTAGCACGCCTCCTGAGCTGCTGCAATCGTTTATCACGCCTTCGGAGGCGTGCGTCCAGGAATGATGTCTCTCCTTCACTCTCATCCGAGACACCTGTCTCCCGGCTAATCTCCTCTCCCTCGGCCGGCACCTGAGACAATGCCAGAGGGGAGGGGCCTGGAGAGGGAGGCCTGGCTGACTCCTCTTCCTCATGCTCAGAGCTTTCTTCCTCCGATGGGACAGGCTCAGAGGGTGGGGCCACAACACCTTTTAAAATGATCAGACTTATCCAGAGGTGGGTTTCAGCAGGTTCTGACCAGTTCTGGAGAACCGGTAGCGGAAATTTTGAGTAGTTCGGAGAACCAGTAAATACCACCTCTGACTGGCCCCACCCCCATCTATTCTCTGCCTCCCAAGTCCCAGCTGATTGGGAGGAAATGGGCATTTTGCAGTAACTTTCCCCTGTAGTGGGGTGGGAATGGAGGTTTTACAGTATCCTTCCCCTGCCACGCCCACCAAGCCATGCCCACCAAGCCACACCCACAGAACCGGTAGTAAAAATGTTTGAAACCCACCCCGGATTTATCGTCAGATTTTTTAACATCGCGCATTAAAACATACGTGTCAAAATGTAACATGAGTGGCTTATTTCCAGGCAGGATAATACATGTTAGCTCCATAAACTCCTTTTACTTTGTTTATTGATTTACTGATTTATTGATTACAGCTATATACCGCTCCTCTCACCGATAAGTAAAAAAGATAGAAAAATAATGACAATTGCAACGCTGTGTAAAAAGGCACGTTAGCGCCACAATTCTCTGTTAATTTGCTCATTGATTTATTGGTTTATTGATTTGATTGGCCCTGAGGGAATTCTCTACTCCTTTTATAATGATCAGACTTATCATCAGATTTTTAACATCGCAGGTTAAATCCAAGAACATGCCACTCCTGTCACATTTTGACATATTTATGTCAAAATGTGACAGGAGTGGCATGTTCTTGGATCAGGTAAAGAAGGCAGTTCCTCTTCCTCATCACATCACCAGCTGCAGCTGTGTGCTTTCTCCACCTGCAGCCTCAGGGCTGTCCTGCTGCAGCCATGCTTCAGCCAAATCCCTCTCAGACAGCTGCTAGGAGCCATTAACCAGTTCCCCTCCAGATGTGCCTGGAAATGGCTCATCTTCCTCCGAGCTGACATCTGGAGAGGTATTTGAGGGAAGCATCCGGAGGAGGCGTCCTCACACTTGTGGACTTCAACTCCCAGAATTCCTCGGCCAGCATGGATTTATGATGCACAGAACCATACAATCTATTCCAAGGCAAGGCTGGCTGAGGAATTCTGGGAGTTGAAGTCTACGAGTCTTAAAATTGCCAAGTTTGGGGACTCCTCCTGCTATCATCAGCCAACATGGCCTTGCAAAGATTGTGGAGACCAGATGGAGAAAGGTGCATCAAGGATCAAAGGAGATCCAAGAAGTGAGGTGTCTTCTCCCCCACCACATACATTTACCACCCCGTGCTCTAATTTCAACCAATCAGAAGTGCCCATCTCTCACCTGTTAGAACAAGTACCAGACAGCCCCAGCTGCTGAGTGGTACCTCCATGATGGTCTCCTGGAGATGGAAACGACTTGGACATGCTGGGATCTTATTTTCAAACCCAGCTACAAGCTTCAACCTTTCTTCCACTTTCTCCCAGCAAAGTTGGGGTCTTTTAGCTGAACAACCCCACCCCACCCACTCAGCCACCCCACCTCTCGTTGAGCTTCTCAGTTATCTTCCCATTCACCTCCACTCCTATTATGATTCCCCACATCAGATGGATGAAGGTCACAATGCTAAGCGGCTCTGTGACTTTGAGCCAATCACCAGGAGACTGTGAGTTCTACTCCCGCCTTAGGCATGAAAAACAGCTGGGTGACTATGAGCCAATCACCAGGAGACTGGGTGTTCTAGTCCCGCCTTAGGCATGAAAAACAGCTGGGTGACTATGAGCCAATCACCAGAAGACTGGGAGTTCTACTCCCGCCTTAGGCATGAAAAACAGCTAGGTGACTATGAGACAATCACCAGAAGACTGGGAGTTCTAGTCCCACCTTAGGCATAAAAGCCAGCGAGGTGACTTTAGGCCAGTCATTCCCTCTCAGCCCAACCTACCTCACAGGGTTGTTTTTGTGAGGAAAATAGGAGGCGGAAGCTGTGTGGGATATGTTCGCTACCTTGAGCTTTTTTGTAAGAATAATAAATAAATAAAATATTGTAAACTGGCATAGACGAGCTGAGCAGCCCAGAAATTGAGCAGTGAACAAGTAAAAAAAAAAGGGGGGGGTTCGATGTTATTTTTGTCCGTGTTGTTAATCTTCTAAAGGAATATGTGAGTCGTTCTGTCAACCCTCAATCTTGGTTCACCTTTCATAGGACAATCCACGACCCCTAAAAAGTATTCCCCGTAAAATATAACAAGGTGACCTTTTCCAATATTATAGAAAGCATTTGAAATATTGAGAGAGAGAGAGAAAGAGAGAAACAGCGAGATAAAGAAAGAGAAAGAGAGAGAAAGAGAGAGATAAAGAAATAGAAACAGAGAGAGAGAAAGAGAGAGAGAGAGAGAGAAGAAGAGAGAGGAAGAGAGAGAGAAAGAGAGAGAGGAAGAGAGAGAGAAAGAGAGAAAGAAACAGAGAGAGAGAGAGAGAGAGAGAGAGAGAGAAAGGAAGAAACAGAGAGAGAAAGAGAGGGAGGGAGAAAGAGAGAGAGAGAAAGAGAAAGAAAGAAAGAGAAATAGAGAGAGAGAGAAAGAGAAAGAGAGAGAAAGAGAGAGAAAGAGAGAAAGGGAGAGAGAGAGAAAGGAAGAAAGAGAAAAAGAAAGAGAGAAAGAGAGAGATAAAGAAAGAGAAACAGAGAGAGAGAGAAACAGAGAGAAAGAGAGAGAGAGAAAGAGAAAGAAAAAGAGGGGAAGGGAGGGAGAAAGAGAGAGAGAGAAAGAAAGAAAAACAGAGAGAGAGAGAGAAAGAGAGAGAGAAAGAGAGAGAGAGAGAGAAAGGGAGAAAGTGAAACAGAGAGAGAAAGAGAGAGATATCCCTTCCAATAGTCAGGATAAAAGGAGGGCACCAGAAGAATGTTTTAATTCATCAACACGTATGAATAATGTTTTGGCCCTGGGGTCCAGATGTTTATAAAGGCAGCTGTTTAAGAAGCCATTAATGTGTGCTTGTTGGTTTCACGGTAATTCCCAAGTAGGTGGCATTCATTTTCTTCGGGAAAGTGGGAGTTAGCGAATCCATGGTTATGCTCCAAACTTCACTGCCACTGTCATTTGGGGTCAAGATGCTTCTTCTACCTGAAAGAGAGACAGTCTAGCATCAGAACATAGTAATTCCAGAATGGAAACACCCAGAATCTACTATCTTTATCTTATCTTTGAGGTCCTGCATGACGTCTATATCTAAGCCAGAATTTACCTTGCTAGCACTGATGATGTTACCTAGTTTGGTCAGGAAATGTCTGTAAGAAAACAATAAGCTCAGAGAGGATCAAGGACCCACAGTCCTCCTCCTCCTCCTCCTCCTCCTCCTCCTCCTCCTCCTCCTCCTCCTCCCCCCCAAACCTTCTTGCACTGATGATGTTCTTAGTTGGGTCCTGAAACGTCTTTAAGAAAACAACCAAGCTCAGAGAACACGAAGGAGCCCACAGTCTTCCTCCTGCTCCTCCTCTGCCTCCTCCTCCCCCTCCTGCTCCTCCCCCTCTCCACAAACCTCACTCTCTACTAGCACTGATGATGTTACTAGTGTGGTCCTGAAACATCTACAAGAAAGCAAATTACAAATTTGTTCTGTATACAAATTAAATTAATAAATAAATTAATAAATAAAACAACCAAGCTCAGAGAGCACCAAGGACTCCCCAGTTCCAAGACTGAGCTACAAATATTCTTTTCTATTGCTATCTAGGTCTGTTTTGGGAACCAGATTGGGCTGGCTGGGAATTCTGGGAGTTGTAGTCCCCCAGGGGCCAAGGTTGTATACCCCTGCTGTAAGGTATCAATCTAGAGCTTCGCCAATAACTGTCCATTTCTTTTCCTTCCTTGAGAAAATGCCTTTGAAATAAACCGTAAGCAAAGCTTAGTTCTTACCTTTTACTGCCGTCTTTCCATACTTGGTAAGAGATCAGACCTATCACAAGTGCCGTCCCAACCAGACATCCCACAAAAATGACAGCAATCGATCCGGGCGATAAACCTTTCCGCTTCTCCACTCCGTCGCTTTCTGAAGATTCAAGGAAAGCCATTTTGGAATGAGGATGGTCCAATCGGGATCCTTGATTTCAGTACCTCCCATTTTGTTGTGGCTCGCCAGCAGCCAGCGGATCTGGCAGCAGATTCAGACAGTGAGGAGGTTGGGGAGGAACATGGGCCCAGTCCTGGAGTCTGGGGCAGGTTCTGATGAGGGCTCTGCGTCAGAGGCAGAGAGGGAGCCAGGGCCGTCTGACAGTTATCAACTGCCTTCAGAGTCAGACATCAGTGAGGCAGACAAACAGCTGGAGCTGTTCTGACCCAGGCCCAAGTAGGTAGTATTAGACACAAACTCCCTGCACACGGTCACTCAGGCACTCGTCACTTCCCGCCTGGACTACTGCAATGCTCTGTACATGGGGCTCCCCTTGGGGTGCACCCGGAGGCTCCAGTTGGTCCAGAATGCGGCCGTGCGGGGGATTATGGGAGCAGTGGGGCACTCCCATGTGACACCTCTCCTGCGCGAGCTGCACTGGCTTCCTGTGGTCTTCCGGGTGCGCTTCAAGGTGTTGGTGACCACCTTTAAAGCGCTCCATGGCTTAGGGCCGGGTTATCTATGAGACCGCCTTCTGCCGCCAATAGCCTCCCACTGGCCGGTTCGCTCGCACAGAGAGGGCCTCCTCAGGATGCCGTCGGCCAGACAATGTCGGTTGGTGACCCCCAGGGGGAGAGCCTTCTCTGTAGCGGCACCTGCCCTCTGGAACAACCTACCCCCAGAGATACGCACGATACCAGACCTCCGGACTTTTCGTCGGGCCCTGAAAACACATCTATTTCATCTAGCCAGGCTGGCTTGACCCCCATCCTTGCGGTTTTAAATTTGTAATTGGTTTTAACTGGGTTATTTTAAATTGATGGCCAGAATTATTTAATGTTTTTAAACTGCTTTTAAATTTTATATGTTGTGTTTTTACCGTGGCTGTTCACCGCCCTGAGTCCTGTTGGAGAAGGGCAGTATACAAATTAAATAAATAAAATAAAATAAATAAACCGTTCCAAAACAAACAGACTTTATTAGAACAGCTGAGAATTAACTCATTCTCAGCGTAGTCCAAACGAAATTAAAACAAATTCTTCAGTCTAATCACCAACCTTGGTATAATTAGGCAAACTGCCAAAGGCCTCCCTTGGCAAAATTCAGAAGCGGAAGACACCGACCAGAAATAAATGCAGCAAAACAAGAAACAAATCTATCAACGTTGTTTTCCGACAAAGAGCCCAAGAGCCGTTGCTGGTCTTTTAAGCCTTATGGGAGGGGACAATCATCTCTTGGCTTTACTCCTGAGTCGTCCTCTCTGCTTTAGCTGCTCTTGCCCTCTGGCAGCTCTTCTCATACGTGCACTAGGAACAGGCTCCTCCTCTCAGAACCTGCTGGATTTCACCCCTGTAACTTATCAACTGCAAATGATTCACTTAACAAGGAAGATTTGCAAAATGGGACAAAACTCACTTAACAACAGAAATTGTGGGCTCAATTGTGGTCATAAGTCCAGGATTACCTGTACGTGCGGGTTTCAAGCCCCCCAATTTTTCTCATGTGGCCATGGAACTGCTGAGATGGTTGTAAGTGCGAGGACTGGTTGTAACTCGACTTACAGCCAATTCGTTGAGTGACCGTTGGAAGATACAACAGCACTGAAAAAAAGTGGCTTATGACCGTTTTTTTCACAATTATGACCATTGCAGCATCCCGTTGGTCAAGATCAAAATTCAAAAGCTTGGCAACTGATTCATATTTATGACGGTCGCAGTGTCCCGGGGTCACGCGATCCCCTTTTGCGAATTTCTGACAAAGCAGAGTCAATGGGGAAGCCAGATTCCCTTTTAACAACCAGGTTACTCACTTAACAATGATTCAGTTAACAACTGTGGCGAGAAAGGTCGCAAAATGGAGCAGAACTCGCTTAACAACTGCCTTGCTTAGCAACGGGAAATTTGAGCCTCGATTGTGGCTGAAGACTACTTTATGAGTTTTCATTGTTCAGTGTTTTATCCGCTTTTAATGTTTCTCAGCCGCCCAGATTCACCCTTTAGGCAAGATGGACAGCGGGACAAATGAATAAATCTATAAACAGAACAAATCAATCAAATAACAATTTTACCTTTTATGACCAGTAAGTATATCTTCCCAGTCGTTGTGCCATTGGTCCCCTTCCTCTGTAGTTCATATATGTCCATATCTGACTTGCTAACATTTTTGATGCTCAGGGAACAGTCCTTGCCTGGTGTATGCCTTGCATTGTAACCAGCTTTTTTATGGATCATAAGAGTTGGGCTTAATTCATAAACCAAAATTTCTTTGTAAGTAGTATCTTCCCCTCTGTTCCATCCACAGGAAAGGATTTTTTCGGAGGTGTTTTTGGGCGTGAGAATGACAGTAACACCCACAACGGGAAATTCAGGTTGTATGGTGATGTCGATGGTAGCATTTTCAGTGACATTTGGAGATGCTTGAATCAGCACCAGGTAGTAGGAACTCAAGATGCAGGCTGGAAGAAAAGCGGGGAGGGGGAGAGAATACAGAGGAAAGAGGTCAGGGGTGGAAAAAGAAAGATTCAAATGGGGCTCTACATGGGGCTCCCCTTGAAGAGCACCCAGAGGCTCCAACTGGTCCAGAATGCGGCCGCGCGGGTGATTATGGGAGCGTCATGGCGCTCCCATGTAACACCTCTCCTGCGTGAGCTGCACTGGCTCCCGGTGGTCCTCCGGGTGCGATTCAAGGTGTTGGTGACTACCTTTAGAGCGCTCCACGGCTTAGGGCCAGGATATTTACGGGACCGTAAATTTCTGCCACCGAGAGCCTCCCACCGGCCAGTACGCTCCCACAGAGAGGGGCTCCTCCGGGTGCCGTCGGCCAAACAATGCCGACTGGCAGCCCCCAGGGGGAGAGCCTTCTCTGTGGGGGCACCTGCCCTCTGGACCGAGCTCCCCCCAGAGATACGGACGATTCCAGACTTACGTACTTTCCGTCGGGCCCTTAAAACCTTTTTATTTCATCAAGTCAGGCTGGCCTAATCTCTCCAATTGTGTATTTTAATTTGGATTTTTAATGGGGGATTTTAACTGTCGGGCCAAATTGTTTAATTCATTTTTAAATTCTTTTTATATTTTGTATTTGATGTTTTTTACTTCTGGCTGTTCACCGCCCTGAGTCCTTCGGGAGAAGGGCGGTATATAAATTTAAATATTAAATTAAATTAAATAAAGAATAAAAATCTTCCAAAGATCCCGGACTAGTGGGGAACAACCAGAGTCCTGGAAAAGAGGCATGATGTGATTCCCATCTTCACAAAAAAAAAAAAAAAAAAAAAAAGATGGGGTGGAGTGGGGGGAACGGATCCAGAAAACCTATAACAGACCTATATCAGCTTGACATCAATACCTGGGAAGTTCTTGGAAGAGATAATCAAGCAATGGAAGCAATCTAGAAGCAAACAAAATTATAACCAGAAGCCAACATGCGTTCCTTCCAACTCTTGGTCTCCTGTTATAAATAGAAACGTAGAACTGGAAGGGACCTTAGAGGTCTTCTAGTCCAACCCCCGCTCAAGGAAAGAGACTTTTATCGAAAAAACCTATATGCTTTTATAACTGGAAAGCCAAACGTTTGAAAAAAAAGGAGGAGGAAGGGAGATGGGGAAGCGTTTTAATATTTTTTCAAAATATCCTTTAATAGCTTTAAGATCTCATTGTAGTAGCAGGCGAGCAGTCATCTGCGTGAATTCTGGGCATGGAGAACACGGAACATAAAACAAAAGAGTTGGAAGAGATCGTGGAGATCTTCTGGTGCAACTCTCTCTTCAAGCAGGAAGCCTTATATCATTCCCTACAAATGGCTGTCTACTTTCTTCTTGAAAACTTCCAGGGATGGAGCACCCACATCAGCACCCACGATCCGGTAGCGATGGCGGTGGGTGGTTCGGAGAACCCGTAGCAAAAATCCCTGCCCCCACCCCCATGCCCTGCTGAGCCAGAAGTTATGGGTGCTCCAACACTGGAGGTTTTTAAGAAGAGATTGGGCAACTATTTCTCTGAAATGGTATAGGGTTTCCTACCTGAGCAAAGGATTGGACTAGAAGACCTCCAAGGTCCCTTCCAACTCTTATTCTGCATTAGCTGCAGAACACCATGGAACACACTCCATGAGCACTCCACGAGCACAAGGAGAAGACATCAAAATGGTACAACAAGGTCCCCGAATCCAATAGATTTATGAAACTTACATTGTTAGGTTTAGGGTTACAAAATAAACAGGTAACTAAGAAAATAGCAATAGCAATAGAACTTAGACTTATATACTGCTTTACAGCCCTCTCTAAGCGGTTTTACAGAGTCAGCATATTGCCCCCAACAATTGAGGTCCTCATTTTACCCACTTTGGAAGGATGAGTCAACCTTGAGCCTGGTGAGACTCAAACTGCCGAACTCCTGGCAGTCGGCAGAATTAGCCTGCAATACTGCATTCTAATCACTGCGCCTCCAGGGTCCCTTCCTTCCTTCCTTCCTTCCTTCCTTCCTTCCTTCCTTCCTTCCTTCCTTCCTTCCTTCCTTCCCTCCCAATAGCGATAGCACTTAGACTTATATACCGCTTTACAGTGCTTTACACAGCCTTCTCTAAGCGGTTTACAGAGTCAGCATTATTGCCCCCCAAGTTTTGGGTCCTCATTTGACCCACCTCGGAAGGCTGAGTCAACCTTCAGCCTGGTGAGATCTGAACTGCCCAATTGCAGGCAGCTGGCAGTCAGCAGAATTAGCCTGCAGTACTGCACTCTCACCACTGCGCCACCGCGGCTCCTAAATGCCCTTTCAGAATGAATGGAGAGACGGAATCTCTTTGAAGCAACACAACAGACTATGTATCCTTACCCTGGCATTTGCACCCCTCCCATCCAGAAGAATAGTGTGGCTTTCAACCAATATGTACTGCCCACCTATGATGGAATTCATGGCTTTTCCTCCAATACAATCTTGGTGCCCAAGCAGAACATTACATCTTCAGTTTGAGCCAACCACAGCCCACCTTCCCAAGGTCTCCTGTCCCCAGCATCAGGTACCTTGTTGTCACCTCTCTTCCCACCAACTTTATTGCAGTGCGATCTCCCAGGTAACTGATTAGGTCATAAAGCCAAGGATGAACCAAGAGGAGAGGGGAAATTTGACTCTTTGGGACATGGATTCTTGCCAGACAGGTGAACCTCACATGAATGTGGCATCCAAAGTGGCCTACAAAGAGTTTGATTTAAAGGTCTTGGGAAGGGTATTGTTGTGACCTAGGCCCAAGTAGTTATTACTAGACACAATCAGTCCTAAACCAACATATTTTATTAGAACAGCTGAGAATTACTTCATTCTCAGCTTAGTCCAAATTAAGTCCAAAACAAATTCTTATCACCGCCTTATCACCAACCTGTCAGACTTCGATGCTATCTCAAAATAAATGAATTTCCAAACTGCCAATCTTTAAGGAAATCTTCTCTTTATTTGAGCACAGCAACCGGATCATGACTCGATGCGGACAAGACTGACCTTTTGCCCCCCAATCCCTCCCTTTCCGATCCCCAATTATCTGCTTCTCATTGGCCATCTTCCAAGTCACTCTACTGACTTCTTGTCTCGTCATTTCACAGGAATGTCCCCCCTCCCTTCATTTCCATGACGACCCAGCTTCAAAGGGATTTAGCAGGCAAAAGTTCAGGGCTTATCTCTCTCCTCTCTATGCCAGCGGTGAGATGCTGACACAACCTTTGTCTTCTTTGGCACCCTGCCAAAGGCTTTTCTTGGCAAAAGTTCAGAAGCAGAAGACGCTGCTTTCCTACAAAGATCCCAAGAGCCCTTGCTGCTCTTTTAAGTCTTCTGGGAGGGGCCAATCATCTCCTGGCCTTACTCCCGAGTCGTCCTTTTTGCTTTAGCTGCTCTTGCCTTCTGGCAGCTCTTCACATGCGTGCACTAGGAACAGGCTCCTCCTGTTCCTCTGCCTCGCTGCTATCTGCCTCTGGAGGCTCCAGAGTCCGCACATCACTCCCAGATGGCCCTGACCCCATCTGTGCCTCCGACGCAGAACCCTCGTCCGGGCCTTCCCCTGACTCCAGGACTGGCCCATGTTCCTCTCCAGCCTCCTCACTGTCCGACTCTGCTGCCAGCTCCGCAGGTTGCTGGTGAACCACAACAGGTATAATGAGTTAGATGACTCAGAAGAGTTAGAAGATAGGAATCTTGCATATTCAAGTTTTACCTTCAGCTTTAGAATGATGATTATTGGGTGGGGGGGGAATTGGATGACTTATTTTCTCTCAGTCCGGTCTACCTTGAAAGTTTGTCACTGTAAGAGTAAAATAGCAAGAGACATTTCTTTATATTCCACCAAGAGAAAAGTTGGGCTCAGCGCACTGGTGGGATTCAAATAATTTAACAACCGGTTCTCTGCCCTAATGACTGGCTGAGTGGGCATGGCCATGGTGGGCATGGCCAGGGGGTGTGACTGGCAGCATTTGGCCTCCTGCACCCCCCTGGGATGCAAATACCATCAACATGTGCTGCAGCCCCCACTCCGTTTTGGGCCTAGGAGGCCTCCCTGCACTTAACTGGGAGCCAAAATGTGGGGACTCCTGGAAGGGGAGGGGTGGGAAGGGGCGGGGCCAGTCCACAATTTAACTACTGGTTCGCCTGAATCAGTCCGAACCGGCTGAATCCCATCACTGGCTCAGCGTCTCACAAGGCAGATTAAATAAATGAAACGAGCTTCTTGAGAAAAGTTGAGGTGAGCATCTCACAAGGGCAAATGAAATAAAATGAACTTCTGGGAAGGAAAAGTCAGGCTGAGCATCTCCCAAGGCAAATTAAACAAAATGCCCTTGACTGCGAGTATATGCCTTCTTCAGACTTTTTATTCTATCATCCGATAGAGTTTGATTTTTTTTTTTCCCTACTGGGTGTCAGCGCTTCGACGCTGGCATAGAGAGCAGAGGAGACAGAGAGATAAGCTCTGAACTTTTGCCTGCTAAATCCCTTTGAAGTCGTGTTGTCGTGGAAATGAAGGGGGGAGACATTCCTGGGAAATGACGAGACAAGAAGTCTGAAGAATGACTTGGAAGATGGCCAATGAGAAGCAGAGATTTGGGGATCGGAAAGGGAGGGATTGGGGGGGCAAAAGGTCAGTCTTGTCCGCATCGAGTCATGATCCGGTGGCTGTGCTCAATTAAAGAAAAGATTTTCTTAAAGATTGGCAGTTTGGAAATTCATTTATTTTGAGATAGCATCGAAGTCTGACACTGGGCTTACAATTCTGACTCTGTACATGTCCAGAGCTCTGTCCGCATGTCCTTGATTACACTTGCCTGATGCTGCTCCAATCTTAAATCTCGAGAATATTTTGGAATAGGTTATTGATCTTATTGATTTATACGCACCCAGAGCCTGTCTCTCACATCGCCCCACCTGTCAGATGCCAGAAGGTGGCAGCATCGCGCCAGAAGAAACAACCTTGTCTCTACCGTATCTCTGCTAAAATACCATCAACATCTAAGATTCTACCTTTAGCTCAGTGTTTCTCAACCTTGGAAGCTTGAAGATGGGTGGACTTCAACTCCCAGAATCCCCCAGCCAGCAGCGCTGGCTGGGGGATTCTGGGAGTTGAAGTCCACCCATCTTCAAGCTTCCAAGGTTGAGAAACACTGCTTTAGCTGATACACAAGAGAAGGAACATATTGTCCTCCATTTTAAGCAATAAAATCTCTCATTTGACAGTCTATGGCAGTGATGGTTAACCTTTTTGGTTCCGAATGTGCAGCCCACCAAGCCATGCCATGCCCAAACCACACCCACAGAACCGGTAGTAAAAAAATTTGAAACCCACCACTGCTTATGACCGATTCGGCCACCGATCTGAAGCAAATCACTGCAGTTGTGAACTGAACCATGCGGTTGTTAAACGAAACTGGCTACCCCCATTGATTTTGCTTGTCAAAGCCGGCTGGGAAAGGTCACAAATGATGATTATATGATGCTTCATTCATCATAAATATACCCCCAAGCTCCCAAATTTTGTTCACAAAACCACGAGGATTCTATGACAATGATAAGCGCGTGAGTCGTTTCAGCGCTGTTGCATGCTTACTACAGTGGTGGCCAAAATTGTGGAAACCTTTTGGGAAAAGTGTATTTTCTAAAACTAGCTCATAACACCACTTTTAGGGGGGGAGTAATACCATAAAATTATATATCAGTGGAAAGGGAATTTAATCAAGAACATAATGCAATCACTTTTATGAAGGATTTGCTGTTAGAATAGCAGTTACAGTATAAAGAAGAAATGTGAAACATGTAGAAAGAAGGAGATATATAGAAATGATCACCATGTCAATTAATACTTCGTTGGGTTACCTTTAGCATGAATTATGGCCTTACAACATCTTCCCATGGAGTGAACCAAGCCTTTGAGTTCTGCAGCTGTTATAATGTGAAACCAAGATTGAAGGATGGCTTCTATTAACTGGGTTTTATTGCTGGGTCGCTTCTGACGAACAAGTTTCTTTAGTCGGCTCCATAGATTTTCAATTGGGTTAAGAAGGTGTCTGGGCTATTCCCAGGCCATTCCAGCAGTGGAATAGGATCATCTTGAAACTCAAAAAAAAAAAAAAAAGTGGTGTTATTAGCGATCAAACCTCAAAAATACACTTTTCCCAAAAGGTTTCCACAATTTTGACCACAAAACAAATAGTTGTAAATTGAGGACTTCCTGCAATAGAAAATTTCCCCTTTTTTTGGCCGCTCTATCTCTCTGGTTCTTTTTCTTGAAGGTCAGAATGAGCAATTAGGGTTCTTTGATTATGTTTCCCAGGCGTATCATTGCTTTTATTTTTGGGGTCTCAAAGCCTGCGTGAGAAAATTTTTTCATTTCTCCTGCTAATTGTTGGTTCTCGTTAAGGCTAAACGAAATTCCTGGGGGTTAATTAACGAACAAATCGAACCCTTGAGGGTGTTGCCCAACCTCACATGAACCCGTCCGCCGGTTCAATTCAATACATTATGCAGAGAGGAACAAGGAGGTGTGGGGGTTTTTCTGAAGCTCAGCTGTTCAGGAAATAACTTGGAGATTCATTGTCCTTTCCACTTTCATTGCTGTGAGAACATTACTTCTCTTTTGTCCCCGAAGGTTGAGTGTGATTGAACGCCCATCACACCTGCCATGAACTAATGCCAAGTCCACAAAAGTCATCCTGAGAAGGTTTCCAACACAGCAGCATTCATGGATCATCGGAGCAAGGGTGTCCATAGGAAGGGGGATACCCCCAAAATAAATAGGATAGGATAGGATAGGATAGGATAGGATAGGATAGGATAGGATAGGATAGGACAGAACAGGACAGGACAGGACAGGACAGGACAGGACAGAATATAGAGTAGAGTAAAGTAGAGTAGAGTAGAGTAGAGTAGAAGAGAAGAGAATATAGAGTAGAGTAGAGTAGAGTAGAGTAGAGTAGAGTAGAATAGAATAGAATATAGAGTAGAGTAGAGTAGAGTAGAGTAGAGTAGAGTAGAGTAGAGTAGGGTAGGGTAGGGTAGGGTAGGGTAGGATAGGATAGGATAGGATAGGATAGGATAGGATAGGATAGGATAGGATAGAACAGAAAAGAACAGAACAGAACAGAATAGAATATAGAGTAGAGTAGAGTAGAGTAGAGTAGAGTAGAGTAGAGTAGAGTAGAGTAGAGTAGAGTAGAGTAGAGTAGAGTAGAGTAGAATAGAACAGAACAGAACAGAATATAGAATAGAGTAGAGTAGAGTAGAGTAGAGTAGAACAGAACAGAACAGAACAGAACAGAACAGAACAGAACAGAACAGAACAGAATAGAATAGAATAGAATAGAATATAGAGTAGAATAGAGTAGAATAGAATAGAGTAGATGTGATTCTCATCTTCCAGAGGCTTTCTAGGAGCCTGGGGAGGGTGAAAACGGCCTTCCCCACCCCCCGGAGGCCCTCCGGAGGCAGAAAACAGCCCATTTCCTGACTTCCGGTGGGCCCGGAAGGCCCAAAAATCAGCTGGCCGGTGCGCGCATGTGTGCTGGAGCTTAGCTAGGGCAACGCTCGTGTGTCCACAGATATGACTCTGTGTGCCACCTGTGGCATGTGTGCCATAGGTTCACCATCACGGACCTATACCATCTCAGACAAGTCCAGTCTGTTCTTAAAAACCTCCAATGTTGTAGCACCCATGATTTCTGGAGGCAAGCTGTTCCACTGGTTAATCCTCCTCGCTGTTAGGAAGTCTCCATCATGTGTCTTGCCCTGATGGTTGCAAGCGAATGCAAAGGTATTCTGAGTTCTTTGCTCCTGGGACAGCACCTGTAGGAAAGGACTCGTGTCCAGTTCCAGGTGTGCACTTCTCTTCCTCATTCCGTTCTCCCCTACTTTTGTCTCCATTTCTCCATCCAGACATCCCCCTTTGCAAGAATGACGCCAGAGAAAAGGAGGCGGTTCGCTTGGAAAAAAGGTGTAAAACTTCGTGGGTCAGAGCCGGGAGCAAACACCTTCTTCCTTCTGAGGGGAGAGTTGGTCCGTCAACCTTGGTAGTTCTGGTGGCAGAGAACGGATTCTGGAATTCTTCCTGCAGCTGGGCGCTGAGCTCTAGAAGAAGTCAACCTACACCATGGAGAAAGGACCCTTCGCTTTTGGTGGGAAGTTGCCATACTTAGCAGGTGAGTCGTGAAGGAGTGTGAAGTTTGTTGGGGTTCCCCTGAGATTTATTTATTTTATTTTTATTTTTATTGAATTTGTATACCGCCCTACTCCCAAAGGACTCAGGGCGGTGAATAGCCATAGAATAAAACATATAGATACAAAATTTAAAATAAACTAAAACGAATTAAATAATTCGTTGAGCCTGGATAGCTCAACAGACTAAAAGCCTGTTATTAACATTCAGCTGCCTGCAATTACTGCAGGTTCGAATCTCGCCAAGGCTCAAGGTTGACTCAGCCTTCCATCCTTTTTAAGGTAGGTAAATTGAGGACCCAGTTGTGGGGGCAATAAGCTGACTTTGTATAAATATACAAAAGTATGAAGGCTATTGCTTAACGCACTGTAAGACGCCCTGAGTCTTCGGAGAAGGGCGGCATATAAATCTAATAAAAATAATAAAATAAAATAAATAAATAAAAATAAAATTTGGCTGAACAAATTTAAAACCCCAATAATTTAAAACCAAATCTAAAATTTCCATTTAAAAGGGGGAAAGACTTAGGTCAGGCCAGCTTGATGGAATAAGAAAGTCTTGAGCGCGCGACGGAAGGTGCGCAGATCTGGGATCCTCCGTATCTCCGGGGGGAGCTCATTCCAGATCGTAGGTGCCCCCACAGAGAAGGCTCTCCCCCCTGTGGGCCGCCAGTCGACATTGTTTGGAGATCATGGCTAGATACCATAGCAGGAAATGGTAGCCATGTGAGTGTGGACTTAGATGGGGGAGGGCATGTCAGAATACCGCATCAAGTTTTGGTCACCACGATATAAAAAAAAAGATGCTGAGACTCAGGAAAGAATGCAGAGAAGAGCGACGAAGATGATTAGGGGACTGGAGGCTAAAACTTATAAAGAACGGTTGCTGGAATTGGGTAGGTCTAATTTAATGAAAAGAAGGACCCCGGGGTGACATGATAGCAGTCTTCCAATACTTGAGGGGCTGCCTGGAGTGGGGAGGGAATGGGGATTTTATTTTATTTATTTATTTATTTTTGAATTTGTATACCGCCCTTCTCCCCAAGGACTCAGGGCGGTGTACAGCCACATAAAAAACATAGAGTACAAATATTAAAATACCATTAAAAGATATATATAAATTTGGCCCCATAATTGAAAACAGTAACAAACCAATTAAAACATTTAAAAAGTGTTAGGCCAGCCCGGCTTGCTGGAAAAAGAAAGTTTTAAGGGCACGGCGGAAGGCACCGAGGTCTTGGATTCTCCTTATCTCTGGGGGCAGCTGGTTCCAGAGGGTAGGTGCCCCCACAGAGAAGGCCCTCCCCTTGGGGGTCACCAGCCTGCATTGTTTGGCTGATGGCACCCCGAGGAGGCCCTCTCTGTGGGAGCGCACAGTGCAATATCCTTGCCCTGGAGTGGGGTGGGAATGGAGATTTTGCAGTATCCTTCCTCTGCCACGCCCACCAAGCCACACCAAGTCCATAGAACCGATAGTAAAAAAAAATTGGATTTCACCACTGGGTTCTTCCTTCCATATACGTTTGGTAAATGCAGCTTGGATAGAATGAACATTTTGATTGAACGAGTGTTTTTCTCTCTCTCTCTCTCTTTTTTTTTCCCCCCTCTTCATGTGATAGTTTTCATCCTCAGCTCTAATTTCCTGTCGACCCAAGCCCAGGTAACCAAATACAACCTTCCCGTTTTCATGAACCCCTCAAATGCCATAGAAGGGCAGGGAATCAATTTGACCATCGGTTCTGCCTCGACTGCCTTCATTATTTGCAATTGGTATCGAGGGGCAGATAGTCAAAAAAATTTGATCGTCACCGTCTACCTGCCTCCGTTAAGCGGAAACGTCTTCGGATCTGCCTACACTGGGCGAGAAACTGCAGGCCCGAATTGCTCTCTCCACATTGAAAATCTAAACCAGGATGACTCTGGAACCTACACAGTGACCAAAGATGGACCGTCTGTCCACGGAAAAGGAGAACTCAGCGTAGAGGTTCTAGGTATGAATTTTCTCTTCCCTTCCGCTTCAGCTGGCTTTGAATGGCTCCCTCTGTAAACCCCATTTGTCCCTCAGGAATGATAAGCAAAATCAACAGGGAAGCCAGATTCACTTAACAACCGTATTCCTAATGTATCAAATGCAGCATTTCGCTTAACAACTGTCGTGAGACGGGGCAAAAATTCACTTAACAATCGTCTCCCTTAACCCCAGAAATTTTGGGCTCAATTGTAGATCGTAAGACGAGGATTACCTGTATTCCAGGTGTGAAATCTACTTACTTTCCCTACCGGTTCGGAAATGCACGTGAACGCTTTGATCCTTCTGCGCATGCGCAGAGGTTAAAAACAGGTTACTTCCTGGTTAAAACCAGGAAGTAACAATGACCGGGCAGGTGGGTATAGCCTCGCGCTGCCGTTGCTACCGGTTCTCCGAACCTCCCACCGTCCTCACTACTGATTCGTCCGAACCGGTCCGTACCAGTAGCATTTCACTCCTGCTGTATTCCACCCGATGTCAAATTTCGAGGCTTAATCAGCCATGCGCCCAATGCTCACGGTGGCCATTTTTTGTCTCTTTCAGCTCCGGGTTTACTGCCCAAGCCGAGTATGTCCATTGTCCAGCTTTTCCGAGAGAATATGGATTCGGTTCATCTCAAGTGTGACACAACTGTGAGGTTTGCAAATATCAGCTGGCTGCAGAATGGGAAACCCCTCAACGCCTGCCGTCGGATCCAGCTGTCCAATAATAACCAGACCCTCACCATACAGCCCGTTCTCCGTCGTGATGCTGGCGCGTATCAGTGTCATATTTCCAACCCCTTGTCTGGTCAAAGGAGTGACACCACCACCATTTCTGTGATCTGTGAGTAGTCACATAATGGTCAGCTTTTTCTCCCTGAGAGAAATCTGCCATAGGTTGCATATCAGTATGTGTAAGAGTGGGGATCTATAAAAATAGTCCTTAAATTTTTATACCACTTCATGGTGCGTTACAGCCCTCTCTAAGCGATTTACAGAGTCAGCATCTCGCCCCCAACAATCTGGGTCCCTCAGAATACAGAATAACAAGGGACCTTGGAGGTCTTTTAGTCCAATCTGCTGCTCCAGCAGCGAACTTTATACAGAACCGTTGTGGCGCATTGGTTAGAATGCAGTATGACAGGCAAACTCTGCCCACTGTCAGCAGTTCGATCCTGACCGGTTCAAAGTTGACTCAGCCTTCCATCCTTCCAAGATCGGTAAAATGAGGACCCAGATTGTTGGGGGGCAATATGCTGACTCTGTAAACTGCTTGGAGTGGGCTGTAAAGCATTGTGAAGCGGTATATAAATCTAAGTGCTATTGCTGCTGCTGTTTTTTTTCTCCTTCCTTCCTGCCTGCCTGCCTGCACAGTGGTTAGAATGCAGTATTGCAGGCTAACTCTGTCAACTGCCAGCAGTTCGATCCTGACCGGTTCAAGGTTGACTCATCCTTCCATCCTTCAGTAAAACAAGATTGTTTGGGGGCAAGATGCTGACATTTGTAAACTGCTCAGAGAGTGCGGTAAAGCAATATGAAGCGGTATATAAGTCTAAGAGCTATTGCTACACCATTTCAAATATTTGTCCAATCTCTTCTTAAAAACTTCCAGTGTTTCAGCACCCACAACTTCTGGAGGCCAGTCGTTCCACTGGTTAATTTTTCTCACTATAAGGAAATTTCTCCTTAGTTCTAGGTTGCTTTTCTCTCTTGATTAATTTCCATCCATTGCTTCTTGTCCTGCTTTCTGGTGCTTTGGAGAATAAGTTGATCCTTCTTCTTTGTGGCAGCCCCTTACTGTAGATATTGGAACACTGCTCTCATGTCATCCCTAGTTCTTCTTTTCACTAGATTAGACATTCCCAATTCCTGCAGGGGTGAAATCCAGCAGGTTTCTGGAGAACCAGTACCGGAAATTTTGAGCAGTTCAGAGAACTGGCAAATACCACCTTTGGCTGGCCCCAGAGTGGAGTGGGAATGGGGATTTTGCAGTATCCTTCCCCTGGAGTGAGGTGGAAATGGAGATTTTGCAGTATCCTTCCCCTGCCATGCCCACCAAGCCACACCATGCCCACCAAGCCATGCCCACAGAACCGGTAGTAAAAAAAAATGATTTCACCACTGCTTTTATTTATTTATTTATTTATTTATTTATTTATTTATTTATTTATTTATTTATTTCATGTATTTATATGCTGCCCTTCTCCAGAAGGACTCAGGGCGGCGAACACAAGTTAAAAACATGTACAACAAAATCCCATTTTAAACCAAATTAACTAATAAATAATAAATAATAAAACCCAGAATCAGAGTTATCCTCTGGTCCCCTAATCATCTTTGTTGCTCTTCTTGGCACTCTTTCCAGAATCTCTACATCTTTTTTATAATATGGCGACCAAAACCTAATTTTATTTATTTTATTTTTATTTTATTTCGAATTTATATACCGCACCTTCTCCCGAGGGACTCAGGGCGGTGTACAGCCAGATAAAAACATACAATACAAACATTAAAAACAATTAAAAGAATATATATTAATTTGGCCCCAGTTTAAAATGATAAACCAATTAAAAATATTTAAAAATATGTTAAGCCAGCCCGGCTTGCTGAAAAAAGAAAGTTTTAAGGGCACGGCGGAAGGCACCGAGGTCTTGGATTCTCCTTATCTCTGGGGGCAGCTGGTTCCATAGGGTAGGTTTGGCTGATGGCACCCCGAGGAGGCCCTCTCTGTGGGAGCGCACGGGTCGATGGGAGGTTGTCGGTAGCAGCAGGCGGTCTCGAAGATAATGCAGTTTTGGTTGCCATATTATCAAATATTATTTTTAAAAAAATATCTAGGAGAACTTTTAAGGTTCTTAAAGGGGGAAAGGGATGATGACCAACTCCTACAAGCCCCTCAACCTCTCCATAAATTATGTTCCACAGATGGTCCAGACGCCCCTGTGATCAAGATGACTGCTAAATTCCTCACCCAACCCTCCAACCGAAGACTTAACTGCAAAGCCAGCTCGTTTCCTGAAGCCGAGTATCGTTGGTTCCACAACGGGAAGGAATTCAGCAAGAACACTGAAGTTCTTCTCAAGAACATTCAGTCAGGGACGTTTACTTGCCAGGCGACGAATCCTTTCACTCAGCGGAAGGAAAACACCACTTTGGAGATTGAGTAGCGGCTGCGTAGCCACTATCCGGTGCTGAGATTGCTATTTAGAACCACCTTTCTGTGGCCAATGACTTTTCTGTGTTGTTTGCTACACCTCAGATTAGAATTGCTTGTTTTGGGGTGCTCGGCATTCTCTGAGCTGAACGTCATGAGACGTTCTTGCAGACGTCTCATGACCCAACTAGTTAACATCATCAGTGCTAGAAGGGAGTGGGGTTTGCTCTCTATTTATAAACCCAACTCTCTTCTAGCACTGGTGATGTTACGTGGCTGGTTAATGGAACGTCTTGCATGAAGACAACCAAGCTCAGAGAGTACAAAGAAACCCACAGTCCTCCTCCTCTTCCTCTTCCCCTTCCTCCTCCTTCTCCCCCCTCCTCCTCCTCTTTCTCCTCCTCCCGGTCTCCTCCTCCTCCTCTGCCACAAATCCCACTCCCTTCTAGCACTGATGATGTTACCTAATTGGGTAATGGGACGTCTGCAACCAAGCTCAGAGAGCACCAAGGACCCCACAGTCTTCCTCCTCCCCTCTTCTTCTTCCTCTTCCTCCTTACAAACCTCGCTCCCTTCTAGCACTGATGATGTTACCTAATTGGGTAATGGGACGTCTGCAAGAAAATAACCAAGCTCAGAGACTAGGAAGAAACACACAGTCCTCCTCCTCTTCCTCTTCCCCTTCCTCTTCCCCTTCCTCCTCCTTCTCCCCCCTCCTCCTCCTCCCCTTCTCCTTCTCCTTCTCCTCCACCCCGAACCCCACTTCTAGCACTGATGATGTTACCTAATTGGGTCATGAAATGTCTGCAAGAAAGCAGCCAAGCTCAGAAGGCACCGAGGAACCCCCGCAGTTCAACTCTGATCTACAAACGTCCTCTTCTATAGCTACTCCTCATTGGAATGCTCTAATGATCTCTCGGGCCTGCCTATGTCATTTCCGATTATCAAATAATATTTCTGATTCATTCTATGTACCACCTTGAGTAAGGCACAATGATTATGATGGGATGAATAAATGATAAATAACACGTCTCTCTAAAAATCAGTTAAAAGAGACTTTGAGACTTTTTGCCATACGCGACAGCCAGAGGTGGGTTTCAGCAGGTTCTGACCAGTTCTGGAGAACCGGTAGCGGAAATTTTGAGTAGTTTGGAGAACCGGCAAATACCACCTCTGACTTGCCCAGCCCCCATCAATTCTCTGCCTCCCGAGTCCCAGCTGATCGGGAGGAAATGGGGATTTTACAGTTTCCTTCCCCTGCCATGCCCACCAAGCCACGCCCACCAAGCCATGCCACTCCCACCAGCAGAACCGGTAGTAAAAAAATTTGAAACCCACCACTGCGCGACACCCAGCTCTGAAGAACCTATCAGAGAGCAGGGGTATCAAAATCCTTCCTCCCTTTTTCAAACTTAAGAGGAACTTTTCTCTTCAATCCATATTTTCTCTGAGCTAATCGTTTATCATGTCACTTTTTTTTTTTTATTTGATTTATATGCCGCCCTTCTCCGGAGACTCAGGGCGGCTTACAGAGCATTAAGCAATAGCCTTCATCCTTTTGTATATTTATACAAAGTCAGCTTATTGCCCCCACAAACTGGGTCCTCAATTTACCTACCTTAGAAAGGATGGAAGGCTGAGTCAACCTTGAGCCTGGCGGGACTTTTTGCGACCTTCCGTCGAACGGGGAAGCCAGATTCACTTAACAACCGTGTTACTAACTCAACCTCTGCGGCAAGGAAAGTCGTAAAACGGAGCAAAACTCGCTCAACAAATGTCACGCTTAGCAACGGAATCGTTGGGCTGAATTGCGGTCGTACTTCGAGGACGACCTGTGTACTAAAAATTGCCCGTTAGAAACCAGTACTGTCCAGATTTGATCAGGTAATATGGAGGACGCCCCAAAGGAATTTGAGAAGAGTGGGTCAAAGAGAGCTAGTGAGCCCACACCCCATTCTTGTCCCAACCTGGTCCTCAGCTCACCACAAGGCAAACAGCTCGGTCAGCGATGTGGAATGCCAGAAACCGATCCATTTTTAGATGTCTCAGGATCACCGCCCTAGCAATAAACCATAAAAGCCATCACTTTTTATGAGTACGCTGAGGTGTTTCACCAAATTTGAGACGGTGGGGTTTTCCCGGGACGCCATTTTTATTTTAATTTTTTTTTTTCAGTTTTACTTCCTTCAAACATCTCATTCCCTGGGCAAATATTTTATTTTTTTCTGGCTCACAGTACGCCTTTTTTTTTTTTTTAATTAGAAATTTTAATAGACAAGGGAAACTAAACGAAAAGAAAGTTCCAAAAAAAACGCGAAGAGAAAGAGAAAACAGAAAGAAAAGCCTGTAGTACAGTGGACTCAAGCACTGTAATTAACATCTGCTGCTTGCAATTACTGCAAGTTCAAATCTCACCAGGCTCAAGGTTGACTCAGGCTTCCATCCTTTCTAAGGTAGGTAAATTGAGGACCCGGTTTGTGGGGGCAATAAGCTGACTTTGTATAAATATACAAAAGGATGAAGGCTATTGCTTAGCGCATTGTAAGCCGCCCTGAGTCTCCGGAGAAGGGCGGCATATAAATTAAAGCAAAAAAAGAAAAGAAAAACCAGAACAGTTTATATTAGGGGGTATTTCTTTTTTCACGGTGTTTACTAAAGCGCCTTCGTAAAATGGTTTATGGTGTGCCGTTGCTGGGAAACGTGGCAATGAAGTGTGTGTGTGTGTGTGTGTGTGTGTGTGTGTGTGTGTGTGAAAAGGCTCCTGCACACCCTTGTCATGAGGAAGGTGTTAAGAATTTGAACAGCCCAAAATCACATTAGCTGGCTTCTGATTTTTCAGTTTCTAGCCTGGTGCCTTTAACCACTACCCAAAATTACTTCTCACAGAATACTCGATTTGCAACCATTCGCTTAATGACCATTCAAATTTACGATGAAAAAAGTGACTTAGGTCCAGTCCTCGTACTTCTGACCATTGCAGCATCCTCACGATCGTGTGATCAAAATTTAGGTGCTTTACAACCAGCATGTATTTAGGGCAGCGTCCCGGGGTCCCGCAATCACCGCTTGCGATCTTCCTAGCCGGCTTCGGGGCAAACAAAGCCAATGGGAGAAGCTGGATTCGCTTAATGACCCTGTGATTCATTTAACAACTGCAGTGGTTCGCTGAACACCAGTAGCAAAAGGTCTTTAAAACCGGGTGCGAGTCATTTAACACCTGTCTTGTTTAGCCAAGGAAATTCTTCATAGATTTTGTCTGAAGTGGTGTAGGGTTTCCTCCTGCCTAAGCAGGGGGTTGGAATAGAAGACCTCCAAGGTCCCTTCCAACTCTGTTATTTTATTTCTATCCTAGACTCTAGAAAGAGTGCAGAGAAGAGCAACCAAGATGATTAGGGGACTGGAAGCTATTCTATTCTATTCTATTCTATTCTATTCTATTCTATTCTATTCTATTCTATTCTATTCCACTCTAATTCTTCATTCTATTCTAAGTTGAGGATTACTTGTTAGCCTATAAAAACAAAACCAAGAACACTCCGTGTTACATTATTCTTACTAATAAATGGATGATTTCTTATCCCTGGATATATATTTGTGTTTACAAAGACAAAATGATCATTTTTCAGCCGTTTCAGCCTGAAATTTATCATGCTAAAACGGTGCCTGTGGGGAAAAGTTGGCCACACAATCGTTTTTGATAAAAGGAGCTGTGTTTTGAAAAATAAATCCCACTGGATTGTCACTTGGAGCAGTGAATCACGTTGTGTTCATATCCCATTCTTTTATTTGTTTCCAAAATTAATATTCTGCCCGAGCCTAATGGACTGTGGAGGAAGGAGTGAGGTGGGGGGAAAGCAACAGAAATAAAATATAAAAGACAATCATCCCATAAAGTTTAAAATATGACAATGTGCAAAGAAACAACTAAGGGCCCAAAGCACACTAAAATATGGTGGTTTTTCAGACGTTTGCAAAATGCAAGCAGAGACAAAGCTATTTGTTTCTCCTGAGTAGGGGGTGGGTGTATTTGGTGTATTTGGTGTAAATATATATATATATATATATATGCATATCCCTTTTAGGGATATGTTCACAATTACACGGGAAGAAACCCGAAATATTAACTGTACACACATATATACCCGTGAAAACATAGATAGATAGATAGATAGATAGATAGATAGATAGATAGATAGATAGATAGATAGATGTTTTCGTAGATTTTCATGGGTAGAGGTATGCACGTTTTGGTGTATTTGGGTCTTTTCCCGTGTAAGATTGAGAGTATCTTGGCGACGTTTTGACCAGGTCCCACTCGTCATCTTCAGGCTGGTGTCTTCGGCTTCGTACTTATGCGAGGAAACATGAAGCACGAAGCACGAAGCACGAAGCACGAAGCACGAAGCACGAAGCACGAAGCACGAAGCACGAAGCACAAAGCACAAAGCACAAAGCACAAAGCACAAAGACGAAGACACCAGCCTGAAGATGATGAGTGGGACCTCAATGAGTGGGACGAGTGGGAAGATGACGAGTGGGACCTCGTCGAAATGTCGCCAAGATACTCTCAATCTTACATGGGAAAAGACCCGAATACACCAAAACTTGGTTTGAGAAGAGCAACAAAATGTTTGAGAAGAGCAACAAAATTGATTAGGGGACTGGAGCAGTGATGGGTTTCAAATTTTTTTACTACCGGTTCTATGGGTGTGGCTTGGTGGGCGTGGCATGGCTTGATGGGAGTGGCAGGGGAAGGATACTGCAAAATCCCCATTTCCAGCTGGGACATAGGAGGCAGAGAATAGATGCGGGCAGGGCCAGTCAGAATTTTTACTACCAGTTCTCCAAACTACTCAAAATTTCCGCTACCGGTTCTCCAGAATTGGTCAGAACCTGCTGAAACCCACCTCTGGACTGGAGGCTAAAACATATAAAGAATGGTTGCAGGAACTGGGGATGTCTAGTTTAATGAAAAGAAGGACTAGGGGAGACATGATAGCAGTGTTCCAATATCTCAGGGGCTGCCACAAAGAAGAGGGAGTCAAGCTATTCTCCAAAGCACCTGAGGGTAGGACAAGAAGCAACGGGTGGAAACTAATCAAGGAGAGAAGCAACTTAGAACTAAGGAGAAATTTCCTGAGAATTAGAACAACTAGAATTAGAACATCTTTTGGATGTTTGCAGATTCTGCAGCCCAGAGGACAGACAATATACAGTATGATAAAATAAGAGCAAGCAAAGCATTCTTTTAGCAACCGTCACAACCAGCAAATTCTGCCCAAGTCTGGAAAGTGAATCCTGCTGCTTCCATCTTTACCCTTCTGACTTAAAACTCTCTCCTGCACAGACACAAAAGTTATTTTGCAAATGCAAAACCGGCAGTGCTACGAAAATAATCTTGTGGCGCAACAGGCTTCAATATTATGGATCACAACATGGGCTGTGCGTTCCTTTTGTCTTTTGTCCATAAGAGCAGGAATAGGCTGGCCTTCGTTTGTAACTGATGTTCCTGCTGTAATACAGGACGAAAGAAAATAGTAAAACAGAAAAAAAAATATATCAATGTACCCCAGAATATAAACAAACCCACCAACGTAGAAGGAAGAAAACAAAAGGCACAAGAACGGAACTGACATCCCGATATTTAAAAGTAAGCACAGGTTCTCCTCGACTTACGATCACAATTGAGCCCCAAATTTCTGTTGCTAAGTGAGACGTTCGTTAAGTGAGTTTTCTTGCCACCGTTGTTAAGTGAATCACTGCATCTGATCAAGTTACTTTTTTTTTTTTAATTTGATTTATATGCCGCCCTTCTCCGGAGACTCAGGGGGGCTTACAATGCGTTAAGCAATAGCCTTCATCCTTTTGTATATTTTATACAAAGTCAGCTTATTGGCCCCACAAACTGGGTCCTCAGTTTACCCACCTTAGAAAGGATGGAAGGCTAACCCGGTTGTTCGGTGAATCCAGCTTCCCCGTTGACTTTGCTTGTCAGAAGGTCACAAAAGAGGATTCACAAGACCACGGGACACGGTGGTCATCATAAATACGAGTCAGTTGCCAAGCGTCTGCATTTTGACCACATGATCACCGGGAAGCTGCAAAGGTCGTAAAGTGTGAAAAACGGTCGTATAAGTCACATTTTTTCAGGGCCGTTGCAACTGAACGGACCCTGAACAAACCGTTGTAAGTCGAGAACTTCCTGCATTTAGGAGCAGAAAAGAAAGATCAGAAGCCTTTTCAGTATATATAATGTTTTATCTCAGTGTTTCTCAACCTTGGAAGCTTGAAGATGGGTGGACTTCAACTCCCAGAATCCCCCAGCCAGCAACGCTGGATTCTCTTCCGCCATCTTGTGGCCTGTTAGGTTTAATGCTATGTTGCGCAACCTCAGCAACTATAACAGTGTTTCTCAACCTTGGTAGCTTGAAGATGGGTGGACTTCAACTCCCAGAATCCCCCAGCCAGCACTGCTGGCTGGGGGATTCTGGGAGTTGAAGTCCAGCCATCTTCAAGCTTCCAAGGTTGAGAAACACTGTTTTATCTTATTTTAAATGGAATTGAAAACAGCTATTTTGGGGGTGGGTGGGTTGGAGGATAGGTTTTTGATAGTACCATCTTGGAGCGAGTAACCCTGGAACCTCTTTGTAGATGCATTTTTTTTAAAACCTGGGTTTTCTTTTTTCTTTTTATGTAATAGAATAGAATAACAGAGTTGGAAGGGACCTTGGAGGTCTTCTAGTCCAACTCTCTACTAGGCAGGAAACCCTACACTACTTCAGACCAATGGTTATCCAACATCTTAAAAACTTCCAGTGTTGGAGCATTCACAACTTCTGGAGGCAAAGTTGTTCCACTGACAAATTGTTCTCACTGTCAGGAAATTTCTCCTTAGTTCTAAGTTGCTTCTCTCCTTGATTAGTTTGCACTCATTGCTTCTTGTCCTGCCTTCGGGTGCTTTGGAGAATAGCTTGACTACTCCCTCTTCTTTGTGGCAGCCCCTGAGATATTGGAACACTGCTATCATGTTCTTGACACATAATGTTCTTGACATCCTTCAACAATGAGAATGATAGCGAGAAATGCTGGGTCTATAACTTGAAATCAAATTAAACCTTTATTACAGGCACAGTATATAACATCTCCTTGTCTTTGTCCTTTAGAGTCCGGGCTAAATTATGTGTACAAAAGGCTGCACAAATACATAAACTGGAGCCCTTTATAACTAGTAAACCTGTCATGAACATCGAATGATGCTTTCACCTGAATTGGAATGACTCATGTTCTTTTAGCAAATAATATAAATATATACACTAATATATATATATATATATATATATACTAATTCTGAATGTACTGCATAATATGCATTCCTTATTTTTCCATTACAACTTGGGCATCCAGCCACACCTTTCTGGGAAGGGCAGGTAGGTGTTGGCTCATTTGGAGAAGGTTGAGTGGCCTAGAGGTGACCACATACCGGTTTCCTGACATATAAAAGCTGGAATCGTCCTGGTGGTACCAGCTGTGGTTTTGAACAAAAGAAGAGGAAGATATACCAGCCTCCCAGTGCGGAGAAAGTCACCTTGCTCAATGGACGGTGTATGCAATAACCTTGGATGGAGAAGCTCCTGGTGGATGGTGCTTTGGGCAGGTATGGATGAGAAGCTCGAGTAAGCAAGGGCTGGATGTGATATTTGGTGGAGTAATAAGGGCCTCATTTCAATTTTTTTTTTTAAAATTTGATTTATATGCCGCCCTTCTCTGGAGACTCAGGGCGGCTTACAATGTGTTAAGCAACAGCCTTCATACTTTTGTATATTTTATACAAAGTCAGCTTATTGCCCCCACAAACTGGGTCCTCATTTCACCTACCTTAGAAAGGATGGAAGGCTGAGTCAACCTTGAGCCTTGGAGAGATTCGAACCAGCAGTAAATTGCAGGCAGCTGTGTTAATAACAGGGTGCATTAAACCACTGTACTACCAAGGCTCTTTTCCTGGCGTATCTACCTGGATTCTGCTGGATGCATGACATCCATGCTGGCTTTATTTCACGATATATACGAGACCGCCTTCTGCCAGCAATAACCTCCCACCGGCCAATACGCTCCCACAGAGAGGGGCTCCTCAGGGTGCCGTCGGCCAAACAATGCCGACTGGTGACACCCAGGGGGAGAGCCTTCTCTGTGGGGGCACCTGCCCTCTGGAATGAGCTGCCCCTAGAGCTTCGTCTTAGTCCCGACCTGCGTACTTTTCGCCGCGCCCTTAAGACCCTTCTGTTTCAGCAAGCCGGATTGGCCTAGTACGAATTTTAAAATGGGTGTATGTGTGTTTTAAATTGAGGGCCAAATTTTATATATCTGACTTTAATTGGTTTTAAATTTTATAAATTCATGTGTTTTAATATGGCTGTACACCGTCCTGAGTCCCTCGGGAGAAGGACGGTATAGAAATTTAATAAAACTGAAACCTAAACCTAAACAAAACAGGGACTTTATTGCCGATGATTTTTTTTAAATATATATTTATTATTATTATTAAACATAAAAAATTCAGTGTCTACATAAACAGTGTGTTGTCTGGGTACAGTTATTTTTGAGAAATAATAATGATCATAATAACAATGATATTCATAATGTTAATAATAATCACTTAATTAATAATAATAATAATAATAATAATAATAATAATAATAATAATAATAGTATTTGCTTATCCATTTTAGTAAACCTTCCTTATATAATGGATCATTCTCTTAAGCGTTTAAATTTCTAAAGTCTGTTTCTGTTACCGTATTTTCCCGAAAATAAGACCCTGTCTTATATTTTTTTGAAGCCTGAAATAAGCGCTTGGCCTTATTTTTGGGGAGGTCTTATTATTTTGGGGTGCATGGAGCAAGATGGGGCTCCTCTTGCCATGTTACCTGATTCCCAGCTCTGTCTCCCTAACCCTAACCAGAGGAAATGGCCAGGACTGACTGCTCATGCGGTTAAATATTTTCAGGGAGGGCTTATTTTCAGGGGGGCTTATTTTAGCGCATGCGCTCAAAAACCCAATTGGGCTTATTATCCAGGTAGGTCTTATTTTTGGGGAAACAGGGTAGTTAGCCATTGGTAAATCCCATGTTTAAGAGTATTCTGTTTCTTCCTTCTCCTTAATTTTAAGTGTTATTCTATCCATTTCTGCACATTTCCATTTTTTTTTTTTTATTACACTTTCATCGGTAGGGATCTCTTCATTTTTCCACTGTTGTCCAAACAGTGTTGCCGATGATTATTATTGATTTAATTTTGGTTATGGAGTCTCAAAATCCATGAAAGTGCCAAAGGTCCACTTTTCCATATCTCAAAAGGCAATCAATGTTTTTCTTAATTAACATTTAGCCATTATAAGGTCCTTAACCTAAGCATAACTTGCTTGATTTGGAATTAGAGTGTCATGCTAAACCAACCACAATGGTTTAGTTTAGTTTAGGCTAGTTTAGGCTAGTTTAGGTTAGGTTAGGTTAGGTTAGGTTAGGTTAGGTTAGTTTATTGTCATTGCACCTCCTACAATGAAATTAAATGCCATCTTCCGTGTACATCATACATAAGGAAACTATAAAAATAAAACAAAAACATACATCCTTCACATTCCATATGTAATTGAATTGAAAACCCCTGATACTGCATTAATATTACACTATACAATAGAGTTCAATATAGTTACTGCTCCGGGATAGAAGCTGTTTTCCAGCCTATTTCTCCTTGTCGTTATTATCCGGTACCATCTGCCAGATGGTAATAGTTCAAAAAAAAAAGGGGGGGTGCCCAGGATGAGATGGATCTTTAAGAATCTTTTGAACTTTCTTAAGGCAGCGGGAGCTACACAGCTCTTCCAAGGAGGGGAAAGGGCAACTATGATCCTCTGGGCAATGATGTTAACCCTCTGGAGTGCTGTTAATTTGTTAGTTAAATTTCCTGAAGATGAAACTCAAATACTTTGGCCACCTAATGAGAAGGAAGGACTCACTGGAGAAGAGCCTAATGCTGGGAACGATGGAGGGCAAAAGAAGGAGGGGACGGCAGAGAACGAGGTGGCTGGACGGAGTCACTGAAGCAGAAGGTGTGAGCTTAAATGGACTCCAGAGGATGGTAGAGGACAGGAAGGCCTGGAGGAACGTTGTCCATGGGGTTGCGATGGGTCAGACACCACTTCTCAACTAACCACAAAGTTAAACAAATTACGGGGTCACCAGGTGTTGGTGTGTGTGTGTTAAATTCCTTCAAGTGTTATCCACGTTGCTTTTTCTTCTTCTTCTTTTTTTAATTGGTTGATGGCATTTTCTAATTTCTCCTGCAGGATACTAAGGATGGTTTTATTGATATGAGGATCTGGACCCCTGTGATGGAGCAGGCAAAACATTGTCCAGAACTACCTTTTCTGCAATTAAATTCTAGGAAGGGGTCTTTTGCTTGATGAAATGTGTTTTACTGAGACTCTTTCGTTTCCCTCCCTCCCTCCGTCCCTCTTTCTCCTTTCAACCTACAGGTGCCATCCTTCATGGCAGTTTCCACACAGCTCAAGCTGAAGAGCCAATTCCTTTTGTGGTAGTTCCTCCAGAACCAATGGAGAACGGAGAGGTCCTGTTGATCCCACTACTTCTCCCAAATGATACTATCTCCTGCACCTGGTTCCGGAAGCTATCAGGGGCCCAGGGGCAAATAATCGTGACGGTTGTACTGCTTCCACCAGGTAGTAATACAACTGGACCAGGATATACTTGGAGAGAAACGGCCTACCCCAACTGCTCCCTTCGCATCAAGCCCTTAGGACTGAATGATACTGCAACCTACACGCTTATAGCAGGAGGAGCTACATCTTCTAATACGGGAAATGTAAGCTTAAAAGTCCAAGGTAAGAGTTGTTAACCCTTCTATTATTATTATTAATTTTGAGACAGGGAGGTTATTCAGCTGCAGATAGGGACTTCTCATGAAGTCCTCCACGAATGAGTGCCTTCCTTCTTGTGATTTTTTTCCAGAAGGATCTGAAGACAGGGGTTTTGTCTGGGGACCCCAAGTTGATTTGGGGAGCCAGTCAAGTGGTTTATATAATTGCGTTTGTGGTACTCATGGGGCGGGGGTGTTTCTGATGGTTGATTTCTAATGCTGTACACTGCAGTGGTGGGATTCAAATTTTTTTACTACCGGTTCTGTGGGCGTGGCTTTGTGGGCGTGGCAAGGGAAGGATAGTGCAAAATCCCCATTTCCTCTCAATCAGCTGGGACTCGAGAGGCAGAGAATATATGGGGGCGGGGCCAGTGATGGGTTGCCCCCGGTTCAGACGAACCGGTAGTAAAACTGACGGGAGGCCCTGCCCACTGCCCCGGATGTCGTCATCGGCGATCTGTGCATGTGCAGAAGCTTGGCGAGCGAGCGAGCGAAGCAAGAGCGTGTGCATGATCCCGTTGCAAACCAGTAGTAAAGGTAAGTAGAACCCACCCCTGGGCGGGGCCAGTCAGAGGTGGTATTTACCAGTTCTCCGAACTACTCAAAATTTCCGCTACCGGTGCTCCAGAACTAGTCAGAACCTGCTGAATACCATCTCTGGTACCATGCCCTGGAGTCACAGATTTTGAGTTGGGTGACCCTATAAATTTGTTAAGAAAGAAAGAAAGAAAGAAAGAAAGAAAGAAAGAAAGAAAGAAAGAAAGGAAGGAAGGAAGGAAGGAAGGAAGGAAGGAAGGAAGGAAGGAAGGAAGAAAGAAAGAAAGAAAGAAAGGAAGGAAGGAAGGAAGGAAGGATAGTGAGGGAGGGAGGGAAGAAGGGAAGGAGAGAGGAAGTGAGGAAAGGAAAGGAAAGGAAAGGAAAGGAAAGGAAAGGAAGGGAAAGGAAGGGAAGGGAAAAGAAAGGAAAGGAAGGGAAGGGAAAAGAAAGGAAAGGAAAGGAAAGGAAGGGAAAGGAAAGGAAAGGAAGGGAAGGGAAAAGAAAGGAAAGGAAAGGAAAGGAAAGGAAGGGAAGGGAAAAGAAAGGAAAGGAAAGGAAAGGAAAGGAAAGGAAAGGAAGGGAAGGGAAGGGAAGAGAAAGGAAAGGAAAGGAAAGGAAAGGAAAGGAAAGGAAGGGAAAGGAAGGGAAGGGAAGGGAAAAGAAAGGGAAGGAAGGGAAGGGAAAAGAAAGGAAAGGAAAGGAAAGGAAAGGAAGGGAAAGGAAAGGAAAGGAAAGGAAAGGAAGGGAAGGGAAGGGAAAAGAAAGGAAAGGAAAGGAAAGGAAAGGAAAGGAAAGGAAAGGAAAGGAAAGGAAAGGAAAGGAAGGGAAGGGAAGGGAAAAGAAAGGAAAGGAAAGGAAAGGAAAGGAAAGGAAAGGAAAGGAAAGGAAAGGAAGGGAAGGGAAAGGAAGGGAAGGGAAAGGAAAGGAAAGGAAAGGAAAGGAAAGGAAAGGAAAGGAAAGGAAAGGAAAGGAAAGGAAAGGAAAGCCATGCCCACCAAGCCACGCCCATAGAACCGGTAGTAAAAAAATTTGAAACCCACCACTGCCCCACGGACCAGATCTAAGAACCCTGCAGGCCGGATCCGGCCCACGGGCATTGAGTTTGACACCTGTCACTCTGGTTTCTATCACTGCACACGAGTTTGCTGGTGATAATCGTCTCTCTCCTGTCTGCAGAGTATGTGCCGGAGCCGGTTGTCACCATCACTCCAACCCCTTTTCTGATGGAGTCTCAGTCTGTTCAGCTACACTGCGATACACCTATCACTCAAAACGTTAGCTGGTTAAAGGACGGAAAACCTCTCCACCCTGGCTACAGTCTCACAGATTCCAACCGGACCCTCTCCATCGACTCGGTCACCCGGAATGACACCGGGGACTACCAGTGCCGAGTCTCCAATGGAATCATTGAAGTCACAAGTAAAGCTGAACACCTTAGTGTGATCTGTGAGTATTTGGCGTCCATCTCCTCCAGCTCAGTTTTACATGTCACCTATGGAGGTGTTATTTTACATTGCAGGGTCTCTGTAGAGGACATGTTAAAATCCATCTGACACATGAGGTGTCCTCTGTCATAATGTGTGGGGGGGGGCGGCGGGGGGGACGACCTAAAGAGAGAATAAGTTCTACTCTTTCAAAAACAGCCTGATCAAGAAGAAAGAAAGAGAGAGGGAGGGAGGGAGGGAGAAAGGAAAGGAAAGGAAAGGAAAGGAAAGGAAAGGAAAGGAAAGGAGGGAGGGAGGGAGGGAAGGAGGGAGGGAGGGAAGGAAGGAAAGAAAGATTCAAAGTAAAGATTCAAAGGAAGGAAGGAGGGAGGGAGAGAAGGAAAGAAAGATTCAAAGGAAAGATTCAAAGGAAGGAGGGAGGGAGGAAGGGAGAGAAGGGGGGAAGGAAGGAAAGAAAGATTCAAAGGAAGGAAGGAAGGAAAGATTCAAAGGAAAGATTCAAAGGAAGGAAGGAGGGAGGGAAGTAAGGAAAGAAAGATTCAAAGGAAAGATTCAAAGGAAGGAAGGAAGGAGGGAGGGAAGGAAAGAAAGATTAAAAGGAAGGAAGGGAGGAGGGAGGGAGGAAGTGAGGGAGGGAAGGAAAGAAAGATTCAAAGGAAAGATTCAAGGGAAAGATTCAAAGCAAGGAAGGAGAGAGGGAGAGAGGGAGGGAAGGAAAGAAAGATTCAAAGGAAAGATTCAAAGGAAGGAAAAAGGAAGGAAAGATTCAAAGGAAGGAAGGAAGGAAAGATTCAAAGGAAAGATTCAAAGGAAGGAAGGAGGGAAGGAAGGAAAGAAAGAAAGAAAGATTCAAAGGAAGGAAGGAAAGATTCAAAGGAAGGAGAGAGGGAGGGAGCGAAGGAAAAAGATTCAAAGGAAAGATTCAAAGGAAGGAAGGAAAGATTCAAAGGAAAGATTCAAGGGAAAGATTCAAAGGAAGGAAGGAGAGAGGGAGAGAGGGAGGGAAGGAAAGAAAGATTCAAAGGAAAGATTCAAAGGAAGGAAAAAGGAAGGAAAGATTCAACGGAAAGATTCAAAGAAAGGAAGGAAGGAATATAAACGAAAGGAAGGGAGAAAAGATTATGGACGTGTGGTGAGCCCCAAAGACCATTTCTTTCTCATCAAGGCTTTATGTCCCTCAGAGAGATTGTTTCCTTATTGCACCTGAGTAATTTGGTCCAGCCTCAACTCAAAAAGTGCTTGAACCTTAACTGGGGCAAAGGACTCCCACGGTGGGGGTAAACAGCCTCTGAAGGTCAGAGGGGGGAGCATTTATGATGTTGGTAAATGCAGTGAGAAGCGTAGGCAGCACCCAGCCTCTCGGAAGAAAGACCAGCTGGAGAAGGGGAGGAAGAGGGCAGGGCAATCCGGCCGAACCCCATGACCAAATGGAGCCCATCCCTGGCCCGTAAAGAGAGGCAGCACTGCCTAGTAACCAGTCCCTCACACCAACAGGACTGGCTTCAATGAGGACTTAGCTACCATTGCCAAACAAGTCTCTTCTCTGAGCTTTGGTTAAAACACAGCAGCTAAATTCATGACAGGGATGGGGTGGTTGAAGGTTACCTTGCTCACAAGGAATTTGATAGGAGCCTTGATAGTACAGTGGTCTAAAGCACCCTGTTATTAACACCAGCTGCCTGCAATTTCTGCTGGTTCGAATCTCTCCAAGGCTCAAGGTTGACTCAGCCTTCCATCCTTTCTAAGGTAGGTGAAATGAGGACCCAGTTTGTGGGGGCAATAAGCTGACTTTGTATAAAATATACAAAAGTATGAAGGCTATTGCTTAACGCATTGTAAGCCGCCCTGAGTCTCCGGAGAAGGGCGGCATATAAATCAAATTGAAAAAAAAAAAAAAAGGAATTTCATTGACGACGCGGCCCAATTCAGACGTCCTTTTTTGTCCTTAAAGGTGTGGAGGCCTCACAATCAAGACCGTGTTTGTCTGTGGAGATTCTCAGTCATCCTGGTCGTGGTTGTCCCAACCTTTTTCAAGAGGCAACTGGACTTCCTTTGTTTTTTTTTCTTGAAGACGTTTCGCTTCTCATCCAAGAAGCTTCTTCGGTTCGGACTGAATGGTGGAGAGTAGAAGGATGTATATTCCTTGCAGTCCTCTGGTCGTTAGCGCTCTTTCTGAGAGTGCGGGGTCAAAGAGGCCATCTATATTAAGATTGAACAGCCCTCTATCAAACAGAGGGGGGAGGATACAACACTACCCGTCTCCTGTTTACAACACGGTCCTTTCAGCAGTTCCAAGAAGGTGCCACATCCATTTGCACTACTCAAATGACCCTGAGGGCACAGAGATAAACCTCCATGTGGCCTCAATGACTCTCAGGAAGAGCACTAACGACCAGATGACTGCAAAGAATATAAATCCTTCCATCCTCCACCATTCGGTCAGAATTGAAGAGGCTTCTTGGATGAGAAATGAAACTTCGTCAAGGACAGGGGTCGGCAACCTTAAACACTCAAAGAGCCACAAAGATCCTAACTGGAAGCCCCCCGTTCAATTCTGGAGCTGACCGGAAGTCCGGTTTCCCCACCATAAAGTCTCCTCCTAGCATGGCGTCCTTTTTCCTCTACCTGTCCTAACCAAAAGCCCAATCAATTGTGGAGCCGACTGAAAAACCCGCCCCTTGCCATAAAGTCTCCTCCTGGCGCGCCTTGCTTTCCCCCCCCCTAACTGGAAGCTCCTCCTCTCAAAATTGTGGCGCTGACCGGCAACAGGAGCCTCGGTGGTGCAGCGGACTAAAGTGCTGTTAAGTGCTAGCACTTAGCTGCCAGCTGCCTGCAATTAGTGCAAGTTCGAATCTCACCAGGCTCAAGGTTGACTCAGCCTTCCATCCTTTTGAGGTAGGTAAATTGAGGACCCGGATTGTAGGGGCAATAAGCCAACTTTGTATAGAACAACACTGATTAGTGGGGGCTGAAAGCCCTAATAAGCAGGTATATACAAAAAAAGTATGCAGGCTATTGCTAGAATGCATTGTAAGCCACCCTGAGTCTACGGAGAAGGGCGGCATATAAATTGGACTAATAAATAAAAACAGGGAGCCACAGCAGAGAGACAAGTGGCTCCAGAGCCGCGGGTTGCCGATCCCTGATCAAGGAAAATGAAGGAAGTCCAATTGCCTCTTGAGAAGAAAAAAAAAAATCACCTTTGGGACAATCCTGCTTGCTCTTGCGTGTGAATGGCTGGAAGTATTCCGCCGAAATTGTTCCGTTCAAATCCAAACTTTTCTGCATTGCATCTTTGTCCCTAGATGGTCCAGAGGTACCTGTCATCCGTCCAAATAACGCCTGCAATGAAAGGCACATAAACATCATACTCACCTGTCGGGCTGCTTCCTATCCCGAGCCTCAGTATACTTGGTTCCGTAATGGTGTCCGGATAGATAGCGGGCCCAAATTATTCATCGAAAACTTCAACGAGAATCAAACCGGGATCTACGTCTGCGAAGCCATGAATGAGCTCCTTCAAAAACGGTCGAGAAGCGACGTTCAGCACATTCGCTTGAAGGAAAGTACGTATGAGCAGTGGGTTTAACACTTGTGGTCCGTTGTCACTGTGGGTCTGGGGCCGAGCCCCCTTTCACCAGCATTGTTTGTGGGACTACCTGCCACAACTTAAATCAGTCTTTAAGGCACCAGGGACCCGTTCTGTCTGGAGAGAGATTTTTCCGTGGTTTCGTGTGCTGTCTGCATCCCACGGATGGGGCTTCGCTTGTTTGCGTGGCCCGGTTGCTGGCATGCCGTGGCCCAGTGCCAGTCCACGGACCAGGAGTCGGGAACCCCTGACTTAAACCTCAAAATAGAAACGATCCTTGGCTCCATTGGTTGAGAAAGGTATTGCTTATTAGTGATCAATTGTAGAGGTAGTCGTCGACTTATGACCACAATCGGCTCCAAAATATCTGTTGTTAAGTGAGACAGTTGTTAGACAGGTGACCTTCTGACAAGCTAAGTCGTGGGGGTTCACTTAACAACCGTGTTACTAACTTGACAACTGCAGTGATTCACTTAACAACTGTGGCAAGAAAGGTCACAGAACGGGGCAAAATTCATTTAAAAACCATCTTGCTTAGCCACAGAAATGTTGGGCTCAATTGTGGTTGAAAGAGAAGAAGCACTGCCTGTAATAAACAAATGTATTTATTTGTTTACTTGTACCTCGCCTGTATCGTTTCTACAAATCACTCCAGGTGGGGAACATATCCAGAACTCCTTCTTCTTCCTATTTTCCCCACAACAACAATCCTGTGAGGTGGGTTGGGCTGAGAGAGGGGGGAGAATCCAAGGTCATCCAGCTGGCTTTCATGCCTAAGGCAGGACTAGAAGTCACCATCTCCTGGTGATTGGCCCAAAGTCATTCAGCTGGTTTTCATACCTAAGCCAAGACTAGAACTCATCATCTCCTGGTGATTGGCCCGAAGTCACCCAGTTGGCTTTCATGCCTAAAATGGGACTAGAACTCCCAGTCTCCTAGTAATTGGCCCGAAGTCACCCAGTTGGCTTTCATGCCTAAAATGGGACTAGAACTCCCAGTCTCCTAGTAATTGGCCCGAAGTCACCCACTTGGCTTTCATGCCTAAAATGGGACTAGAACTCCCAGCCTCCTAGTGATTGGCCCGAAGTCACCCAGTTGGCTTTCATGCCTAAGATGGGACTACAACTCCCAGCCTCCTAGTGATTGGCCCGAAGTCACCCAGTTGGCTTTCATGCCTAAGATGGGACTAGAACTCACCATCTTTGGTGATTGGCCCAAAAGTATTCAACTGGCTTTCATATCTAAGGCAAAACAAGAACTCACCAACTCCTGATGATTGGCCCAAACTCATTCAACTGACTTTCATACCTAAGCCAAGACTAGAACTCATCATCTCCTGGTGATTGTCCCCAAGTCCCACAGCCGTCTTTTATGTCTAAGGTGAGACTAGAACTCATGGTCTCCAGGTTTCTAGTCTGATGCCCCAACCACTAGACCAGTGTTTCTCAACCTTGGAAGCTTGAAGATGGGTGGACTTCAACTCCCAGAATCCCCCAGCCAGCGCTGCTGGCTGGGGGATTCTGGGAGTTGAAGTCCACCCATCTTCAAGCTTCCAAGGTTGAGAAACACTGCACTAGACCGAACTGCCTCTCCATTATCCTTCTCCATTCCTGCACTTTGCTTTTGTTGTGTGGTCTCTTTCTCCTTCTGCATCATCAGCTCTTTTGCCCTCCTTGCAGGTTGCGTGAGTGATGTAAACATCAGCGGTTCATCAGAAGGCATAGAGGGTAGAAACATCTCCTTGAACTGCACAGCCAAAGGTGATGAAGTTCAGTATTCTTGGATGAAAGAAAACCAGCCCGTGAATGAAGATGAACGTATCTCTTTTGCAAACAACAACCAGACCCTCAATTTCCACCCATGTCATCGAACTGATGCTGCTAAATATAAGTGCCACGCTCACAACAACTACTCTTCCGATGAAAGCGATTTCTTTGGCTTAAGTATCGTATGTAAGTCAACGGGCCTTACTTTGCGTTTGGGTTAAGAGAGGGGCCAACCTCTCATATGGAGCAGGGGTGGGTTCTAAATTTTTTTTACTACCGGTTCTGTGGGCGTGGCTTATTTTGTGGGTGTGGCTTGGAGGTCATGTGACTAGGTGGGCGTGGCTAGCTGGTCAGAGTCATTTCTGGAAGGTCCTCGCACTTACGACCAGTCCTCGCACTTAGGACCTGACTCATTTGTTTGCTTTTAACACTGATCAGCTGTAGGGCGGCCCTTTGAAGCCCCGCGGCAAGAGTTTAAACAGTTTTTTTTCCCCTCTAGTCATCAGCTGGGACTCAGGAGGCAGCAATAGATTGGGGGTGGGACCAAATAAAAGGTAAGAATAACGTGGGAGGGTGGGGGGGAGAACCGGTTTGGTGACATCATATCGTCACGGCTACCGGCTTGGCCGAACCGGACCGAACCGGGAGGAACCCACCACTGATATGGAGGCTAAAACATACAAAGAACGGATGCAGGAATTGGGCAGGTCTAGTTTAATGAAAAGAAGGACCAGGGGTGAGAGGATAACAGTGTCCCAATATCTCAGGGATTGCCATAAAGAAGAGGGGGTCAACTTATTCTCCAAAGCACCTGAGGGTAGGACAAGAAGCAATGGGTGGAAATTAATCAAGGAGAGAAGCAACTTAGAACTAAGGAGGAATTTCCTGACAGTTAGAACAATTAATCAGTGTAACAACTTGCCTCCAGAAGTTGTAAATGCTCCAACACTGGAAGTTTTTAAGATGTTGGACAACCATTTGTCTGATGTGGTGTAGGGTTTCCTACTTGAGCAGGGAGTTGGACCTCCAAGATCCCTTCCAGCTCTATTCTGAATTGACTGAATTGGATATATCTAGTTTAGTGAAAAGGACTAGGGGTGACATGATAGCAGTCTTCCAATATCTCAGGGGCTGCCAGAAAGAAGAGGGGTCAACCTATTTTCCAAAGCCCCTGAAGGCAGGACAAGAAGCAATGGGTGGAAACTAATCAAGGAGAGACGCAACCTAGAACTAAGGAGAAATTTCCTGACAGTTAAAACAATTAATCAGTGGAACAACTTGCCTCCAGAGATTGTGGGTACTCCATCACTGGAGGTTTTTAAGAAGAGATTGGACAACCATTTGTCAGATATCATATAGGGTTTCCTGCTTGAGCAGGGGGTTGGACTAGAAGACCTCCAAGCTCCCTTCCAACTGTTATTCTATTATTCTGTTTTTCCTTCTTATTCTGGAACAGAAGAAAAGAGTCAGCAACTAGAAAACCGAGTGCAGGCTACAAAGAGAGGGTTGTTTGCCTCACAAGCTTTCCAATTTTGTCAGATAAATGCAGAAGCTACCTAGGTTGTGTACTTTTTGCAAACTCTCTGTATCCTGAGGTCTTCCAAACTTACTGTTTTGAACACATTCAATTCTCAGTGTAGGGATTGTAGCGGTTTAGGTCTTGCACCGCTAAATGGCCCAGGAACAGGAGTGAAATCCAGTCGGTTCTGACAGGTTCTGGAGAACCGGTAGTGGAAATTTTGAGTAGTTCGGAGAACCAGAAAATATCACCTCTGGCTGGCCCCAGAATGGGGTGGGAATGGAGATTTTGCAGTATCCTTCCCCTGCCATGCCCACCAAGCCACGCCCATAGAACCGGTAATAAAAAAATTTGAATTTCACCACTGCCCAGGAAATCACCACCTCATTTGGCAACCTAGGGGCTACATTCAAATGAAGTGGTAAATTGAGTTCATTTTAAACTTGGTTTGTTTGGGAGGGGTTCAGTAAATCAGCATGTTTTATGAACCCAGCCTGTTTCTCAACCCCAAATCTGGGTTGATTTAGGTTTTGCCAAGATTGGCATTCAGGTCAGTCTAGGCCAATGTTTTTTTCAAAGTTGTTTAATTTTCAGATGCGTGGACTTCAACTCCCACAGTTCAACTTCGGATTGCTGGCTGTGGAATTCTGGGAGTTGAAGTCCGCCCATCTGAAAATTGCCAACTTTGAAGAAAGACTGACCTACCGTGTTTCCCCGAAAATAAGACCTCCCTGGATAATAAGCCCTCCCCAAAATATTTAAGTGCACGTGCAGCCGGTCCCCGCCATTTCCTCTGGTTAGGGTTAGGGAGACAGAGCTGGAAATCAGGTAAGACGGCAAGAGGAGCCTCGTCTTGTTCCACGTGCCCCAAAATAATGAGACTTCCCCCAAAAATAAGGCCAAGCGCTTATTTCAAGATGCAAAAAAAATATAAGACAGGGTCTGATTTTCGGGAATACACGGTAGGTGACATCCAGGGCCGTCCCTTCCCCAGACCCGTTACACAAAATGAAATGGAAGCATTCTTCCTTGTATTTCAGAAGATTGCAAGGCCATGAAAGATATTCTTCTCTCTTTTAAATGATGTCTTTATCTTGCAGATGGACCTGATGCTCCTTTTATCAATGAGACAGTTGACATCAACCAGGAAAAAATCAGCCTCATGTGCGTAGCTGTTGCCTTTCCCGCCACGGAGAATAAGTGGTTTTTCAATGGAGAGCCAGTTCTGGACAACCCCAAGGTGTTCGTTCTGGAGATCTTCTCAAAGAATTCTGGGAATTATACTTGTCAAGCAACGAATCCCAGATCTAACTTAACACTCGAGACCTCTCTGGAGATTGACATGATAGGTGAGTAGAAGGAAGGAAAACCCTAAGCAAAATCCGTGGCAAAAAATAATTGAGGGGCTCCTGCCTGGGGACTGACTATGAAGACACACCTAATATTATCTTGTGATCTCTTTTTCTCTCATTAGAAAGACGAACAAGCTTAAGACGCCGTTGAGGGCATTGTAAGTATGAGTTTTTTCAGAAAATCTTCAGGAACGGTTTATATGACCTTAGTTTTCCCAAGTGTTGTGATATTTGCAAGACATCCAGGCAGGAATCCGGGACTCGCATCTGGGGTCTCCACAGCGTAGGCGAAGACAATCAAGATGGCAGCCACAACATGGAAGGTCCACCTGGTTTTATCTGAGTAGCGTGTTCGATGCACATAAAAACCAGCCAGAGCTCTGATTTCACCCTTAACTTTTTTTGGTAGACTTCAACTAGACCAGGGGTCTCCAATCTTGGTAACTTTAAGACTTGTGGACTTCAATGCCCAGAGTTCCTCAGCCAGCTTTGGAGGAACTCCAAAGTTCCTCCTCCTTTGGAGGAACAGAGTTGAAGTCCACAAGTCTTAAAGTTGCCAAGGTTGGAGACCTCTGAACTAGACAACCCCAATCGGAACCAGAATTTCCGATCCCAAGACAGGCAGTTGTTAAGTGAGTCATGCCAGGTTTTTGCTGTGGTTGTTAAGTGAATCGCTGCAGTTGTTAAGCGAGTCCTGTGAATCATTTCCACTGCTAAGCAAGGCTGCCCGATTTTATGACCTTTGTGATAAGTGAATCGTGCAGTGGCTAAGGGGATAATCCGCTTTATGGTTTTTTTGCAAGCGTTATTAAGCAAATCGCTGCAGTTGTTAAGTGGATCACGCAGGGATTAAGCAACTGCCACTTCTTCCACCGATCTAGTTTGTCGGAAGCTTGCTGGGAATGGTGATCACATGACCCTGGGATCATGAACATGTGCCGGTTGCCAAGCATCTGAATTCTGACCACGTGGAGGTGGTCAGAATGGGTTGGGTTTGGGGGAGGTGCTACGATGGTTGTAAGCGTGAGGACCAGTTGTAAATTACTTTTCCCAGTGTCAAAAAAAAGGGGGAATCTTACTACAACTCAGGGTATGTAAACATTATTTTTCAACGCCCTCCACATCTGTAACTAAAATCAAATTCCCCAAAGGCTGTTTCTGAATGGGTCTAGGACAGGGGTGGGCAAATGTGAAGTCCACAGGTTGTAAAAGAGCCACATTTGCCCACCCCTGGTCTAGGACAACTCGTCGCCACCAACTCGTCACGGGAAAACTCGCCATGGCCAACTTGCCGCGTCACAAGATCTGCACTAATATCGATGAAATGGTGGAATAGAATCATTAAAGAAAGAATGCAAAAGGAGGAACAGAGTGAAATGTGAATGGCAAAAACTAAGACCATTTTTTAATATTATTTTAAATTAGAATTAGAATAACAGAGTTGGAAGGGACCGGGGGTGAAATGCTATTGGTTCGGACCAGTTCTGACGAACCGGTAGTAAAAAAATGCTACCGGTTCGGACGAACTGGTATTTCCGACGATCAGCTGTGACGCGCAATTTATATTAGCTAGAATCATTGGATTTCCTGCTTTCTTGCTAATCTAAATCACGTGGCTCACTGGAGTCCCGTCCCCCCCATTTGCTGTTCTACTTACCTTTGCAGACTCGGAAGGCTTCAAAATGTTCCTTTTTTAGCGCTGCGTGAAGTGCGCTCTTGGTAGCAGACTCACAGAACCGGTAGCAGATTTCAGAGATTTTCACCCCTGGAAGGGACCTTGGAGGTCTTCTAGTCCAACCCCTTGCTTAGGCAGGAAACCCTTTCCCACTTCAGACAAATGGTTATCCAACATCTTCTTAAAAACTTCCAGTGTTGGAGCATTTACAACTTCTAGAGGCAGGTTGTTCCACTGATTAATTGTTCTCACTGTCAGGAAATTTCTCCTTAGTTCTAAGTTGCTTCTCTCTTTGATTAGTTTTCCCCCATTGCTTCTTCTCTGCCTTCAGGGGTTTTAGAGAATAGCTTGATTCCCTCTTTTGGGGGGCAGCCACTGAGATATTGGAACCCTACTATCATGTCACCCCTAGTCCTTGTTTCATCAAACTAGACATACCCAATTCCAGCAACCGTTCTTTATATGTTTTAGCCTCCAGCCCCTTAATCATCAATTAAATGATTCAATTGAATTGTTGAATTGTCCCATGGCAAGTTGGCTATTTCGACTTGTCCTGTGGCGAGTTCACCATGGCAAGTTGGTTGCAGAATGTTGTCCCATTCCGTTTTCAAACAGGGCCCCAGAACCGGGAACAAAAACTGTGCTTTAACCATCTGGCGTTTTCTCTGTTTTAGGTTTCTACTCTCTAATTTCTGATGCAGGCTGAAGCTTCATCTGTTTTTACGTCATTTTAAATTTTGAGTTTTTTGAAAATCTACGTTGAAACCACCTTGTAGAGTTCCTCACCCCTGCCTCTCCATTAACATTCCAACAACGGATCGTATCAATACCCAGTTATCATTTGCCTTTCCGTAATGAAAGAATGTATGCAGTCATTCAGATGGATTGAGAAGTAGGAAAATTTGCACTCAATAAATCATTCTTTTTGGCAATGGTGATGCTTTGTTGTTGTTGTTGTTGTCAGCGTCAAAATACAGTATGGTTGACCTCTTGATTCTGTGGTGTTGGAATCACTCATGTGCACCTGCATTATTAACTGGACTTCATTTTAAAAAATCTTAACAAAATAAAAAACAATCTTTAAGGCCCAAACTCACTTTCCTCTGCAGTGGAAGCCTTCCCCTTTAAATACCATATATATATATATATATTGCTCCTAGAAGCACGAAGCCGAAAACACCAGCCTGAAGATGACGAATGACATTTCGTCGAAACGTTGCCAAGACACCTCCAATTTTACGCGGGAGAAAACCCGAATAACCAAAGACTATATATATGTGTGTGTGTGTGTGAGTGTGTGTGTGTGTGTGTGTGTGTACAGTTAATATTTCGGGTTTCTTCCCATGTAATTGTGAACATATCCCTAAAAGGGTAGAAGCGACGTTTCGACAGAATCTCATCTGCCATCATCAGGCTTATGTGATTACTTCACTTCTACCCTACGTCGCTTCTACCCTTTTAGGGATATGTTCACAATTACACGGGAAGAAACCCGAAATATTAACTGTACACACATATATACCCGTGAAAACTTACATAGACAAATATATATATATATATACACACACATATACACATATACATACATATACATATATACATACATACATATAAATAAATTAGAATAGAAGAACAGAACCGAACAGAATAGAATAGAATTCTTTATTGGCCAAGTGTGATTGGACACACAAGGAATTCGTCTTGGTGCATACGCTCTCAGAGTACATAAAAGAAAAGATACGTTCATCAAGAATCATAAGGTACAACACTTAATGATAGTCATAGAGAAACAATCAATATAAAACTTAAGGATACAAGCAACAAGGTTACAGTCATACAGTCATAAGTGGGAAGAGATGGGTGATAGGAACGATGAGAAGATTAATAGTAATGCAGACTTAGTAACTAGTTTGACAGTGTTGAGGGAATTATTTGTTCAGCAGAGTGATGACATTTTAACCAGCCTGTCTGCCTTCACATCCCAGCTTTTAACTCGGGTAGCCTCGGTCAAATCAGCTTCACTCATAACATCTCTACCCCAAACGTCGTTCAATCTGCAACAGGACTTTGCATTAGTAGGGATCAACCACATTGGGTTATTTATTTTATGGATTTGTTGACCACTTCCCATTCTTATAAACCTTGAGACAGTTTGTATTGAGAAGAAATAGCTTGGAAGAGCGTTATAGCTCCCGCTGCCTTAAGAAAGTTCAAAACATTCTTAAAGATCCATCTCATCCTGGGCATCCTTTTTTTTTTTTGAACTATTACCATCTGGCAGACGGTACAGGTCAATAAAAAGGAGCCTGAGTGGCGTAGGAGGCTAATGCCTCCTACTAAGGCAGCATTTAACATCCAGCTGCCTGCAATTACTGTGAGTTCAATTCTCACCAGGCTCAAGGTCGACTCAGCCTTCCATCCTTTCTAAGGTGGGTAAAATGAGGACCTAGATTGTGGGGGTAATAAGCTGACTTTGTATAAAATATACAAAAGGATGAAGGCTATTGCTTAGCGCATTGTAAGCCGCCCTGAGTCTCCGGAGAAGGGCGGCATATAAAAATAAATAAAAATAAAAAAATAAAAAAGACAACGACACATAGGCTGAAAAACAGCTTCTATCCCAGGGCAGTAACTATATTGAATTCTACGGTATAGTGCAATATCGGGTTTTCAATTTCAATTATATAGAATGTAGAGGATGTAAGTTTGTGTTTTTATTTTTATAGTTATAATGTACACTGAAGACGGCATTTAATTTCGTTGTACCACGGGCAACAACAATAAAGTAAATTATAAACTATAAATAGAAAATATAAAGAGTAAAGTAACCGAACATAATACAGGATTAAACTGAACCACACATGCAGAGTTCAGGCTAACTACTTTACAGATAGTCCTCCGCTTACGACCACAAATGAGCCCAAAATTACTGTTGCTAAGCGAAAACTGTTTTTAAGTGAGTTTTGCCCCATTTTACAGCCAATCCTGCCACAGTGGTTAAGTAAATCACTACAGTTGTTAAGTAAGTAACCCGGTCGTTAATTAAATCAGGCTTCCCTGTGGCCTTTGATGGTCAGAAGGTCGCAAAACATGACCCTGGGACACTACAACTGTTATAAATATCAGTGGCCAAGCATCCAAATTTTGATCATGTGATCAGGGAGATGCTGCAACAGTCATGTGTGAAAAAAATGGTCATAAGTCTCTTTTTTCAGTGGCGTTATAACTTTGAACGGTCACTAAACAAATGGTTGTAAATCGAGGACTTCCTGCATTATGTCCTGCCTATAATCTCCCAGCCAACTCTTGGTAACAATTAGATAAGGCTCCGAGGAACTTGGAGGGGAGGAGAACGGTCCTAGGCCTTTTGTGATTGCAGAGTGACTCTAGACTAGGGACACGTTTGATGCCTCCTCCCTGCCAGACTGAGTAGGCCAAAGTCAATTTCTCTCTCCAAAAGATTTGCCAGAAAGTACCTATAAATTGGCATTCTGTGCTTTGTAACACACCCAGGGACCTCATCTTGGCCACCTTAGCTGTCAGTCAACAACATGAGACATGATAAATTGGTTTTATTTTTAACTAGACAACCCTGTGGCATGTTAGATCACCCTTTGAGAGAACGTAAGTACAGTCTAATGTGACCACAATTAACATTAAATTTTAGGGGTGTCTATGGAGATTCTCAATCATCCAGGTGCTTTTTCTAAAAGGCAATGGGACTTTCTTGGCTGTTTGTCTTTGAAAACGTTTCACTTCTCATCCAATAAAGGAGAATATTTATAGCTCAGGGTTGAAACGAGGGGTCCTTGGTGCTCTCTGAGCTTGGTTGTTTCCTTGCAGATGTTTCATTATCCAATTAGATAACAACATCAGCGCTAGAACTGAAGAAGCTTTGTGGATGGGAAGTGAAATGTCTTCAAAGAAAACAAAATACAGGTGCCCTTTTGGAAAAAGCAACTCTCAGACTTTACATTTTAGGCTGACCATATTTATTTATTTATTTATTTATTAAATTTATATACCGCCCTATTCCTAAGGGACTCAGGGCGGTGAACAGCGAACGATAAAAATACATGTAATACAAACGTTAATAAAAAACCAATTAAAATATACTAAACACTCTGGTCCTAGATAATTCAAGACATCCCAGTTTAAAATAAAATCAAAAAGCAATATAAAGGGAAAGTTAGGCCAGGCCGGCCTGCTGAACATATGTTAAAATAAAAATATGTTTTTATTCCAAATATATCATGAATAGGAAAATAGGAGTAGTGGTAAATGCACTTCAATAATGAATCCATATCTCCTTACCTGAATTGAGAAACAGAAGGACAAACCACAAGTGGGCAAAAAAGCAGGTGTGGGAGTGACTTCCGACTTCCTATTGGCTTCCCCAAGGACTTGTGCGAAGCCGTCAGGGAATGTCAGAAATCATGTTGATTATGGAGACACTGCAACCTCCACAACTTTGTGAATAAAGCTGATCTAAAATAGATCAGGAAAATGGAACAATTCTTCAAACCAGGGGTGAAATCTACTTACCTTCCTTACCGGTTCGGAAGTGCATGTGCGCGCGCGGATTCTCTGCGCATGTGCAAACCCTTCTGCGCATGTGCAGAGGGTAAAAAGCAGGTTACTTCCTGGTTAAAACCAGGAAGTAGCGACGACCGGGCGGATGGGCGGAGCCTTGTGCTACTGTAGCTACCAGTTCTCCAAATCACCCACTGCCATTGCTACCGGTTCAGCCGAACCGGTCCAAACCGGTAGCATTTCACCCCAGCTTCAAACCCACATATTATCAATAATTAGAAGACGGGGTGAGATGCTTCTAAAATATTCAGTCAAAGGCCAAACGATCACAAAACCTCGTAAAAGAAAAATGACATCGGACTTTGCCATAGCGCTTTGTGACTAGTAAACTGTGTGACTCATGTTCTTTTAGCAAATAAAAATTTTTACTAGTTCTAAATATGGAAGTTTTCATCCTTTCCCGTTACCGGTTTTTGAATCCAGCCACACCTCTTCGATTAGCAATGAGGAGGTTGAGAGTCGAGGAGATGGCCACACCTCAGCTGCAAAATTAAGGAGGTGGCCAGATTTGGTTTGTCAAGCTCATGTTGGATCAAGCTTGGTCAGGATCTCCGATGGTTCCAGATTTGGGTTCTGGAACCAAGAAGCCCGAAGACCTTCTGCTTATACAATGCAGACAAAGCCAACTTACTTGATGAATGGAGTCCGTAGTATTCTTGGACGGAGAAGTTCCTGGTGGACGGTGCTCTGGGCAGGTATGAATGAGAACCTCAAAAAAAAAAAAAACCAGAGTCTGCAAGGATTGGATGAGACCTTGGTTGGAGGGTTGGGTCTTCATTAGAAATCTTGATGCATCTATCTGGGGAGGGTTTTTTGGCAATGTCTGAAGGGCTGGATGTGAATATAGGTGGATGGTTGGATCATCTCCAGTTTTAATGGCTGCTTAATCCCAGCTGTTTTGTTTAATTTATGTTCTTAATTGGTTTAATATAGTATCATTTTTTGTAAGCTGCCCAGAGAACTGATTTGCCACCAGGTTTCACTTGTTTTTAACATTTTAACCAGTTGAGTTTTATAGCATTCATATGATGGGGAGCTGCCCAGATTTGGTTGAAAGACAAGCAGTTTTTTTAATGTTGTAAATAAAGAGCCTTGGTAGTACAGTGGTCTAAGGCACCCTGTTATTAAGCTGGTTATTAAGACCAGCTGCCTGCAATTACTGCAGGTTAGAATCTCGCCAAGGCTCAAGGTTGACTCAGCCTTCCATCCTTTCTCAGGTAGGTAAATTGAGGACCCAGTTTGTGGGGGCAATAAGCTGACTTTGTATAAATATACAAAAGGATGAAGGCTATTGCTTAACGCATTGTAAGCCACCCTGAGTCTCCGGAGAAGAGCGGCATATAAATCAAATTAAAAAAATAAAATAAAAAATAAAGAAAAATAGAGTGGACTGCAACATTTAATCTAATTATTAATAATAATTCAAATTAGAATTCCACCAGTTTTACTACCAGTTCTATATAGAACTGGACTGAACCGGGAAGAACCCACCACTGGTTAAAAGTTACAACATCACTAAGAAAATGACTTATGACCATTTTGCACACATACGACCGTTGCAGCTTCCCTATGTTCATGTAATCAAAATTAAGACTGTTGGCAACTGTCTCACATTTATGACGGTTGCAGTGGCCGGGATCACATGAACCCCTTTTGCGACCTTCTGGCAAGCAATGAGGAAGCCAGATTCACTTAACACCCGTGCTACTAACTAAACAACCGCAATGATTCACTTAACAACTGTGACAAGACAGGTCATCAAATGGGGCAAAACTCACTTAACAAATATCTCACTTAGCAACATACATTTTGGACTCAATTGTGGTCCAAAGTTGAGGACTACCTATATTGCAAATCATCATTTGCAAGAACATTTGCCAACATTTGTTTCTACGAAAAAGGTAATTACAGATAGCCCTCGGTTTACGGCCACAAATGAGCCCCAAATTTTCGTTGCTAAGCGAGACATTTGTTAAGGGAGTTCTGCCCCATTTTACGACCTTTCTTGCCACAGTTTATTAAGTGGATCTGGTTTTCTCATTGAATTTGCTTATCACAAGGTCACAAAAGGGGGATGACATCTCAGCCTGGGACACTGCAACCGTCATAAATGGGAACCAGTTGTGACGCATCTGAATTTTGTTCAGGGAAGTTGTGTGTGGGGGGCGGGGAGGAAATCACTTTTCTGAGTGTGATTATAACTTTGAACGGGTACTAAATGGAACAGTTGTAAATCGAGGATTTCCTGTGATTCAATGGGCTTTCTGCTTAAATTTATTTTATTTTTTTTGGAAAACAATTTTTTATTTTCAAACAAAACAAAAAACAAAAACAGCTTAAAAGCATCATCATTTCAAACAATTACAGACAGCGTATCGATCGGTTAACCTCTTTTTGTGCTTGTAGAATCGTCAAATTATAAATATATAACACAGGCTTCTTTTCCCCATTTAGAAAAAAACAATTGTACATTTTGTCTTAACTTTTACTTCATATTTCATAATCTCCACATTTTATGATCTATCCATTGGTAGAACAAACCCCCATATCAAATAATATTGGTTATCTTCCTGTCCTCTTCTTTCAAATGTCAATTTACTCATTTCAGTACAGTCCATCATTTGGGCTTTCTGCTTAAAATTTATTTTGCTAAGAGTCATTTTTTTTCTCTCTCTCTCTCTCTCTCTTTTTCTCTTTCCTCCTCTACCGCAGCCGCCATCTTCCATCTGACCGGAGCCGAAGAGACAGTCTCTATTGAGTTAAATCCTCGAGTTCCCATGGAGAAGCTTCATGTTATGTTCGATCCACCAAAACCGGTACATGGGATTGTCTACTGCAGCTGGTCCAAGGGCCACTCTCCAGAAACAATGGAGGAAATTGGAATAAGATTCCTGCCCCCAATAAATGGGTCTAACCAAGGACCGAAATATACGGGACGGGAGGACATTTACCCAAATTGTTCCCTTTCCATCAGCAATTTAACATTCCAAGATTCGGTAAACTACCTGTTGATAGAAGGAGGACCTGGACATTTTATTGTAGGTTATGCAAACATAAAAGTTGTAGGTAGGCTCAATACGTTTTTTATTGCTGTTTTCTGAGATCTTGTGCAAATAACATGTTAAGAGGGCTGGGCCCACTTTGTGCAGGCAAAAGAGCTTCTGTTCTGGCATAATAATACAAGTAGTCCTTGATTCTATAAAGTCTTAGTAAGGCCACACCTAGAGTACTGCATCCAGTTTTGGTCACCACGCTATAAAAAAGATGTTGAGAAGATTCTAGAAAGAGTGCAGAGAAGAGCAACCAGGATGATTAGGGGACTGGAGGCTAAAACATACGATGAACGGTTGCAGGAACTGGGCATGGCTGGTCTAGTGAAGAGAAGGACCAGGGGAGACATGATAGCAGTTGTTCTAATATTTGAGGGGCTGCCACAGAGAGGAGGGGGTCAAGCTATTTTCCAAAGCACCTGAAGGCCAGACAAGGAATAATGGATGGAAATGACCAAGGAGAGATTCAACCTAGAAATTGACAGTGAGAACAATCAATCCATGGAACAGAAGTTGCCTTCAGAAGTTGTGGGAGCTTCATCCCTGGAGGCTTTCCAGAAGAGACCGGACTGCCATCTGTCAGAAATGGCATAGGGTCTCCTGCTTGGGCAGAGGGTTGGACTAGATGTCCTACAAGGTCCCTTCCAACTCTGTTAATCTGTTAAATCTAATTCACAGCCATTCATTTAGTGACCGTTGGAAGTTACAACGGCAGTGGGGAAAAAAATGACCGATGACTCTTTTTCACGCTTATGACCGTTGCAGCATCTGGACTATCTGGCTTACTCCAGTTTTACTCCAGTTTGATTCTATATTGCAAGAGAAAACCCTGGAGGAATTGAAGAGCCTCCACAATTGATCCCCGTTTGCATTAAATGTGATTTGTGCTGCGCAGCTTTTCACTTTTGATGATTTGGTTTTGGACAGTAAATTAATAAATAATAAATCTTTCCCCTCTCTCTCTCTTAGGTTAAATAATTACAATTTTGTAACACCGATAGAAGAGAATAGCTCCGGGTTGAACTGTGAGTTAGTTCCTTGGTGGTCTCTGAGCTTGGTTGTTTTCTTGTAGGCGTTTCATTACCCAACCAGGTAATTTCTTCAGTACTAGACAGGAGTGGGATTTGCTCTCTGTTTATAACCCCATCCCATTCTAGCACTGATCACATTATGCAATTGGGTACCAAAACATCTGCAAGAAAACTACCTCAGCTCAGAGAACAACCAGGACTCCACAATTCTGAAATAGCTTCTGGGATTTCTAGAAGACATAATTGAAGCATGGCCATGGGGCTTCCGGTTGTGCACAAGGATTTCCCGCTAGAAAGGCGAAGGTGCTGGCCTAGAAACCAGCAGGCAGTGAGTTCTAGTCCTGCTTTAGGCATGAAAGCCATCTGAGTGACTTTGGGCCAATCACCAGGAGGAAGTGAGTTCTAGTCCTGATTTAGGCATGAAAGCTGTCTAGGTGACTTTGGGCCAATCACCAGGAGGCAGTGAGTTCTAGTCCTGCCTTAGGCCTGAAAGCCATCTGGATGACTTTGGGCCAATCACCAGGAGACAATGAGTTCTAGTCCTGATTTAGGCATGAAAGCTGTCTGGGTAACTTTGGGCCAATCACCAGGAGGCAGTGAGTTCTAGTCCTGATTTAGGCATGAAAGCTGTCTAGGTGACTTTGGGCCAATCACCAGGAGGCAGTGAGTTCTAGTGATGCCTTAGGTATGAGAGCCATCTGGATGACTTTGGGCCAATCACCAGGAGGCAGTGAGTTCTAGTCCTGATTTAGGCATGAAAGCTGTCTGGGTAACTTTGGGCCAATCACCAGGAGACAATGAGTTCTAGTCCTGATTTAGGCATGAAAGCTGTCTGGGTAACTTTGGGCCAATCACCAGGAGGCAGTGAGTTCTAGTCCTGATTTAGGCATGAAAGCTGTCTAGGTGACTTTGGGCCAATCACCAGGAGGCAGTGAGTTCTAGTGATGCCTTAGGTATGAGAGCCATCTGGATGACTTTGGGCCAATCACCAGGAGGCAGTGAGTTCTAGTCCTGATTTAGGCATGAAAGCTGTCTGGGTGACTTTGGGCCAATCACCAGGAGGCAGTGAGTTCTAGTGCTGCCTTAGGTATGAAAGCCATCTGGATGACTTTGGGCCAATCACCAGGAGACTGTGAGTTCTAGTCCTGCCTTAGGCATGAAAGCTGTCTGGGTGACTTTGAGCCAATCACTCTCTTTCAGCCCAACTGACTTCACAGGGTGATTGGTGTGGGGAATACAGGAGAAGGAAAGTACGTTGGATATATTCACCACTTTGAGTTGTTTGTAAAAATAATAAAGGTGGGATACAAATAAATAAATGTGTGCACATAAGTTTTTAAAAAATTGCTCGTAATAACGCTCTCTCTTTCCTCTCTGCAGATTTTCTGCCCAAGCCAAATGTGACTGCGGACCCAAGCAACTTCATTGAGGAATTAATTCCAGTTCATCTCCACTGCAGTGCACCAAAAGACCTAAATATTACATGGTTTAAAGATGGAAAACATTACACCAACGTGTCCCACCTCATGAACAATAATGAGACTCTTTTCATTCCATATGTATCCAAGAGCGATGCTGGGGGGTATCAGTGCCAAATTACCAACCACACCAGCACGAGAATCAGTGACACTCTCAACCTCAAAGTTGTCTGTAAGTATTTAGCTTTCAACATGTCTAGCTTAGTCTTAGTTCGCAGGTTCACCAGCTCTGAGATGTTCTCCTAACCTCATCCCTCAGGACCAGGGATGGGGCAAGGACGGGCGGGGGGGGGCTATGGAAACTATACGACCTGTGGATTTCACCTCCCAGAATTCTGGAGCCAGCATGGAATTCTGGGAGTTGAAGTCCACAGTTGATATGGAATTCTGGGAGGTGAAGTCCATAGACAGCATGGAATTCTGGGAGTAGAAGTCCATGGCCAATATGGAATTCTGGGAGTTGAAGTTCATAGCCAATATGGAATTCTGGGAGTTGAAGTTCATAGCCAATATGGAATTCTGGGAGTTGACGTCCATGGCCAATATGGAATTCTGGGAGTTGAAGTTCATGGCCAATATGGAATTCTGGAAATAGACCTCTATGGCCAATATGGAATTCTGGAAGTAGATGTCCATGGCCAATATGGAATTCTGGGAGTTGAAGTCCACAGCCAACATGACATTCTGGGAACTGAAGTCCACGGATCATAAAGTGGCCATAGTTGCTCTCCCCTGCCACAGGTCCTTGAAATGGGACTGCTCTGCTTGGAGGCCAAGTATGGCCGCTTGCCACAGGCAGGAAAGTTTGGTGTTATATCAGAAAACGAAAGTATTTTTTTTTTAATAAGAGTCACATCATTCTGTGCAGGGCGGGGGTGGGGGAGGAGAAGAGAAAAATTAAATTCTCTTTAAATGGGTGGGCGAGGAGGTTTTATGTCCTTTAAGGAGGATTTGTTTCCTTATTGCGTGTGATTAATTTGGCCCTGCCTTGTCTCCAAAAGAGATCTGAAAGTCATAAAGTAGGGAATTTATGATGTTGGTAAAAGCAGAGAAGAGCAGGCAACACCCAGCCACTTGGAAAACACCCAGCTGGTCGATCTACCAGAACTTCATGACCAAATGGGGCCCATCCCTTTCCTATAAAGAGAGGCAGTACTGCCTAGTAGCCATTCCCTAACCTGAACAGGACTGGCCCCAATGAGGACTTAGATACAATTCCCAAAGGAATCTATTCTCGGCATTTGTGTTAAAACTAAATTTGGTGTATTGAGTTAAAATTCAGTTCGGTGTATCATTAAGGCATCAGGCTAGAAACCGGGAGATTGGGAGTTCTAGTCCCACTTTGGGCATGAAAGACATCTGGGTGACTTTGGGCCAATCACCAGGAGACATTGAGTTCTAATTCTACCTTAGCCATGAAAACCAACTGGGTGATTTTGGGCTAATCACCAGGAGATGTTGAGTTCTAGTGTCACCTTAAGAATGAAAGCCAACCGGATGACTTTGGGCCGATTACCAGGTGCTGTTCTGTATTTCTGGAGGGAACAATCTCTTGTTTTCTTTAACTTCATTTGTTTCTATGGGCACTACAGACTGTCATACATGCCCAAACATCCATGCATGGATCCCAAAGTGTTAGTGGGTAGAAATAACTGGCTGATCTAGGGGTGAGAACTAAGAATCTGAAGGGTCATCCACAGCATAGCATGCCTAGATTTTATGGGACACACCTCACTCCCACTGAATTGCTGTTTTTATTATTTTTTAATTACTTCAAATCATCATCCATGTGTTCTATCTAATCCAGTATTTTCCCATCTATGGCAACTGGATGAGTGGACTTCAACTCCCAGAATTCCCCAGCCTGCAAGACTGGCTGGGGAATTCTGGGAATTGTAGTCCACCTATCTTCAAGTTGCCAAACACTGCTCTAATCTGTGAAAGGGGTCTTTCAGACTGAAATAGCAGAGGGAAGGTATGCAATTCATATCTATATGTATGTTAGAGATTCTGCTTATATATAGCACCACAGAACAAAGAACACAGTCACCATGTGTTTTACTGCTCAACTGTTCAACTGTAACAGGAAACAGGAAACTGCTTAGTACAAAAGAACATAAACAGCATTTCTTTGCCTACCTGATTTCCAACTCCGTTGCATTTCTCCATCATGTTTCTCGCCATCATGTGCAGGGAAATGAAAGTTTGTGGGACTAAAAAAAAAAAGGTTCACTCAATCAATTCCAACTTCGTGAGATCTTTTTCTTTCGCAAGAAGTTGGAATTGATTGAACTTTTTTTCTTCGTCCCACAAACTTTTGTTTCCCTGCCCACAATGGTGAGAAACGTGACTGAGAAATGCAATGGAGCTGGGCTGAGGTGACGGCGTGCGTGCCCAAGAGAGAGCTCTGAGTTCCACCTCTGGCACGCATGCCATAGGTTCACCACCACAGATATAGAGTATATACCATAGATCAGTGGTGGGATTCAGCCGGTTTTATCCAGTTCGGGCGAACCAGTAGGTGCTACTGCGGTAGGCCACACCCACCTGCCTGGATGTAATGCCATCCTATTTCGCCATGTTTTGGAGGCCGTGAGCATGTGCTGAAAGAACACACGAGAGCAATGAGGTGGCACGCTCGCATTTGCGAACCGGTAGGGAAGGTAAGTGAATCCCACCTCTGCCATAGATCCAAATTTGTAAACACTGCCATCTACTTGCTAAATACTACTGTAGTTGTTGCATTAAAAAAAAAAAAAACATCCCAACAATGAATTCCAACAATATATTTTCCCAAGATGGTCCAGGTAAACCTGAAATCCAGCCAACCCAACGATATTATAACGAACACGCCAATGTCGTGCTCACCTGCAACGCCGATTCAGTTCCCCAGCCACGATACGTTTGGTTTCATAACGGAAAGCAAGTAGACACGGGGGAGAAATTACTCCTGGAAGATTTCACAGAAAACAAAACGGGGAGCTATATCTGCCAAGCTGAGAATGAATTCTTTCAAAGGAAAAAAAACAGCAGCAGCCTGGAGATTTACTTGGAAAAAAGTGAGTAACCAAGGTGGAGTTAAAAGTAGTTATCCATAGCCACTATATGTAGTCCTCGACCTACGACCACAATTGGGACCAGACTTTCCGTTGTTAAGTAAGGCGATTGTTAAGTGAGCTGGACAGGATTTTATAACCTTTTTTTTTTTTTGCTACAGTTGTTAAGTGGATCGCTGTGGTTGTTAAATGAAACATTCAGTTGTTAAGTGAATCACACCTTCCCCCATTGACTTTGCTGGGGGATGTGCAACTGTAAGAAATACCTGCCAGTTGCCAAGCACCCAAATTTTTATCACATGACCATGGAGGAGAGGCCACAATCGTTGTAAGGCTTGTGTCTGTGTTTTCCCTGAAAGTAGACAATCTTTAGACTCACGGTTAGTCTTCGACTTATGAACATAACTGATCCCAAAGCCTCCATTGCTTTGGGCAAGGCAGTCGTTGAACGAGTTTTGCTCCATTTTATGACCTTTTTTGTTTGCCAAGCTTGTTAAGTGAATTACTACAGTTTTTCAGTGACTCATGCAGTTGTTAAGCATATCTGGCTTTCTCCATTGACTTTGCTTGTCAAATATCAGCTGGGAAGGTTATGAATAGCAATGGCAATAGCACTTACAGTAATAGCCAAAATTGTGGAAACCTTTTGGGGAAAGTGTATTTTCTAAAACTAGCTAATAACACTACTTTTTTTTTTTTTTAGTAGTACCATAAAATTATATATCAATGGAAAGATAATTTAATCGTGAGTGTAATGCAATAACTCTTATGAAGGATTTGCTATTAGAATAGCAGCTACAGTATAAAGAAGAAAAGTGAATCACGTAGAAAAAAACAAGATATACAAAAATGATCACCATAGCAAAAACGAAATATACAAAAATGATCATCATATCAGTTAATACTTAGTTGGGTAACCTTTAGCATAAATTAGGGCTTTACAACGTCTTCCCGTGGATTGAACCAAGTCTTTTAGTTCTGTAGCTGTTATAATGTGAAACCAAGATTGAAGGATGGCCTCTATTAACTGGGTTTTATTGCTGGGTCGCTTCTGACTAACTAGTTTCTTTAGTCGACTCAGCTCCATAGATTTTCAATTGGGTTAAGGTCTGGGCTATTCCCAGGCCATTCCAGCAGTGGAATAGGATTATCTTGAAACTCCCCCGCCCCCAAAAAAGTGGTGTTATTAGCCATCAAACCTCAAAAATACACTTTTCCCAAAAGGTTTCCACAATTTTAGCCACTACTGTAGACATATACCGTTTCACAGTGCTTTACAGTCCTCTTTCAGCAGTTTACAGAGTTAGCCTATGGCCCCCAACAATCTGGGTCCTCATTTTACCGACCTCGGAAGGAGGGAAGGCTGAGTCAACCTTGACACAGTATGTTCTGGCCTGTCAGCCGGCAGCCCCTCCAGCAGCCAAATCAGAGGAGGAGGAGGAGGCGTGAGAATCAGGGTCAGCATCAAAGCAACCTGAGAGCTCCGAGGGGGAAGAGGGAATGGAGCTGTCGGAGAGAGAGACAGAGGCAGAGCCTGGGCCATCCATCAGCCCTCAGATGGAGACTCAATAGCCCCCAAGTCTGGAGATGGCTGATAAGGAAGAGGAGGAACAGCTGGGTCCAGTGCCTGACGCGCGGATGCGCAGAAGGCAGAGGAGAGGAGAGCAGTGGAAATCTATGAGCCGGTCCTTGGGAGGGAAGAGCCACTGCTGCTAGTGGAGCTCCACCCTAGCTCTGGGGATAAAAGGCAGGGAGTGGAGATGAATAGATGTGGCAGACAACTATTCATCTCCCTGCCAGACAGCTCTGTTAGCCTGCGGTGAGAGAGAAACTTTTTGCCGGGGCTGCTGGCGCTCCTAATAAAGGAATCATTGATTTAAATACAGAAGGTTTGTTGTGTTTGGGGAGCTGGGTCAGAACACGGTGAGATTCGAACCGCTGAACTGCTGGCAGTCAGCAGTCAGCAGAATTAGCCTGCAATACTGCATTCTAAGCACTGCGCCACCACAGCTCTTGTGATTCATGACCCCTAGAAAGCGCAACTGTCATAAATCCATTCCAGTTGCCAAGCAGAGGGATGTTCATCGTAAGGCTGGAGGGAAGCCGCAATGGCCATACATGTGAGGGCCAGTCATAAGTCCACGTTTTCAGTGCCCTTGTAACTTCGAACGGTCACTAAACGAGGACTACCTGTAGTTGTGTCCACGTAAGCTTCCCCGTCACTGATTTTCCCGCGTTATGATCCTTTGTCCTATCCACTCCTGCCATTTGCTTTTCATGCGCCACTCCAGGCCTTCCTCTCCTGGTGAGACCTTCAACATTATCATTTGCCTTTTTTCCCTTCCTGCAGGTCGTGTAAGCAATGTCACCATCGCTGGTCCACCTGAGGCCATCGAGGGCAGGCTAATCTCCTTGACCTGCATATCAAAAGGTGACAAAGTTTCATATTCCTGGACCAACGGGAGCCAGTTGGTGCATGCAGGCGGCCACATCTCTTTGAAAAACAACAACCAGATCCTTGAGTTGAATCCAGGGTACCGAAGCGATGCTGCGAATTATACCTGCCATGGTTCCAACAGCATCTCTTCCAACGAGAGCAAACCCTATCGCTTAGACATTATCTGTAAGTCTGATCTTCCTGTTTTAAGAAATGGCACGCTGCCAGCGATCTGTAAATTCAACATTAGCAATAGCAATAGCACTTAGACTTATTATATACAGTTCCATAGCGTTTTACAGCCCTCTCTAAGTGGTTTACCGAGTCAGCCTATTGCCCCCACAACAATCTGGGTCCTCATTTTACCTACCTCGGAAGGACGGAAGGCTGAGTCAACCTTGAGCCTGGTGAGATTTGAATTGCCAAATTGCAGGCAGCCGGGAGGCAGCAGAAGTAGCCTGCAGTACTGCACTCTAACCACTACGCCCATTATCTTTTTTACTGTCTGCTTTGCAGTTAAGAGTTGGGAGACCTTCTTGAGTACTTAACTTTCTTACTCAGTGGTTTGCCATTTTTTATCATCTCAATCCAATTGATTAGTGTACCGGTCAGTTTTCAGTGCAGGACCCAGAAACTGGGTTAATTCTGTGTTGTTGTTTTTTTACTTCAGTTGGACTTGGGTCATTCTGGTTCAGTGTTTATCAAACTTGCCAAGATGGCTGGCCTGGGGAATTCTGGGACATGAAGTCCACATGTGTTAAAGTTGCCAAGATGGCTGGCTGGGGAATGCTGGGAGATGAAGTTAAACTTGCCAAGATGGCTGGCTGGGGAATGCTGGGAGATGAACTCCACATGTGTTAAACTTGCCAAGATGGCTGGCTGGGGAATGCTGGGAGTTGAAGTCCACATGTTTTAAACTTGCCAAGATGGTTGGTTGGGGAATGCTAGGAGATGAAGTCCATACATGTTAAATTTGCTAAGATGGTGACTAGGGATCTGGGAGCTGAAGTCTTAAACTTGCCAAGTGTAGAAACATTGGTCCAGTTACTGACCAAGGTAGTCCTTTGAATTGACACATGAAATAAAATTGTAAGCCACCATGAGTCTCCGGAGAAGGGCGGCATATAAATCAAATAAAAATAAAAAAATAAAAAAAAATAAATAAAAAGGGAAAGTTGCAAGGATGTTCTTTTGAAAAATGTTCTTCTGCTTAAAAATAATCCTAAATATGCATGTTTCTTCCAGATGGACCTGACCCTCCGATTATCAACGAGACTATTGATGTCCCACAAACACAAGTCAAATTGACTTGCAAAGCTGTTGTGTTTCCTTCTGCCGTTTATACTTGGTTTTACAACGGAATGAAATTGAACGATACGATTCTCTTTCTGAATATTAGTCCAGAGAATTCTGGAAATTATACTTGTAGTGTGAAAAATACGATCTCTTTCTCGAAGAGAAAAACCACTTTGAAGATCGACATGAAAAGTGAGTAGTCAGAACTGGGAACTCCTGATCATTTGCCAAATTCAGGGATCTCCAAATTTGGCAACATTTAAGACTTGTGGACTTCAACTCCCAGAATTCCCCAGCCAGCCAGGGAATTCTGGGAGTTGAGTCCACAGTTTTAAAATTGCCAAGTTTGGAGGACACACACGCACACACACAGACAAATAGATTGAGGAGTCTGCGCCTTGGGACTGAAGGTGTTTCTTATAATTACTTATAACATTGTTGAGGTCTCTTTCTCTTTTTCTCTTTTTAGGAAAGTTTAAAAGCCTAAAATAAAAATGAAGGTTGAAAAGACAATGGTGTAAGTATCAATTCTACAGAAAATATTTAGGAATTATTCATTTGCTCTAGTTTCCCCAAGTTTTTATTTTCCTATCTGTCTATCATCTATCTATCTCTCCATCCATCTCTCTATCCATCCATCTCTCTATCCATCTATCTGTCTATCTATCTATCTATCTATCTATCTATCTATCTATCTATCGTCTATCTATCTATCTATCTATCGTCTATCTATCTATCTATCTATCTATCTATCTATCTATCTATCATCTATCTATTGTATCTATTTATCCATCTGTCCATCTGTCAATCAACTTTATATGGCCTCCCATTTCAAAACAAGTGATTCTGGACAGCGTACAGCAAAAAAAAATATAAAGCAATAAAAGTATAAAAAGCAGTCAAATTAAAAAGCTTTGATTGCCAAAAAAGGATTGAAGCATCTTGAATTGAACTCAGCAGCAAACTTAATACAGTAACCAGTTTCATAAAATCCATAAAAACATTCTTTGTAACGTCTTTCTTATGTAAGAAATGATAGGTTACTACAAAAAACAGCAGCAACATGATGCTCCATTATTTCTTACTCGGTTGTAACTACTCCTCTTTTCCCTAATAGCTAATCCTTACTACAACTCAGGATGCGTAAACCTACACCCGTAGTTAAAATCAAACTTTCCAGCAGAGTTTTAAAACCAAGAAGTGGAATAAAAATTGCATCTAATAGACTATTTATTTCCCTTTCAGCTTCCATTCTCTGATTTCTGGTGGAAAATATCAAGCCAGAAGAATGTAAGAACAGCAGCCTATTTGAGGCTCCGTCTGCTTCAAAATCATTTTGATTTTTCTGAAATCTGTACCTCCCTCTTTAAAGCCGAATCCCTGGAGACCTTATCCATGCAAATATCATGCAAATACTTAAATACCCTAAGTCAAGAGTCAGCAACCTGTGGCTCTGGAGCTGCATGTGGCTCTTTCACTCCTCTGCTGCGGCTCCCTGTCACTCAAAATATGCGTCACAACAGCCAATGTGCGACATCCGCCGGCACGCGATTTATTGAACTTTTCAACCCCCGATAGGCCAACCATGGATAAATCCAAGAAAAGAAAAGCTTCAGAAGAAAACAGAACGTTTAATTCAACTACATATGCTAGTTTTGTGGCCGCTCAAGAAATAGTCAGGCATGGGAAGGGTTTTTGTGGCTCCCGGTGTTTTCTTTTCTGTGGGAAACGGGTCCAGATGGCTCTTTGAGTGTTTAAGGTTGCCGATCCCTGCCCTAAGTAAAAGCAAATCTTGATCACTACGTATTAAGGTGGCAATTTTATTCTCAAGGCAGAGGATTCGGATCTCCTAATTACATTTTAAAAGTGCTTTGAATCATTTGTTGTTCATACATTACAGGAAAATGTCCTTGCTTTGTTTAAGTTCTTATGAAAAGGTATTCATTCTCAATACTTGCATATGATTTCTCATTCTCCCCTCTGGAAAGCAAATGTGTGCAGTTAATCAAAAATGCACAGAGAAGCACAGAAATTTGTATTCAATAAATCTTTCCCATTGAGCTGTTGGCTTAGTGCTGAATTTGTTTATACTCTCATTGTTGTCATGCTGTTCTCGTGGATCTTTTGGGTATATCCTTAGCTAGGGTATATCCTATGAGCAATTATCCCACAGGTTCAAAAATATCTTATACATTTAGAATAACAGAGTTGGAAGGGACCTTGGAGGTCTTCTAGTCCAACCCCCTGCTCAGGCAGGAAACCTTATACAGTACTATTCTAGACAAATGGTCGTCCAATCTCTTCTTAAAAACTTCCAGTGTTGGAGAATTCACAACTTCTGGAGGCAAGTTGTTCCACTGGTTAATTGTTCTAACTGTTCAGGAAATTTCTTCTTAGTTCTAGGTTGCTTCTCTCCTTGATCATGAGTACCATTTTATAAAAACCTTAGTAAGACCACACTTAGATAGAATGCTGCATACAGTTTGGGTCACTACATTGCAAAAAAGATGTTGAGACTTTGGGAAAAATGCAGAGAAGAGCAACTCGGACGATTAAAGGAATTGGATATGACTGATAGCAGTCTTCCAATATCTAAGGGGCTGCCCCAAAGAAGAGGGGATCAAGCTATTCTTCAAAGCACCTGAAGGCCAGGCAAGAAGCAATGGATGGAAACGAATCAAGGAGAGAACCAACCTAGAACTAAGGAGAAATTTCCTAACAGAACAAATAACATTTTATGGAACATCTTGCCCTTAGGCAGAATCAAAAAAAGATGCTTTCGTTGCTCAATTATTCGCACTCATGTTCTTTTTACAGATAAAAACCTCTTCAGTTCTAAATCTATTCAATTCTATTTCTTTTCCATTACCCTTTATGAAGATATAAGAAATATAAGGAAACATATGACAGAGGTTCCACTACTTGAATTCTTCATAGGGAAGGAGGAGGAGGAGGAGGAGGAGGAGGAGGAGGAGGAGGAGGAGGAGGAGGAGGAGGAGGAGGAGGAGGAGGAGGAAGAAGAAGAAGAAGGAGAAGAAGGAGAAGAAGAAGAAGAAGAAGAAGAAGGAGAAGGAGAAGGAGGAGGAGGAGGAGGAGGAGAAGGAGGAGGAGAAGGAGAAGGAGAAGGAGAAGGAGAAGGAGAAGGAGAAGAAGAAGAAGAAGAAGAAAAAGAAGAAGAAGAAGAAGAAGAAGAAGAAGAAGAAGAAGAAGAAGAAGAAGAAGAAGAAGAAGAAGAAGAAGAAGAAGAAGAAGAAGAAGGAGAAGAAGAAGAAGAAGAAGAAGAAGAATGATTAATGTTGGGGCTATTGACGTCACAGAAGGAAGAGGCACTTTTCCAAGAAAAGAAAAAGAAATAAAGCAGATTTTGTGATGAAACAGACATACCCTTAACAAAAAAATAAAGGGAACTCAAGCAGAAGACATCCGAGATCTGAATGAATGAAATAGCCTCATTAAATACTTTGTTCGTTACATACAGTAGTTTTGTGTTCCCTTTAGTTGTTTGAGCAGTGTATAAACTACTGTTAGTGTATTTCCTTGTCATAAATCTAACTAAATATCATTCTCTTTAAGGATGAGAACTTTTCCTTCCAATTACTCTAGTTTGTTTCTATGGTGAACGGACATAAATCTGGTTCCCCAGCAGCTTCTTCAGTTGACTAGTTCTGCAAATAGCAGGAAGCTACCTTTTGATATGCCTCCTTGGCTTAATATACAACTCAAAGAAGTAAGCTTTAAAGATTCCCATCGGACTGGATGTGCTAATTTTAAATTTACTTACATATCTAGCAAAAAAAGTCTTTACTCTTTAGGAGGAATTTCTGTCCGTCCCTAAGAATCTGGAATGATCTTTGCAGATCTAGGCCACTGCGTAGGGGATGTTCAGAACAGTCCCTTTGTTCTCCAAAGTTCATTTTTGTGAAGTTCTCCATCCAAACAGATATAGGAATACTGTGCCTCTTTCAAATATGTGGAGATGATAGGTAGGTAGGTAGGTAGGTAGGTAGGTAGGGAGAGAGAGAGAGAGAGAGAGAGAGAGAGAGAGAGAGAGAGAGAGAGAGAGAAAGAGAAAGAGAAAGAGATAGATGAGAGAGATATTAGATAGATAGATAGATAGATAGATAGATAGATAGATAGATAGATAGAGAAAGAGATAGATGAGAGAGATATTAGATAGATAGATAGATAGATAGATAGATAGATAGATAGATAGATAGATAGATACAAAGATAGATAGATAGATAGATAGATAGATAGATAGATAGATAGATAGATAGATAGATAGATACAAAGATACATAGATAGATGTGTTGGAAATGACTTCCACCACCAAAACCTGAATCAGTAAAAACAAAGAGACTTTATTAAGAGAAAATAATAATCGCAGTTTGCAAAAAGGCAGTGGATATCCCAGCAGAGACCTGAATAAGGATCTTTGAGCCAGAAAGCCACACCTTAACATTTCAAACGCATTGCATTTTATAGTTCTCTATTCCAACGTCCCGTCCCCCCCCATACCCCTCCTACATCGGATCCAGTGACCGATCACAGCTAATCCGGGGCACCTTCAGAGGCTACATCGTCTCTTTCTCTAATTACATGTTCATCAAGACCTCCCCATAACTACCCATAAAATATTTTGCAAGCCTGGCTTTTTTTTATCTCCCTCTCCTTGGCATTAAGGAATGTCCCCTTAACAGTCCTAAAACAAAAGAACATCTATTTCTAACACAACACTTGTTACACTGTTACATATATTTTTGTATACTTTCAACATGTCTTTTCTCCAACTATCTTAAAGCAGAAGAATGTTTATATGCATTTCTGACCTATATACATACTATTTTTATTTTTCAATTTTCTTATTTCCTGCAGATGGATGGATAGATGGATGATGGAGATAGATAGATAGATAGATAGATAATAGATGGATGGATGATAGATTAGATAGATGGATAATGGATGGATGATAGATTAGATAGATAGATAGATAGATAGATAGATAGATAAACGATAGATAAACGATAGATAAACGATAGATAGATAGATAAACAGACAGACAGATGATAGATAGATAGATAGATAGATAGATACAGAGATACAGAGATACAGAGATACAGAGATAGATACAGAGATAATAGATGAGAGAGAGATAAAGAATAGATAGATAATAGATCTATCTATCCCTCTATTTATAATCTCTATCTTTATATCTACTGTATGTATGTATGTATGTATGTATCTATCTATCTATCTATCACTATCAGTAATCAGTAATCTGTCTGTCTGTCTATCTCTATCCCCCTCTATCTATCTAGCCATCCATCCCTATCTCTCTCTGTCTATAATTTCTATTTATATCTTTATATCTATCTATCTATCTATTATCTATCTATCTCCATTATCCATCCATCCATCCATCCATCCACCCACATCTATCTCGAAGTGGCAAACACACTTAATACACCCGCCTTTTATTTTCCTCTGCACAACAATCCTGTGAGGTGGGTTGGGCTGCAAAAGAGATTGACCAGCCTCAAATCCCCCCACCTCCACTTTGCCGCCTTTCATGCCTAAGGTGGGACTTGAAATCGCTGTCTCCTGGTTAAAATTTTGTCTAGGAAGTTTTTTCTTTTCTTTTTGCTGGAGCGAAAACTTGCTTTGACTGAAAATGAGGTTTTCCTCTCTCTCCTTGCCGCTGCCTTCCTCCTCGCTCACTTCTTACGATTCTTGATGAATATATTTTATTTTTTCTTTATGTGCACTGAGAGCATATGCACCAAAGACAAATTCCTTGTGTGTCCAATCACACAAGGAATAAAGAATTCTATTCTATTCTATTCTATTCTATATCAACTGTTGAAAGACGAAGACTACCTTAGCTCTAAATACAGCCTAGTTGTGGAGCACTTAAAATGCAGTCCTCTGACCACAGGAGGGGGCAATTGTCGGACTTTAAATCAGTGGTCACCAACCTTGGCAACTTTAAGCCTGGTGGACTTCAACTCCCAGAATTCAGCAGCTTTGCTGGCTGGGGAATTCTGGGAATTGAAGTCCTCCAGGCTTAAAGTTGCCAAGATTGGAGACCCCTGCTTTAAATCATTCCCATACACCCACCACCACCCCAATTGAGGACCCAGTTGTGTGGGCAATAAGATGACTTTGTATAAATATACAAAAGAATGAAGGTTATTGCTTAGCACACTGTAAGCCGCCCTGAGTCTCCGGAGAAGAGCGGCATATAAATTTAAAAAAAAAAAATGTCAAAGTAAACATTGGAAACAGTGAGTCCCCTTTAATAATTTAAACCAGGGGGTCTCCAACCTTGGGCAACTTTAAGCCTGGAGGGCTTCAACTCCCAGAATTCCCCAGCCAGCAAAGCTGCTGAATTCTGGGAGTTGAAGTCCGCCAGGCTTAAAGTTGCCCAAGGTTGGTGACCACTGATTTAAAGTCCGACAATTGCCCCCTCCTGTGGTCACAGGACTGCATTTTAAGTGTTGAGTCCCCTTTAATAATTTAAACCAGGGGGGTCTCCAACTATGGGCAACTTTAAGCCTGGAGGACTTCAACTCCCAGAATTCCCCAGCCAGCTTTGAATTATGGGAGTTGAAGTCCTCCAGGCTTAAAGTTGCCAAGTTTGGAGACCCCTGGTTTAAAGCATGTAAGTTTAGTACTGACGAGCCAATACGAAATCTGTTCGTTGTTTTTGTTTTTTACCGCCTTGTTGAACAGATCAAAGCCAAAAAGTTGAACTTTGATGTTGGTGCCTTCTTCTCCCGCACCAAAGTCGGAAGTCAGTGCCTTATTTTTTTGTTTTGCCTTCTTTTTCCCCCTTTTCTTTTCCCTCGCTTTTCCCTTCCCTTTTCCCTTCCCTGTTTTCCCCCCTGCTATTTTTTACTTCTGTATTTTCTTTGCATGCTGTATTATAAAGTAATTAAAAAAAAAACTATTTAAAAAAAATGTCTTGGGGAGAAGGGGGGGGGCACGACTAATTGGCGACTCATTGCGGTTCCCCCAGCTCACATTCAGACCGGGGTGGGTGGATAGATAGGTGGGGGGCTCGTTCCCCGTTGCGCGCAAAAAGCCCTTGAGCGGAGGGACCCCCTCCCCTCTTCCCCGAGCCCCGCGTTTCCTTCCCCCAAAATCGGTCTTAGCGCAAGGCGGGGAGTGGGAGGGAGGGAAGGGGGGGAGAGAAGACCCGCCTCGCTTTCCCTTGCTGCCCGCATCCCGCCCACCCGATCCGCGCACAGCCAGGGATCGCCCCCCCCCCAAAAAAAACCCGGCAAGACCCCGGATTTCTTGGCCAACCTTGCCTTATCCATTCATGGGGCAGCCAGCGGGTTTCCCGAGGGGAAACTGAGGCTCACGTCCGCTTGCAAAGGGCGCCCAGCCAGACGAGCCCACCACCCACCCACCCACCCAACGGAGCCGCAGATCGGATTCTCGTCCCTTTCTCTGCTCGGGATCCTATCTGAGCTGCCCGGGATCCTATCTGAGCTGGCAAAGCGGAGGGATCGGGCCCCATCGCTGTGGTTCCACCCAGAAGGCGGACCGACCGAGCTGGGTGGGGCTGGCCGCCCGGCTGCCACTCTCGGCCAGGCGGTTGGGGGGCGCAGAAACCACTAGGTGTTGCTGCCGGCGGGTGGACGGTGGAACGGAGCCGGCCCAGCATGGAGTGGTGGCAGGCAGAAGGTGGGCGCCGTCGCCCTGGGGACCCTCCCGGATGGACGCGACCCTGGAGAACGGGGTTCCTGGCAGGTAAAAGGGGTGGGGGGGTCCCGTCGGGTCGACCCTTTGAAGTTGGAGCTCCAGATGTTTGTGGGGGGTTTCTTTTTCCCCCACGGAAAGGTCCCCGGGGACCCTCGGGAATCCCCGAAAATCCTTGCTGGCCGTGGAAACTCTGGTTTGGTCCGGGTCAGGTTAGTCCCAGCTGGACTCTGACCAACTTTCCCGAGCCTTTAACCCAGATCCCCCATCGTTGGTTGTGCTGGCTGCCGAGCGTGAGAATTGGGAGGGGGGGTATCCCAAGCACATCTGCAAAGCAAGCCGGCTTTTAAAAGGGAGAGTGGGGAGTGGGGGGGAGTCTTTCCTTCCCATCTGAGCCCAGGCCTTCCCCCAAAGGTTTGCCATCGCCCCCCCCCTAAATTGCAAATTTAGAATATGCGGCTGTTATTCCTTTTTCTCTTACCTGCTTGTCTGCAAGCTGCGGAGTGTGTTTGTTTGTTTCTTTATTCAATCCGTTTTTCAAGGTTTGTGCAAGAACAACCACAAAAATAAATAAGTAAATAAATAAATAAATAAATACATGTGAGCAGGCTGGAAATTCAATTCAAAACCCCAAACTTTACTGGTGGGTTGACTCTGTGCCCATCCTGTATCAGGGCTTGGGAAGAGGGAAACAACCCACTTTTGAATCCTTTTCTGAGCCCCACGAATCGTGGAGAGAAGCCGGGTGCCATATTGCAGAGGGCATTTGGGCACCACAGCAGACCTAACTCCTAGGCTCAGCTTCATAAAAACACAGTTGCTAAATTCTCATAAGCGGCCGCGCCTGAATATATAAATAAAAAGAAGGGCTTAAAAGCAACATCTGCTCCAGCCAACCTGCTAAGATGGTAAGTGCCCACGAGATCCTGAAAGCTGCCAACCTAGCGGGAATAGCTAGAAATCTACCAGAGAGAGGGAGAATTCGAACTCCATGCCTCCCTGTTGCTGGACAAGCTTAGCCTGGTCTGTTTGAAGCCAGCCAGCCAGCCAACCATTCAAAGGATGCGCCTAGCAGCATTTTTAGCCATTGTTCCTGGGGGCATTTAAAAAAAAAAAGTGTTAGCAAATCCAAAATGTAGTTTTTGTACCCCGTTAGACATGAACATCTGTTAATGGTGTGTGGCAGAAAAAAACAACTGTTATGGTTTTGTTTTCACGTGTCGGAAATGTTCTTCTATCCAGGAAAATCCTGAATATTGTGGTGGTGTTTTAATTTCAAAAGGTTTATTGGTTGATCAAAATATAAAACGCAGGAACGCGAAGAAAAATGAAAATAAAACGGTCCAATAAAGGAGGGAAGGGGGGAAGCGAGAAATGTGTAGGAAAGAGAGGGGGAATAAGAATAAGAAGGAATTGATTTCCGACTGATTTTTGTGCAGTAGGATAAGACAATAACACGAAGCCTCAATTTTTTACTCTTCTATAATAATATGTACAGTACAAGCCAGTTCGGTAACAGCGAACTTAGAAAATCCTGAACATTCATTGTAGAATCTTGTCCGCAAATTCTAATTCCGGATTAAATTTGGAATTTAACACCAGCAGACCTATCTGACTACTGATTTCTCTTCTAGGAAAACCCCCTGTGTGATAATAGTTGTCAAAAGATGGATACAAAATAAGCAGGCTACAATCTCATTTTCCCCTCTGCGTCAATTTCCAGAAATCTAAGCCCTGAGAATGTTGTTGAGTTGCAGAAATTAAGTTCCACTGTATTTGGAAAGGACCAGGAGGAAGGAAGCTATCTTATTGTGAAAAGAAGAGGAAAAAAATAAAACACACTATAGATTTTAGATCCTTTAGCTCAACTATTGGCTACACATTTGATAGGTCGTTTCTGGGAGTTTTATGCATTAGGTTGCGTTTTGTTACACCAGACAAAATAAATAAATAAGCTCCACTGTCTTTTTTTCCCTTTTTTTTAAAAAAAAAAATCTTTTCCCTTATTTTTATATTTTATAATTTTCTGACAAATGTTTGGGGAATGTTTGTCTTTGAATCTTTAGGGTGTTTCTCGCCATGATTATTAGGGTTACCAATTTTGAATGAGAGTAAATTGATGAGTAGTTTGAGGAATTAGGCATGTGTTGATCGGCTGAGATTCTTTTTGGCGAATCCCAAAGGGGCTTTTTCCAGAGGCAACTGGGTTTTCTTTTTTCCCTGAAGACATTTTGCTTCTCATCCAAGAAGCTTCTTCAGTTCTGAAGAAGAACTCTTCTCTTGGCTTTCAAAAGGGAGAGGAGGGTCTTTGTTCTTCTTTTGACAGCTTTTTGTTCTGACCCAGCCTTAGCAAAAGCAAGAAACAGACTCCTTGTCACGAAAAATCCCTCTTTATTTACCTCTTGTGAACGAATGGCATTCACCCACCAAAAAATCCAGGCAAGAGTCCTTCAAGGAGATAACGGCAGTGTCAGACCTTATCAGTTCCTTGCGATAATTGCAAGGCCGTGAGCTCCCAGCCGAAAGGCTGCAAATTAAGTTCCGGCAAGCAGTCTTTGTGGCACGAAACGCAATGAGCAAAACCTTCAGAAATACGAACGGTTGTCTCCTACGACCACCACTCCCCTTTCCTTCTATTTATTCCCCAGCCAGGGAAGGGCCATTCAGCATCCATGTGTGCTTTGCTTCCGAATCGACTCCTTGTCCGCCTCTCCTAACTGCTCTGCGCATACGTGCATCTGGAACAGGCCCCAGCTGTTCTTCCTCCTCACTCATCTCAGCCTCCAAAGGCAGCTGCCTCTCCGGTGGCTGGGAAATGTCGGATGGCCCCAGCTCTATCTCTGCATCCGACGCAGAGCATCCATCGGAGCCTTCCCCAGACTCCAGCCCTGGCCCAAGATCCTCCCCAACCTCCTCATCGTCCGAGTCTGTTGCCAGCTCTGCTGGCAGCTGGCGGGCCACAACACTTCTTGGATGAGAAGCGAAACGTCTTCAAGGAAAAACAAAAGAACATCCAGGCACCTCTTGAAAAAGCACCTGACCTGGATGTCCGAGAATCTCTATCGACAGGGTATAACTGTGGTGTGGCCAGAACGGGTATTTTGCTTGGAATGAGCCTTCTCTCCTTCCCCCCCCCTTTCTACTTTCTAGCTTTCGTCCTCAGTTTTTCCTTCCTGTTGGCTCAGGGCCAACCATCGTTAAGTAAAACAGCCATGTACAACATCACGATCTTCACGGAGCCACCAGTGGCGTTAGAAGGGCAGACTGTCAATCTGACCCTCAAATACAACGCGGCCAACTTTGCTTTCTGCAACTGGTACCGAGGGACCGACGTTAAAGAAAATTTGATCGTCACTTTCTACCTCCCGCCGATCAATGGAAACACCACTGGGCCTTCCTACACCGGGCGTGAAGTTGCAGGCTTTGGCTGCTCTCTATTCATTAATAACTTACATTTGAACGACTCTGGAACCTACGTGGTGACCATGAACGGACCTTCGGTGCACGGGAAAGGAGATGTAAAAATACAAGTCTTAGGTATGGTTTACCTTCTCTAGTGCGGTCTAAAGCCCTTTCCGTTTCTGCTGAACCTTGGAAGAATTGTCACCTGTCATTCCAAAATTCTGTTGGGATTCTTCTTCCAAATGACTTGAAACACTCTTCTTCCTTGCTCAGCGTAACAGAGTTGGAAGGGATCCTGGAGTCTGGTCCTCCATTTCAGACAAATGATTGCTCAATCTTCCGGTCCAATTGGAAGTTGGCAAACGGGCCGTTTCTGGCCTCCAGAGGGCCTCTGGGCGGGTGGGGAAGGCTGTTTTCGCCCTCCCCAGACTCCTAGAAAGGCTCTGGAGCCAGGTGAGAGAGAAAAATGGGCCTACCGAGCCATCGCGTGCTGGGAGCGGGGTGGGGGGGTGGGGGGGTCATGCGTGCATTTCCAGGGGTGTGGTGCATAGAATTATGGGTGTGTGCGCCCCCGTCCCCCTCCTCCTGGTACGCGATGGCAAAAAGGTTAGCCATCACTGGTATATCCTTTACTGTCATTGTACATCATATATACAGCGAAATTGGTAATGGGTGGAAGTTAGTTAAAGAGAGTTCGAACCTAGGACTAAGGAGAAATTTTCTGACAGCGTGCAGGGCTTGTCTCCAGAAGTTGTGGGTGCAACTGGAGGTTTTCAAGAAGAGATTGGATAACCATTTGTCCGGGATGGTATAGGATCTCCTGCTCAAGCAGGGAGTTGGACTAGATGACCTCTAGATGATGGAGTAGAAGTCCCTTCCAATCCTGTTGTTATATGTTCTAACATGGTTATGATTTGGCTCAGAATATGAACTCGGCTGTCCTGGCTTCAGCAGCCAGATGTGATTAAAAACTAAGTATGGCTTTAGGGCAGTGTTTCCCAAACTTGACCCTTTGAAGATGTATGGACTTCAACTCCCAGAATTCCTCAACCAGGCATACTATTCCTCAACCAGGCATACTGGCTGGGGAATTCTGGGAGTTGAAGTCCATGCATCTTAAAATAGCCAAGTTTGGGAAACACTGCTTTAGGGCATAGTTTCTCAACCTTAGCAGCCTGAAGAAGATGTGTGAACTTTCAACTCCCAGAATTCCCAGTGCCGACTGGGGAATTCTGGGAGTTGAAATCCTTCACATCTTCAAGTTGCTAAAGTTGAGAAACGTTGGCTTAGGGCCGTGATGGTGAACCTATGGCACGCATGCCAGAGGGTGAAAAAAGAGCCGAGGTGGCGCAGTGGTTAGAGTGCTCAATGCAGCTCCTTCAGCTGACTGCTAGTTCAGCAGATCAGCGGATCAAATCTCACCGGCTCAAGGTTGACTCAGCCTTCCATCCTTCCGAGGTGGGTAAAATGAGGACCCAGATTGTTAGGGGGGCAATATGCTATTTAATATACTGTCGATTGTTGTAAGCCGCCCAGAGTCCTCGGAGAGTGGGCGGCATAGAAATATGATTAATAATAATAATAATAATAAATAAAAAGGTGCCACGCATAGCCCTCTCTGTGGGCACGCACGCTGTCAGCAGCTGCTCTTCTGGTTTCCAGCGCACACACGCTCGCTGGCCAGCTGGTGCTGTTTTTAATCCTCTTTGGTTGATTTGGATACTTTTAAATCCAGCTGAGTGATTCTTAATTGTGAGAAAAAAATGAAACATACTCACATGATAGATGAGTGAAAATCCGGTTCTGCTTGCCTACAGAGAATATAGAATAGCAGAGTTGGAAGGTACCTTGGAGGTCTTCGTGACTCAGCTTTCCGTCCTTCCGAGGTCGGTCAAATGAGGACCCAGATTGTTGGGGGCAATAGGCTGACACTGTAAACCGCTTAGAGGGGGCTGTAACAGAGGTGGGTTTCAGCAGGTTCTCACCAGTTCTGGAGAACTGATAGTGGAAATTTTGAGTAGTTCGGAGAACCAGTAAATATCACCTCTGACTAGCCCAGTCCCCATCTAGTCTCTGCCTCCCAAGTCCCAGCTGATCGGGAGGAAATGGAGATTTTGCAGTAACCTTCCCCCGGCTTGGGGTGGAAATGGAGATTTTACAGTATCCCATTTTTTTTTGCCCTCCCCAGGCTCCAGAGGCTTTCCTGCAGCCTGGGGAGGGTGAAAATGGCCTCCCCCACTCCCCCGGAGGCCCTCCGGAGGCCAGAAATGGCCCGTTTCCCAACTTCCAGTGGGCCCAATAGGCCCGTTTTTTGCCCTTGTCAGGCTCCAGAAGCTTTCCTGGAGCCTGGGGAGGGCAAAAACAGCCTCCCCCACTCCCCCGGAGGCCCTCCGGAGGCCGAAAGCACCCTTCCAGAGCCTTCGTGTGAGCCCTGAACTTACCTGGCATCCAAAATGGGCCGCGTGGAGACTCCTTGGAGGAGGGGGCGGCATGGGCAGAGCCAGCCGAAAATCAGCTGGCCAGTGCATGCATGTGCTAGGACAACAGTCGCATGCCCGCAGATATGGCTAGGCGTGCCACCTGTGCTACACCTGCCATAGGTTCGCCATCACGGGTGTAGGGTCTCTGGCCTGAGCAGGGGGTTAGATTAGAAGACCTCCAAGGTCCCTTCCAACTTCATTATTCTGTTATATTTCCTGGATGGGGCAAAGCCTCAAGCACCGAATGTTCACTGAAAAAATAACATACATGATCCACCATCGACATAGTATTAAAACCAAGGTAGGCTTGGTTTGGGAAATTGGACTTCTTGCTTGGTTATTCAATACTTATTTTATTTATTTACTTTATTTTTTAAATTTTTATACCGCCCCCTCTCCCGAAGGACTCGGGGCGGTGAACAGCCAAAATTAAAAAACATACAATACTTGATTTCCCGCAGTTATACACGTGTGGGCGTCCACTGGAAAGTGTTGTGTTGGATGTGATTAAAGTGGGATACCGGAATTCTTTTCCAATCAGGTTTGATTTCTTCTTGCAAGGTGTTAATTTATGTCCTTAAATGCATGTGTGAAAGGACGCCTCCCCCCCTCCAGATTGCGAGCTGCTGAGCAGATTCTGTGCAGATGGTTTGATTGGACCCGTTAAATTATACTGGTGAACCCCTGATCGCTTCTCAGTTCTGTATTACTACCTTTGTTGCCCCTGTATTATTGTATTACTACCTTTGTTGCCCCCTTCCCCATTTATATTTATTTATTTGTTTGTTTATTTATTTATTTTATTTATTTGTTTCCATTTCTATACCGCCCTTCTCCAATAGGACTCAGGGCGGTGAACAGCCAGAGTAAAAAACAGAACATACAAAATTTAAAAGCAATTTAAAATAATTAAATATTTTGGCCGTAAATTAAAACAACCCAATTAAAAATCAATTTAAAATTTAACTCAAGCCAGTTTATATCCCACCTTTATTATTGTTTGAAATAACTCCAGGTGGAGAACATAGGTAACACTGCTCCCTCCTCCTGTTTTCCTCACAGCAAGAACCCTATGAGGTTGGTTGGGCTGAGAGAAAGCGACTGGCCAAAAATCACACAGCCTCCTTTCATTGCTCCGGCAGAACTAGAACTCCTAGTCTCCTGGCGATTGGCTTAAAGGCACCTATCTAGTTTTCATGCCTGTGGTGGGACTAGAACTCCCAGTCTTTTCCTGGTGATCAGCCCAAACTCACCCGGTCAGCTTTCATGTCTAGGGCGGGACTAGAATTCATTGTCTCCTGGTGATTGGCCTAAAGGCACCCAACTGGCTTCCATGCCTGTGGTGGGACTAGAACTCCCAATCTCCTGGTGATTGGCCAAACTCACCCGGTCAGTTTTCATGCCTAAAGCAGAACTAGAATTCACTGTCTCCTGGTGATTAGCCCAAGGTCACCCATCCAGCTTTCATGCCAAAGGTGGAACTAGAACTCACAGTCTCCAGGTGTCTAGCCTGGTGCCTTAACCACTTGACCAAACTGGTCATCCTTCCATCTTCTTCATTTGCAACCCAAGATCCAGTCGTCCTCTGTCTATCATACAGCTATTGCAGTTTCTACCAAGGGTGGATAGTGAAGAATAGAATAAGAATAGAATAGAATAATTTTATTTCTATACCGCCCTTCTCCCGAAGGACTCAGGGCGGTGTACAGCCTATTAAGACCAACAATGGAAGTGTGGGGAGTTCATATTGGGTGCTTATTAGACTGAGGGTGTGTGTGTGAGAGAGAGAGAGACAGAGAGAAAGAGACAAAGACAGAGCGAGAGAGAGGGAGAGAATGAGAGAGAATGAGAGATTTTATTTATTATATTAAATAGTATAACAGACCTTCAGTTAATCACAAAGCTCCTTGGATGGCTTTGGGCCAGTCAGTCTCGACCCAGCCGATGCTGCAAGCTTGTTCTGAAAGAAACAGAGGAGGCCTTTTGGGTCTTCTCCTTTCAGATCTCAAGAAAAAGTGAGGGGACGATGCAAAAATGCATCATTTTTATTGCCTGCTGGTTTAGATATGGCAACCACCTCTTCAGCATATGCTCTTGTAAAACTTCCAATATGCCGAGTCCTTTCGTTCCATGGGCCCCACTTGATGGAGTCCCCTCGTTTCTCGGCATTTTTGACTCTGTCCTTCCTGAGAGAGGGAATCTTCAACTGTTGTTTGGGCTGCACAACCGCAGTGTAAATACGAGATTTGTTTGGTTAAACAACTGACGTCCTTGAACAGACTTAATTTCCCTCACCCGGAACGTTCTGTCTCTTTTGAGCCAAGGAAGAATGTTTGTAGATTTTTTTTTACTTTTTCTTCCCACCGCCCCCAAGGTGTGATGACTGAGACCCACAATTTCATTGTATTTTTTCATTAGTTATTAAATGTGTGTGTGTGTGGTGGTGGGATGCAACTGGTTTAACAACCGATTTGGTGAGCGTGCGCTTGTGCTTGCGTGCAGCGTTCAAAATACAGCAATTTGAAGCTCAGCTGCTTACCTTCTAAGACAGCCCCGGTAAGTAGAACAGCGGAGGCGCGGAAATCAGCTGTGCTGCGCGAATCAGCTGAGCCAGAAAGAAGGAAATAAACGGCAGGATCAGGCGGGTGGGTGGGGCCAGCTGATCGTCGGTGCTACCGGTTCGCTCAAACTGGTTTGAGCTGGCTGAATACCACCTCTGTATGTGTGTCCATCTCGCTATCCAAAGAGACTCTTTTAATAGCAATAGGTAGCTTCTTACTGTACATCAGCCTTTGCTGATCTGGGTGCGTTGAGTTCAAGTCCCATAATCCTCACCCAGCATTGCTTTTACAAAATTTTGTGTGGAAGTTCTGAAGGGTAATGTTGTTTCAAACTATTGCTGGTCTGTAGTAATGAAAGACCCAGTTTGGTCTAGTGGTGAGGGTGCTGGCCCAGAAACCAGGAGACTGTGAGTTCTAGTCCTGTTTCAAGCATGAAATCTGGCTGTTGACTTTGGAACAATCACCAGGAGACTGTGAGTTCTAGTCCTGTTTCAAGTATGAAAGGTGACTGGGTGACTTTGGAACAATCACCAGGAGACTGGGAGTTCTAGTCCCACCTTAAGCATGAAAGCCAGCTGGGTGATTTTTGAGCCACTTGCTAGGAGACAATGAGTTCTAGTCCCACCTGGGTGATTTGGGACAGTCACCAACCCTATCCCCACTTAATCGCACAGAGTTGTTGTTACAGGGAAAATAGGAGGAGGAAGGAGTATTAAGTATGTTTGCCATCTTGAATTATTTATCAAGGAAGGAAGGAAAGGGTGGGTGGAAGGAAGGAATGAAGGAGAGAGAGAGAGAAAGAAGGAAAGAGAGAGAGAAAGGAAGGAGGGAAGGAAGGAAGGAAAAGGAAGGAGAGAGAAAAAGAAAGAGAGAGAAAGGAAGGAGGGAAGGAAGGGAAGGAAGGAAGTAAAAGGAAAAGAGAAGGAAAGAGAAACAAAGGAAGGAAGGAAGGAGAGGGAAAGAAGGAAAGAGAGAGAGAGAAAGTAAGGAAAGAAGAAGGAAGAAAGGAAGGAAAAGAAAGCATGTTAAGTGCCCGAGGAAGCATTAGTGAAATAATAAAATCAACATTGTTCCAATATTATCTCCAGGTCCTTGAGCAAATGCCTCTGCCACATTTATAAGACTGTTTTTCAAGGCGAGTGATTGTATTCTATTGACCAAGAGAAGACACTTATAGTAGCACGAGACGAGTTCTCATTATTCTGAATTTTGAGTCCGTTAATCAACACGTGGCAAAGGAGGATCAGAGAAACATCTTGTTTCCTGTTCATTTGACTAGTTTCGTTGATACTTCAAGCCTGCCTTACTTACTCTCTTTTTCCTTCTTCTGTTCTCGTGACAGATTCTGCAAAAAGGATTAGTCAGAAAGTGGGGTCAGCAGTTTCGGGAAAACGGGATCTCTCAATATAGTTTCTCACAAGAGTTGGAAGTGCGAAAGGGCCCACGGAGATTCACGCTACCTGTTATTTTTCCCTCCCTTTGCCAAGTCCTGCACATTCCTTCTCTTTCTTTGTTTTTCATTAACCCAACAGCTTTTTTTTTTTTTAATTGGCTGGCACCAGGCCTAGATAAGACTGCTGGCATCAGGAACATTGCCCCCATATGCACCAGTAGGAAAGATTAAATTGGGCAGCCTTTAAGATCCAGAAGGAACTGCGCCATTTTCTTTGGTTGACGTTGGCAAAGGACAAAAATTGAGATTTATTTATCCCAGACTGTGCGTTGAAAATGAAGCAATCCAGAGACGCTTATCTATTATTTATTCAGAAATGGCCCTCCAGAAGCCATTTATTCTCTTTTCTTTAACTAAACAATAACTTTTTCCTCTGTCTCGCCTGTTAGCCGAGCACTTGGGAAAAAAGCCTTTAAAATGAAATTGTCTGCAAACTTTAAAAAGTCACTTTTTATTTTTGGCTTGAGTTTTCATAGCCAGTTTCCCAGCAGTGTTTGTCAACTAGGGCAAAAATTTTAATCAGAGACCAAGGAATTTATTGTCGCCACCAAAGTGCAGTATCTGGCTGTGGAATGATAATTTTGAATGATGAAACACGGAGCTTGGCAAAGTAAAGATTTCTGGTCGTGATTAGAGCACATTTCGTATCCAAAGAATGAATCGGCTTGCTCAATTTGCACGCCAGACCAAAAATAGATCGTTATACAGCTAGTCCTCTGCTTACGACCACAGTTGGGATCAGAATTTCCGTTGCTAAGCAGAGTAGCTGTTGAATGAGTCATGCTTCATTTTACAACCTTGTGAGTTTTTTTTGCAATGGTTGTTAAGCCGTTTAAGTGAATCCAGCTTCCCTCGTTGACTTTGATTGACTCAACTTGAAAGGTTGCAAATTGTGACATTGGGACTGTTGCAAATACATCTCAATTATCAATTGTCCAAATCTGGATCATTGTGACCAGTGGGGCAAGTGCAAGGACTAGCTGTAAGTCTCTTTTTTTTTTCCTGCACCGTTGTAACTTTGAACGTTGGTTAGACATATGGCCGTAAAACAAGGACTGCCTGTATGTTATGCTCGTGATGAGCACCTTCTCACCTTGTCTTGGAAGGAAGGAATAAAGAAATATAAATCCCGTCCTGGTTAGATACAGTATATCAAGATTGGGTAGGCAAGATTAATGCGTGTCAAGAATTGTCTGATGTTTTTTCTTCCGCTATAAAAAGATAAGGTCTCTTTTAGAGAAAGAGACCTTATCTTTTTATAGCGGAAGAAAAAACATCAGACAATTCTTGACATGAAGCTAAATTCCTGGGGACTTTGTGGATACACCAGACCCGTGTTGTTTTCTTTGCCACCGTACAGAAAATAATTTGCCACTACCGACTTAAAAAACGTTTTTCAAATTTCAGTCTGCTCTGTCACATTCCGTCCAACTCTACAGGTTGTCTGAAATGGCCTAAAGCAGGGGTTTGGACTCAGGGATGAAATCTAGTAGGTTCTGACAGATTCTGGAGAACCGGCAGCGGAAATTTTGAGCAGTTCGGAGAACCGGCAAATACCACCTCTGGCTGGCCCCAGGAGTGGGGAGGGAATGGGGATTTTGCAGTATCCTTCCCCCAGGAGTGGGGAGGGAATGGGGATTTTGCAGTATCCTTCCCCCAGGAGTGGGGAGGGAATGGGGATTTTGCAGTATCCTTCCCCCTGCCATGCCCACCAAGCCACACCATGCCCACCAAGCCATGCCCACAGAACCGGTAGTAAAAAAAGTTTGGTTGGACTAGAAGACTTCCAAGGTTCCTTCCAACTCTAGGATTCTGTTTAGTGACCGAAGTTACGACAGCACTGAAAAAAAGTAACTTATGACCGTTTTTCCACACTTAACAACCACTGCAGTATTCCCATGAACATGTGATCAGAATTCACCAGTTGGGAACTGCCATGCCATGCCCTGTGGTCACGTGAGCCCCGTTTCTAACCTTCCCAGCCATCTTGTGATAAGCAAAGACGATGGGGGAGGCCCGTTTTGCTTAATGACAGTATGTTTCACTTAACAACTATGGCAAAAGGTCCTAAAATGAGGCATGATTCACTTAACTATTACCTCGCTTAGCCATGGGGATTTTGGGCTCAGTTATTGTCGTAAATCAAGGACTAGAACGAAGTCTAATACTGCATCCAGTTTTGGTCACCACGATATTAAAAAAAGATGTTGAGACTTTGGAAAGAGTGTAGAGAAGAGCAACGAAGATGATTAGGAGACTGGAGGCTAAAACCTATGAAGAACGGTTGCAGGAACTGGGTATGTCTAGTTTAATGAAGAGAAGGACTAGGGGAGACATGATAGCAGTCTTCCAATATCTCAGGGGTTGCCCCAAAGAAGAGGGAGTCAAGCTATTCTCCAAAGCACCTGAAGGCAGGACAAGAAGCAATGGGTGGAAACTAATCAAGGAGAGAAGCAACCTAAAACTAAGGAGAAATTTTCTGCAATTTAGAATAATTAACCAGTGGAACAACTTGCCTCCAGAAGTTGTGGATGCTCCAACACTGGATGTTTTTAAGAGACTGGACAATCATTTGTCTGAAATGGTATAGGGTCTTATTCTTGAGCAGGGGGTTGGACTAGAAGACCTCCAAGGTCCCTTCCAACTCGGTTATTCTGCGTACCTGTACTTAGCTTTTCTGAGCTGAAAGTTAGCTGAGTGCTACAGCTTCCTGCGCCTTTCTGCAATATGTTGTGGCACAAATCCTGCTGAGGCCGTTCATAAGCTTCTAGATCCCCAGCGGATAGGGATGGTCCCAGGTGCTACTTTATTTCATCACCTAACAAGACCTTGCAATTCCCTCGGAAAGCAAGGAAGTAGAAGAGCAGCCGTGCCTGAAAATGGTGCCAGCGGGACAAGAGGTCAAAACAAGAAGAACAGTGTTGAAAATCCTCGAATGCAAATAATTGTGTGTTCTGTGCAGCTTTTTGGTAATAGGTAATAAGGGAAATCGTCAGCACCAGATCGAATAGAATAGAATAGAATAGAATAGAATAGAATAGAATAGAATAGAATAGAATAGAATAGAATAGAATAGAATAGAATAGAATAGAATAGAAAAGAGCCTTGGTAGTACAGGGGTCTAAGGCACCCTGTTATTAAGCTGGTTATTAACACCAGCTGCCTGCAATTACTGCAGGGTTCGAATCTCTCCAAGGCTCAAGGTTGACTCAGCCTTCCATCCTTTCTAAGGTAGGTAAATTGAGGACCCAGTTTGTGGGGGCAATAAGCTGACTTTGTATAAATATATACAAAAGGATGAAAGCTATTGCTGAGCACATTGTAAGCCGCCCTGAGTCTTCGGAGAAGGGCGGCATATAAATCAAATAAAAAAAAAATAGAATAGAATAGAATAGAATAGAATAGAATAGAATAGAATAGAATAGAATAGAATAGAATAGAATAGAATAGAATAGAATTCTGTATTGGCCAAGTGTGACACACAAGGAATTTGTCTTGGTGCCTATGCTCTAAGTGTACATAAAAGAAAAGATACGTTCGTCAAGAATCATAAGGTACAACACTTAATGATAGTCATAGGGTACAAATAAGCAATCAGGAAACAATATCAATATAAATAGTAAGGATACAAGCAACAAAATTACAGTCATACAGTCATAAGTGGGAGGAGATGGGTGGTGGGAACGATGAGAAGATTAATAGTAGTGCAGACTTAGTAACTAGTTTGACAGTGTTGAGGGAATTATTTGTTCAGCAGAGTGATGGTGTTGGGGAAAAACTGTTCTTGTGTCTAGTTGCTCTGGTGTGCAGTGCTCTATAGCGTCGTTTTGAGGGTAGGAGTTGAAACAATTTATGTCCAGGATGTGAGGGGTCTGTAGCAGAGATGGGCTTCAGCAGGTTCCAACCAGTTCTGGAGAACCGGTAGTGGAAATTTTGAGTAGTTCAGAGAAGCGGTAGTAAAAATTCTGACTGGCCTCGCCCGCATCTATTCTTTGCCTCCCAGTCCCAGCTGATCGTGAGAAAATTGGGATTTTGCAGTAACCTTCCCCTGGATTGGGGAGGGAATGGAGATTTTACAGTATCCTTCCTGTGGAGTAGGGTGGGAATGGAGATTTTACAGTAGCCTTCCCCTGCCACGCCTACCAAGGCACGCCCACAGAACCGGTAGTAAAAAAATTTGAAACCCACCACTGGTTTGTAGATATTTTCACAGCCCTTTTTTTGACTCATGCAGTATATAGGTCCTCAGTGGAAGGCAGGTTGGTAGCCGTTGTTTTTTCTGCAGTTCTAATGATCCTCTGAAGTCGGTGTCTGTCTTGTTGGGTTGCAGAACCAAACCAGACGGTTATAGAGGTGCAGATGACAGACTCAATAATTCCTCTGTAGAACTGGATCAGCAGCTCCTTGGACAATTTGAGCTTCCTGAGCTGGCACAGAAAGAACATTCTCTGTTGTGCTTTTTTGATGATGTTTTTGATGTTAGCTGTCCATTTTAGGTCTTGAGATATGGTCGAACCTAGAATTTTGAAAGTCTCTACTGTTGATACTGTGTGGTCTAGTATTGTGAGAGGTGGAAGTATGCAAGGGTTTCTCCCTCAATTTACCTATCTCAGAAGGATGGAAGGCTGAGTCAACCTTGAGCCTGGTGAGATTTGAACTCGCACTAATTGCAGGCAGCTGGCAGCTAAGTGCTACATAACAGCACTTAGTCCGCTGCACCACCCAGGCTCTTTTCCGGTCAGCTCCACAATTGATAGGGCTTTCAGTTAGGACAGGTAGAGGAAAAAGTATGCCACGCTAGGAGGAGACTCTATAGTGGGGGAACTGGACTTCCGGTCGTCTCCAGAATTGAATGGGGGGTGGGGGGGGCTTCCGGTTAAGACTTTTGTGGCTCTTTGAGTGTTTAAGGTTGCCGACCCCTTGGCTAGTCGGTCCACCGCAGGCTGTAGTGTGGGGGTGTTAGAAGATTGTGGTCACGACACGCCAGTCCAAGCTACACGTCAACGATGCACATCAAAACCCCAGGAAAGGCTTCGATCAAGTGATTTGAGACCACCGTCCTGACTGCAGTGCAGACCCTCCTGACTGTAACCCTGGATGGAAAAAGAAGCAGGAGGATTGCACAGTAGTAAAACACAAGGTTGTATTGTGTTTTAACGACAAGTCATAAAACATCTGTGTCTTGCATAAATACCGATGGTTAACTGGGCCAAAGGCTGGAAACGGTTGCCAGATTTTCCAGCCCTAACTATAACTTTCCGAAGTTGACTCGGATCGTTTTTGGTTTAATGGTTTCACTTTTGGTTCCTCTGTGTTTTAAGATGCACTTTGTTGATCTGTTGCGTGTTTGACCAGGTCCATAAAAAGCTGAACAAATTGAGCAATGACCCCCCCCCCCACCCACAAAAAAAAGGCATTTGGCAAAGGACGTTCGTTATCTCTTTCGGGCGAATGTGTAAAGTGAACCTTTACACTTTCTCTGTGTTTGCTGGAATCTGTTGTCTTATACAGTGGTCTCCATTCCACTCCGTAGGATTATCTCATGTTGCCACTCTATAAATGAAGATTTTTTTCAACGTAATTCAGATGACGTGGTTCTTTGGTTACTTTGCCCCCGTTTTTAAGTCCTTAATACAGGTAATCCTCAATTTACCATCAATAAATTTCCATTTCTAAGCAAGACAGCGGTTAAGGGAGTTTTGTTCCATTTTACGACCTTTCTGGCCACCGTTGTTAAGTGAATCACTGCAGCTGTTCAGTTAGTAACACAGTTGTTAAGTGAATCTGACTTCCCCGTTGACTCTGCTGGTTGGAAGATCATCAAACACGATCCTGGGACACTGCAACCATCATAAATATGAGTCGGTCACTAAGCATCTGAATTTTGATTGCGTGACTGTGGTCGTAAGTGTGAAAAACAATCCCTTTTTTTTTTAATAAGTTTTTTTTATTTTTATGTTTAAACAAACAATACATCATTAATTATTCATTGTGTCATCTGAGTACATATTTGTGTGTCGTCCTATTCCTCCTTTACCATCATTTTCTTACTACCTTTCTATCTTACTTTTACATTTTAATTTAATTTATTACAACATTTTTTCCAAATCTCTTGCATTTATATTAACTTTTATTATATCTCATCGCTATCCATTGATAAGATTGCCCCCATATCCTGTAATACTCCGATTCTTCCTTTCCTTTAACTGCCAATGTTAACCTATTCATTTCTGCACATTCCAATATTTTCTTAAATTACTTCTCCCTCCAGAGCGATTTTTTTCTGCTTTCCCATTTTGTGCAAATACAATCCTCGCTGCAGTTATTACATGTACAATCAGATACATATTTTCTTTACTATAGAAAAACAATCCTAAGTCACTTGTTTCAGTGCCGTTGTAACTTCAGCCACTAAACGAGCTGTTGTAAGTCGAGGACTAGCTGTATTTCTGTCTCCGGACTTCTCCTGCAGCTGTTAAATGCTGTCGTTTTACAATGTGCTTCTCTGTAATGTTCATCAATTGATTGTCCTTGTGACTGTTGGTATCTGGGTCTGATTGTAAGAGGTGCTTGGTTCTTTTACTGGACTTGGTGATCTGCTTGGTGGTGGTGGGCGGATGATTTGATTCCCCCAGCAATCTGGAGCCTCTTCTGCCCCTTTTCTATCCTCACAGGTGCTGTCCTTAAAGTCACCGTCACCGGGCCTTCTCATGTGGTAGAAAACCAACCTGTCACTTTTCGTTGTTCCTCTTTGGGTTTCAATGTTTCCTACTCCTGGTTGAAGGGAGGCCAACCGATTGAAGCAGGAGGGAATTTCCTTGTGGAGAACAACAGCCTCACGCTCCTTTCAACTTCTCGGAGTGATGCAACCAGCTATACCTGTTCTGGGCAAAATAGCTTCTCGGCCAACAACAGTGAGCCTCACCGGCTTGAAATCTTCTGTAAGTTTAGGCTGGAGGTGTCCCTTCCCACCCAGTTCATCTTCTTTTAAATGACCCCATAATCCCTTGCGGGTGGAGTCTGGGCCACTGAATGGAGCTGAATGTTTTTAATGGCCAGATGCCCTTCCTGTCTCCAGTGCGGAGGTTTTTTTCTAGCAGATATATTCTCAGTGTGCCCAGAGAGAGAAATATCTGCCTCTACCTAGGATCAAACTCACAGCCTCCTGATTGTGAGGCAAGAGCTCCACCTCTAGGCCACCGCACTACTCTAATGGCTCACCATCAGTTGGTCCCTTTTAATAGATCCTCGGGAGGGTGCGATGGCTCACTGGTTAAAGACACTCAGCTTGTCAACTGGAAAGCTGACAGCCTGGGTTCGAGACCCAAGTGCCGCGAGACAGGGTGAGCTCCCACTACTTGCCCCAGTTCCAGCCCATCTAGCAGTTTGAAAGCAACTGCGAGTAGATAAATAGGTACTTTGGGGGGAAAGTAACAGTATTCCGTGTGCCTTTGGCGTATAGCTATGCTGGCCCCAGGACCACAGAAAATGTTTTCTGACAATGCTGAGTCCCTCGGTCAAAAAATGATGATGAGTTAGACACAACTGGACAAGGGAAACTTATATTTTTAATAGACTCTCAATAGAAGATACAGTGGTACCTTGGTACTCATTGTTCATTGGTTCCGGGAGGCATACCAAAAACTATGAGTACGAAACAAATTTTTCTCATAAGGAATAATGTAAATAAATTTCATGTCTTCCCAAACCAAAGACAATGCACATTTTTAAGGCAATCTGTAAAAAGATAGGGTCGGATATCATTACTTTACATGAGAAATAAACTTAAAAATTAAGACATGCTTGGACTAAATATAAAATAAAAACTTCACTTTGCCTGTACTGATGAGGGGGGTGGAGAAGCACAAAACTACACAAAAATGACCACAAAAGCTAGAATAAGACAGCAAGGGGGTGTGCACAGGTCAAGAGCTACTGTGTGAAAGGGCAACTGACACTGACAAATTCTAGCTTGTATGTTTAGTACCGAACAAATAACAAATACCGGGACAAAATTTTCTCAGCAAGATGCGTTGATTACCAAATTCGATGAGTTTCAAAGCAACTGAGTACCGAGGTACCACTATAAAATCCCTTTTGACACTCTATTTTGTCCCCTGGCTAACTGAAGACAGCTGGCTTTAGAAGGAAGGAGAACCAACCTCAAATAAATTTGCTAGCTTAACCGTGTGCTTGGTTTTAGTCTCTCTCTCTGTCTTTCCTTGGAATGGCTGATTTCTGCTTAATCTGCGTCCAAGGAAAGGATGAGACTTTGGCCCTTCTATTTCGTTTATTTTTTTTCTCCCTGACCTGCCCGATGTGGCAATGCTGCTTTCAGTCCAGGGAGTTGAAAGAAATTCATGCTGAACCTGAAGGCAGGAAATGTTGGTGATTTGAATTCAGGATCCAGTCCTGTAATTTATTACCAATGGCCAACAAGCATAAAGAGCCAGTTTGGTCTAGGGTCTTGATGGCGAACCTATGGCACGTGTGCCACAGGTGGCACGTGGAGCCATATCGGTGGGCACGCAAGCTCAGCTCCGGCACGCATGTGCGCGACAGCCAGCTGATTTTCGGGCCTTCCGGACCCACTGAAAGTAGGGAAACAGGCTGTTTCCTGCCTCCGGAGAGCCTGGGGGGGTGGGGAAGGCCATTTTCGCCCTCCCCAGGCTCCTAAAAAGGCTCTGGAGCCTGGGGAGAGCAAAAAACAGGCCTACCAGACCCACCGTACCGTCATGTGCCAAAAGCAGGGGGAGCGCGGGGGGATCGCATGTGAATGCACGGGGGTGGGGTGCATAAAATTATGGGTGTGGGCACACACGTGCGTGACATACACACCCCGCACTCCCCCCATTTTGGCACGCGATGGCAAAAAGGTTAGCCATCACTGGTCTAGGGGTTAAGGCATCAGGCTATAGAAAGCGCGAGACCATGAGTTCAAGTACTGCCTTAACCTTGAAAACCAGCTGGGTGATTTTGGTCTAGTAACTCTCCTTCAACCCAACCTGCTCCTCAAAGGACCATCTAACCAGCTCTTTGCTCCACAAATGGATGCTAAAGAAAAGCCCAACAATAGGAACCAGCTTCTTCATTGAGCTTCAAACTAGCTGGAATTAAAGCTTTGAGCTTGAAAACGAGCAAGAAATAAAAGATGACCCAGAAAACTGAGCCAAGTAATATTTTGAGAGATTGTTGTTGTTGTTGTTTTTCTTGATTTTATTCAGACATTCCCTAGTCTTCCACTCCCTGGGACTCCTCCCTATAGAGCCAGCGTACAGTTACGCCAAAAATGTAGGATTGTATTTTCAGATGGGTCTAGGACAACTCACCATGGCCAACTCACAGGAGGACAACTCTCCAATTCAATGCTGTATTTAAATGTTTCATTCAGGTATTTTGATTATTGGTGACACCACGTTCCTGTCGAAATTATTGTAACTCTTTTATTTATGGATTGGCTTCTTTATGTTGTTATAATGGGCCACAGATCAACATTAATTTAACTTTTGTATTTGTTGAATTGTCCCGCAGCAAGTTTGTCCCACAAAATGTTGGCCGCGGGTGAAGTTGTCCTATTCCGTTTTCGGATATAATGCCATAATAGCACTGGTAGTTTTCCTAAGCAGCATGATTTTTTTCCAACATATGACTTTCCTATGTTTGCTCCAGACGGGCCTGAACACCCCGTAATCAGCCCCCTACAACGAGTTTACAATGAGCATTCCACTCTGAACCTCTTCTGCTCTGCCGTCTCTAATCCACCTGCAAAGTTTTCTTGGTATCTTAATGGAGAACTTTTGCAACAACACAACGATTCTCACCTGACCCAGCGTCTTACTCTGAAGAACGCTGGAAACTATACTTGTAAAGTTACCAATGTTGAAACTGGACTTTCGAACACCGCCATTCTGGAGATCAGCATTCGGGGTGAGTAGCTTGGTGGATGGCCAAGCTCACTCAGATCTTTTGGAGGACTTGCAGTGTCTGGGTATCTTTTTGGTGTGTGGACTCTTGTCTTCGCTTCCTGTCATCTTGGAACGTCGGTTTCAGAGCTCTGCATGGATTTATTTGGTTTTGGACGTTCCTGCATTTTCGTTTTTGAGTTTTCTTAACATGGTACTCCATCCTGGAATTTTACCATGATTCATTATCTCAACAGACTATTCCTCATTTATTTTGATTCTTTCTCTTACTCTCTATCTGTGATCTTGGTAGACTAGATTCCATCAGATTGCTCTAAGGACCGAAAGTCATTCCAGTAGAAATGAGATCCTATATGTTGTCCCTTCCAACATGTCACCTTCAAAACTTCTCCTTTATGGTCACTGCAGTTCAGATACTGGCCTCTTTTGAGCCTGTTCTGATAGTTACTCAAACTTAGTTCTTTTCCTTGTGTGTATTTCCAGTACTGTGACCTTGTATTTTCTTTCCTCACCGTTGTGAGAACCCAAATAGCTAAAACAGTTGTGCAATTTTTTGTTAGTCTTTTTTTCTTTTTCATGTACCTTCTCTTTAACCCTGTTTTGTTTATATCTTTGGTGCTGACAACTGGCCAGATTCTGGCTTAAGTTTTCAAGCCCACCCATTTTGATATTCACTCGGACTCTATAACTGTTCGATATTCTTTTCTTCCGTTTATTTTATCTGCCTCAAACTTGCCTCATTTGAAATTTAACTCCACCGCTTTCCTTCTTGGTGGTTGTGGAATGTCTCAGAAGTGGTTCAGAAACTCGCTACCTGTTTTACAGTGAAGCAACACAGATGTTGTTCCTGAAAACATACAGTAAACCTCATATTTCCTCTTTTTTTTATTATTGCTAAAATTTTCAGCTTAATCTCATTTTGGCCTCGTCTTTTCCCAACTTCCCATTTTAGCCATCGTCCTCCATGGAACATTTGAATCATCTTGACAAAATCCAAAAGTCCAGGAGAAAATAATTGATTTATATCAAAATTCTCCATCTATTTTTTTGTTTGTTTGTTCTGTTACCATTGCTTTAAGGGATGCGGTGGCTCAGTGGCTAAGATGCTGAGCTTGTCGATCGAAAGGTCGGCAGTTCAGCGGTTCGAATCCCTAGTGCCGCGTAATGGGGTGAGCTCCCGTTACTTGTCCCAGCTTCTGCCAACCTAGCAGTTCGAAAGCAGGTAAAAAATGCAAGTAGAAAAATAGGGACCACCTTTGGTGGGAAGGGAACAGCGTTCCATGCGCCTTTGGTGTTGAGTCATGCTGACCACATGACCACGGAGACATCTTCGGACAGCGCTGGCTCTTCAGCTTTGAAACGGAGTTGAGCACCGTCCCCTAGAGTCGGGAACGACTAGCACATATTTGCAAGGGGAACCTTTATCTTTACCATTGCTTTGTACCTCAAGAGTCCAACACTTGATTAACCAACATTTCCTAAATGCATAGAGGCTTACCTCTCAGCCACAGATCTGACTGCCCAGCTCCTTCTGAATGGAAATTCAAGATTAAATCTTGAAGTCCTGAGTCAATGAACCACGATGAAAAGTCTTGATGGCCACGTCAGACGTTTTGTCTTAAATAACAATGATGTCCCACTTTTTTTTCTCTTTCTAACAGAGGCCATCAATCATATCTCCATCAGAGACCCTGGCAAGGTTGTCGAGAATAGCACCACATATCTCAACTGCACAGCCTCTGGCTTTAATGTTTCCTACTATTGGCTTAAGGGGAACCAGAAGTTGCAGGCAGGAGGCCACATATCTTTAAGCAACAATGGTCAAAACCTTAGCTTGAGTCGAACAAGCCGTCAGGACTCGGGAGTCTATACTTGCAGTGGGATTAACAGTTTCTCTAACAACTCCGCCAACTACACACTGAATGTCTTTTGTAAGTCTGGTTTTGCCGTGGGGGGGGGGTGTTGTAGAGATTTGGGGATTTGGGGAAGGAGCTCCCTGAGGAAAGCTTGTGTAAGAGTCTAACTCCGTGATGGCGAATCTATGGCATGTGTGCCCGAAGTGGCACATGGAGCCATGTCGCCTGGCATGCGTGGCATTGCCCGTTCCTCTTCCGGGTTTTTGGTGCGCATGCCCGCGCGATGATCAGCTAGGCTTTTTGCATGTGGCAGTGCCAGAAATTAGATGATGATCTAGATGGTCTTCCATTTTCCTGTGTGAGCATGCATGCCAGCCAGCTGATTGTCGTGTGAGCTTGTGCGCCAGAAACCTGGAAGAGTAGCTGGCTGAAACAGGAAGTTCATCAGCTGAAACAGGAAGTTCATTTTCAGGCGCGCGCATGCGCCCTGGGCAGCTTCTCTTCCGGGTTGCAGCCCAGACAGGCGCGTACTCCCTTTTCGGCACTCGGTGCCAAAAAGGTTCGCCATCAGTTGTCTAACTTCTAAATTGGGGATATATAAGAGACATTGAATCGATTCGTTCGAGGGATCCAGTATTCTCAGTGCATTCCCTTGATCCGGTCACTTTTCTCTCCCTTGCCACGCACCAACCCCTACAGGTAGTCCTCGCCTTACAACAGTTTGTTTAGTGACCATTCAAACATACAATGGCACTGGGGAAAAAAGGTGATTTATGACCCGTTTTTCACAGTTACAACCTCTGCAAGCATCCGCGAAATCGTGTGATCAAAACTCAGGACGCTTGGCAACCCGTTCATGTTTATGATGGCTGCCATGTCCCTGGAGGGGGGGGTCACGTGATCCCCTTTTGCGACCTCCTGACAAGCCAAGACCATAGGGGAACCGGTTTCACTTAACAACCGAGTTACCCACTTATCAACTGTGCTGCGATTCATTTAACGACTGAGGCAAGAAAGCTCGTAGAATGGGAGCAAGATTCCCTTAAATAAATGTCTCCATTAACAACGGACATTGGGGGGCTTTGTGGTGGCCATAAGTTGAGGACTACCTGCCCTGTTATGCAAACCCCTCGAGTAACTGTTTAGATGGGTCATCTTGCAAGATTCACTTTGATCTGGAGCTGTGTCGCTTGTATCTAGCAGGTCAATCCGTTTGAGAAATTGCATCACTCCCAAATATAATAATCTGACTAAACAGGAGAAGCCTATCATTAGACAGGATGAGATAACCTCGGGCTACATATAATAATATAATTGCAAACACAAATCCTGAGCAAGCGTTAAGAGTCACCTGCCAGTTGTAGGTTGAATGGAGGAGGACACAGCTTGTTTGTGGGAAACTCAAAAAATCCCTGGGACAACCGTCTCCCTTGAACCTCAAGGATCTGGGTGAAACGGAGACAATCCAGGCATCAGCCTAGTATGAAACTCACCATCTGTATGGGCAGTTTGGAATCTCTCCAGCAGCCTGGGCAAAAACTCCTTAAAATCCTTAAGTAGAGAGTGATCAGTCAGTCCAATCAATCAGAATCAATCAATCAAAACTTTTTTTCCCCCATCATAGATCAGCAAATAAAACAATTACTTAAGATAAGAGGGGGGGGAACATAGTTATTCTAAACTATCTCAAAAGGGTTAGAGTTAATACAGGTAGTCCTGCGGTCAAGGAAATAAAATCAGATTGATCCAATAATAACATTTGGTGATTAAAGCAAATCAGAACGAGCAGGATATTTAGCCCAGAGTGGAAATTATAATTCCTGGTGACACAAGTCAGTGACGAGATGACAATTGTCAGGACATGTAACCAGGAACAGGAGTTGAGTTCGAAGCCCTTTGAGTTTCTTACATGCTACCTATACACAGGAATCTGTTCCACAGATGGTTGAGGCAAATAATTTGTGGGAGCGTAATGATTCCAAACTGATGATACATTTGACCCTGCCTTCATCTACCCCGAAAACAAGACATCCCCTGATAATAAGCCCAATCGGGCTTTTGAGCGCATGCACTAAAATAAGCCCTCCCTGAAAATATTTAAACGCACGTGCAGCCGGTCCCCGCCATTTCCTCTGGTTTCCTCCAGGTGTCCCAAAATCATAATACCTCCCCGAAAATAAGGCCATGTGCTTATTTCGGGGTTCAAAAAAATACGAGACAGGGTCTTATTTTCAGGGAAACACGGTACAGCCATAGAGAATAACATGTTCCATCAATTATTCCTTCACTGCACAACACAATCTCTCTTCAAGGGGGATTTTTTTTCCTTGAAGTAGAGATGTCATCAATTGACGAAATATGAGTCCTTGCTATAAGCAAGCCACCCTTTACAGCACTGTGAGGCATTCTGTACACCTTTTGCAACTTCCTGTATATTACTTCTACCTGCTACATGAAATACGTAGCTTCCTTGCCAAAATGTTATTTTAGCGGGTGGGGGGGGAACCCGATTTCTTTTTGTTTTACAGTTTGCAGAGTCCCTTTTGCAAACCGCTGCTTACAGCCCACACCCAAAGAAACAGAAGAAGTAATTACTTCTTCTGCATATTTAAAAGGCAGTTTTGTTTTCCAGTTTCTTCAATGCCCCACCCGGGCTTATTATTCTCGAAACGCAGTTTAAGGCTTTCTGTGGGGAGATAGGGGGTTGGCTTACAGGCCACCTGTAACTTGAGAAAGGAACATCAGGCTGATGAAACTAGCATGACGTAAAACGGGAATTGGAACCCCACCCCACCCCCCACTCCTTCTAGCTGGCTTAGCTGTCCATGATAGCTTTCCTGTTTTGCTTCTCTGTCTGGCCAGGGTACCCCAAAGGACAGTCCCTGGCAGGGGTAAAATCCAGCAGGTTCTGACAGGTTCTGGAGAACCAGTAGCGGAAATTTTGAGCAGTTCGGAGAACCGGTAGTGGAAATTTTGAGCCGTTTCGGAGAACCGGCAAATACCACCTCTGGCTGGCCCCAGCGTGGGGTGGGAATGGGGATTTTGCAGTATCCTTACCCTGCCATGCCCACCAAGCTACGCTCACCAAGCCACACCACGCCCATGAAGCCACACCCACAGAACCGGTAGTAAAAAAAAATTTGATTTCACCACTGGTCTCTGGGTACCGTGAGAATGTTAAACTGTGTACATTAGACGCAGTGGTGAAATGTAAAATTTGTTACTACCGGTTCTGTGGGCGTGGCTTGGTGGTGGTGGGGTAATGTGACTGGGTGGGCTAGGACAACTTTTTTTTTTAATTATTTTTAAAAGCATTTTTTCTACAACCTCTTCGGCTGTTGTTTAAGGTTGTTTAGAGGTTGTTTAAAAAATGCTTTTAAAAGCCTCTGACGATCAGGCAACTCAGCTGGGATCGTCAGAGGCTTTTAAAAGCATTTTTTTTCCTACAACCTCTTCAGCCGAAGATCGAACGTGACATTCTGAAAATTCTCCTCCCCCAAGTTCCCTGGCCTTCTTCAACCTGTAACTCTCCTATATTTGCTCCAGATGGGCCTGATGCCCCAGTCATCAGCCCCAGTGGGCAGTTTTATGCAGAAGGCTCCAATATCACCCTCTCCTGCCAAGCTGACTCCAACCCACCCGCCAACTATACATGGTCCTTCAAGAACTCTACCCATTCAGGGGGGATCTATCAGCTCTTTCGCTTGTCTTCTGCCAACAATGGGACCTATACATGTGAGGCCTCCAACAACGAGACCAAACTCTCCCAGTCTAAAGTCCAGCCAATCTGTGTCCTGGGTGAGTATATTCATGGTTGTATGGACTTCTGGTCTCCATAAATGACGTCTCTTAACTGGGTTGAGCTTTTCTGAGGCTAGTAATTTATATATATGAACGACTTGCCTCCAGAAGTTGTGGATGCTCCATCACTGGAGATCGATGGGAGATTTGACAGCTATTGGTCCAGAATGGCATAGGATCTTCTGCCTGAGCAGGGGGTTGGACTAGAAGTCCTCCAAGATCCCTTCCAACTCTGTTATTCTGTATTTCCTATCTCCATGGGACTTGCCTGGAATCATCCAGATCCAGTCCCAAGGTCTCTTTTTCGCGTTCCATTCTATTTATTGTACCTGTTTGGGTATTCTTGTTTCCTTGACAGCTCCTCCTCCTCCATCTACGACTGTTTTGGGTGTGTTGACAGGGGTTTTGTCCCCAAATGATCCCGCGTGACTGGGTTGGATTTAAACTGTCTGCCTCACGACGAAATCTTCAAAAGTCAACACTGGAGCACCACTTTTCATTGGGGTTTCTTTTTCCCTCACGAAATCTCGTTGCTTTAGCCAACTCCTTGCATGGTTTGTGTTTGTGACTGTTCTTCCTAAGATACATTCTTGTGTCCTGTAACTGGATTTCAGTTTTGATGCAACTGTTTACTGTTTCCTTCAAAGGTTTGGAGTTCACCCTCTTTTGCTGTCGTTCTTTCTTAAGTTGATAATTGGGAAGCTTGTACGATGCATATTAGAAATTCACTTGTCTCCATCTCCATCTTCAAAATTCTCCGATATTGTTCCATTTATGTCAAAGTATATACAGTAGTGTTGTGATCTCTCTTCTTTTTTTGTCCTTTTGGTCATCCTTAAACTATATTGAGAGAACTGAAGTTTAGAAAACCATTTGTGAAGTTTCCAAAAGATGCCCTAATTATCATGTGGTATCTTCTTCCTTTTCCCAACTGTTCCTTTCTCTTACGGAGAAAATGTCTAATTTTATCGTTGCTATTTTCCAATATTAACTTAACAGTAAACACCCACCACCTTAGAAAGTCTCATCGCTTTGGGGATGTTCTTCTTTAGAAAGTTTTATCTGTAATAAAACAGAATAATTCTGAAGGTTGAAAGTTGTCTGATCATTCCTTTCCTATTAGTCTTAGTTCTCGAATGTCCTCGAAAGAATGAATGAAGGTAAGATGCTCTTCCGAAAAGACATGTATATGAATTAGTTTTTATCCATTTCAAAATTACTGTCGTGGGGGAATAAGCAGGGGTGGGCTGCTGGGGTTCGAGAGAACCTCTAGCTAAGATTCTGTGCAGTTCGGAGAACCCCCAAATCCCACTTCTGGCTGGCCCCGCCTACCCTGCCCCTCCCAGGAGTCCCCATGCAGCCTGTTTTGGATGCAGGTAAGTGCAGGGCGCACACGAAGGCTCGGGGAGGGCGAAAAATGGGCCTACCAGAATAATAATAATAATAACTTTATTGTCATTGTACGTGTATACACAGTATACCCATACAGCGGAATTCACTTAACACCCAAAGACCAGGTCCAACACACATAACAATCCCCAAACAGAAGTTTAGGAACGAGCCCGTTTCCAGCCTCCAGAGGGCCTCTGGAGCCTGGGGAGGCCGTTTTCACCCTACCGTTTTTGCCCTACCGGAGGCTCGAGGAAAGCCTCCGGAGTCCGGGGAGGGCAAAAATGCACCACCCGCCATGGTGCAGGAGGCCGACGAGGCCATGTCCACCATGTCCACACCCACCCAGCAACCAGGCAGAGTACCCCTTGCTAAAATTTTTGAAGCTCTCCCCTGGTAATAAGGTTATGTTAACGGCAGTTAAGCTTTAGTAGAGTAACTTCACATTAATAGTCAACCTCTTCTCCAAAGCGCCTGAAGCAGGGGTGGGTTCTAAATTTTTTTACTACCGGTTCTGTGGGCGTGGCTTATTTTGTGGGTGTGGCTTGGAGGTCATGTGACTAGGTGGGCGTGGCTAGCTGGTCAGAGTCCTTTCTGGAAGGTCCTCGCACTTATGACCAGTCCTCGCACTTACGACCCGACTCATTTGTTTGCTTTTAACACTGATCAGCTGTAGGGCGGCCCTTTGAAGCCCAGCGCCAAGAGTTTAAACAGTTTTTTTCCCTCTAGTCATCAGCTGGGACTCAGGAGGCAGCAATAGATTGGGGCTGGGGCCAAATAAAAGGTAAGAATAACGGGGGTGGGGAGGGGGAGGGCGGGGGGGAGAACCGGTTCAGTGACCCACCACTGGCCTGAAGGCAGGACAAGAAGCAACGGATGGAAACTAACCAAGGAGAGAAAACCAACCTAGATCTAAGGAGAAATTTCCTGTCAGTGAGAACAGTTAATCAATGGAATGACTTGCCTCCAGATGTTGAGGTTTTCAAGATGAGATTAGATAGCCATTTGTCTGAAATGGTATAGGATCTCCTCCTTGAACAGGAGGTTGGACTAGAAGACCTCCAAGGTCCCTTCCAACTCGGAAGTTCTGCTAAATTCTACTTAGCTGGTAGATGTTCCACCATATGAATTCCCACCCAGAAGAAACACTGAGGAGAGCTGATAAACCAGACATTGCTAGAAATGTGGAATTGGATGAAGATAATAAGAGAGGTCTCCAGATCAGGCAGTTTGATCCTACATCTGAATGTGCTTGAAAAATCTCGAACAGTAGAAGGCCATGAAGGAAACCATGCAAAATGATTGTGGGCTTTTTTTTTTAACCAGCAAAACCCAAAATTACTGTAGATATGGAGTTACTATTGGAAGAAAAGGGACATGGTGGCTCAGTGGCTAAGACGCTGAGCTTGTCGATCGAAAGGTCGGCAGTTCAGCGGTTCGAATCCCTAGTGCCGCGTAATGGGGTGAGCTCCCGTTCCTTGCCCCAGCTTCTGCCAACCTAGCAGTTCGAAAGCACTTTTTTTTAAAAAAAGGAAGTAGAAAAATAGGGACCACCTTTGGTGGGAAGATAACAGCCTTCCGTGCGCCTTTGGCGTTGAATCATGCCGGCCACATGACCCCGGAGACGTCTTCGGACAGCGCTGGCTCTTCGGCTTTGAAACGGAGATGAGCACTGCCCGCTAGAGTCCGGAACGACTAGCACATATGTACGAGGGGAACCTTTACCTTTACGTTTATTGCAAGAAAAGATATTAGAAATCAAATGCGAAGCTGCTTTGGAATAGAGATGGAAGGCTATATAGAGCAACGGGGAAGCCAGATAGAGCTTCTCTGAAAATAGAGAAGAAACTATCTGTCAGTCCTGCCTTTGTACAAGCACCTTCAATAATGATAAACAGGCCTTGCGGTAATGGACCACAAAGTCCTAGAAACATTTTTTTCCTGCGGAATCAGATTCTGGTTCCCACCAGCCTTCGGGAGGTTTTCACCAGACCGATGCTTGGTGCTTTCTATTGTCCCTGGTGATCTTATAACGTGCCTTCTAGGACTTTGTACCATTGTGAGATTATTTCTTGGCAAGAGAAGCTAAACAGCAAATTAGACCGAAGGGAAGAAGCTAATGAGAGCGATAATATCTAAAGATGATTCCTCCAAGGGTTTGGGTGCTCTTTTTATTTCCTGGCATCTTTCTTTGCTTTGAGGCTGACCTGATGCACCCTTTCATTTGTGTCTCACCCCAGACCATCCCAGTGTTCCTAACATGGCTATTCGGGGTGGGGTGGTGGCGTGATTTTCCCCAGTATCATAATTTCAACACCCGGACATACATACCAGCCAGAGGTGGGATTCAGCCGGTTCGGACCAGTTTGGGCAAACCGGTTGTTAAAATTCTGCCCAGTTCGGCGAACCGCACAATCCCACCCCTGACTGGCCCTGCCCCCACCCATTTTTTGCCCGGTTTTGGGGCCATTTTTTGGGGTTTTATCAGCTGTTTTGGGGGTGTTTTTCTACCCTTTTTTGGCCATTTTTGGGCTGTTTTTCAGCATGAAAAACGGCCGGAAAACGGCCCATAAAATGGGCGGGGCCAGCCAGTGGTGGGATTAGTCCGAACCGGTCAGAATTGCTGAATCCCACCTCTGCCTTTGAGGCGAGTGGCCTGGAGGCGGGTCTGGGTGTGATGAGTGACGTTGAGTTGGCCACACCCACCCAGTCACATGACCACCGGGCCACACCTACCGAGCCAGAGAACCGGTTGTTAAATTATTTAAATCCCACCATTGATACCAGCAAAATAAGGCATCCTGAATAATATTGTAGCCAATGCTGCAATTTATATATCTGTATTTTGTTTTCTTGGGGTTTTTTTTCCCCTTCATTGGACTCATGAAATTCAATTACTAAAATATGAGACAGTGTGATGGTTTCTAGAGCCACCAGGGAACATCCTGGCTAATGCAGACATGTCTGGATGGAAGCCATTGTGTTTAATTACTCTTCTTTTTTTAAAAAAAAATCTGATATTATGCCCTTTTATGTTGGCAGAAGTCCATGTTGGCAATATACTGCACTGATCACAGGAACCATCTCATCCTTAGTTTATGAAATGATGCCAATGCTAACTAGAATTGTTATTTTAAAAAAAGAGAGAGAGAAAGAAGACCGATGCGTGTGCTGAAAATATAGCTGCTGTTTGAGAAAATTCCTGTATGTGTCTTCCGTGCAGGGAAATTTTGTAAAAAGAGGATTTTTTCCCCCCGTGAATAATAATATCCGTAGGTTGTTATGTATTGCTTTTCTTTCTCTCATTCTTCCTTTCTTTTATGATTGTTTTGAATGCGTTCAGCTCTTCAAGAAAACAAGAGCTGCGTAATTATTATTTATGTCTTCCATTGTCTCTTCCCCGCAGCAAAATAATCTCTGGATCCTTTTTCTAAACAAATGAAACACCCAGTAAAAGTTAGAAAGTAGGACGTAGGAAAAGAGAATAAGCTAGTATTTCTTCTTTAAAAAACTTTCTCTTGGGCTTTTAAAATTCTCCATAAAACGTGCAGTCTAAAATCTTAAGACTGAAAAAGTCAGTCAGTATCGGAGAGCTCGCTCATTTTCTTTTGCTTAGCAAAAGAAATTTTGATCCCAATTTTTGGTCGTAAATAGAGGACTGCCTTTAAAGCTCGGTGGAGTGGCTGTGTGTTCTGAATCAATAGATTGGAGGTTAAGTTGGTCAGCTTCATTGGGCATCAATCAATGCATGGATTTTGGGATACAGCCCAGTTTTTTCTCAAGGAGACTACCGAGAAACACACAGTAGGTAGTCCTCCACTTACAACAGTTCATTTTCAAAGCTACAAGAGCCCTGAAAAAAGTGACTTGTGGCCCATGGCCACATGCTCAAAATTCAGATGCTTCGCATTTATTTATTTATTTATTTATTTATTTATTTATTTATTTATTTATTTATTTATTTATCATATTTGTATACCGCCCTACTCCCGGAGGACTCAGGGCGGTGAATAGCCAAGATAAAAATACAAAGAACATACAAAAGTTAAAAACTATTAAAAATAGATTGAATAATTTGGGCTCAAAAAACTAATTTAAGACATCCAATTTCTCTAAAAACATTTAAAACCCAATTTAAAAGGGAGAGTTAGGCCAGACCAGCCTGTTGGAATAAAAACGTTTTTAGGGCGCAGCGGAAGATGCGTAAGTCTTGGATCCTCCGTATCTCCGGGGGGGAGCTCGTTCCAGATGGCAGGTGCCCCCACAGAGAAGGCTCTCCCCCTGGGGGCCGCCAGTCGGCATTGTTTGGCCGACGGCACCCTGAGGAGCCCCTCGCTATGGGAGCGAACTGGTCGGTGAGAGGCTACTGGTGGCAGAAGGCGGTCTCGTAAGTACCCTGGTCCTGAGCCATGGAGCGCTCTAAAGGTGGTAACCAAAACCTTGAAGCGCACCCGGAAGACCACTGGGAGCCAGTGCAGCTCGCGCAGGAGGGGGGTCACATGGGAGCACCACGTCGCTCCTGTCACCACCCGCACGGCTGCATTCTGGACCAGTTGGAGCCTCCGGGTGCTCCTCAAGGGGAGCCCCATGTAGAGAGCATTGCAATAGTTGACGGTCATTTATGACGGTTGCAATAACCCCGGGGTCATACGACCACTTTTTGCGACCTTCTGACAAAGTCAGGTTCACTTAATAATTGTGTTGCTAACTTGGCAACTGTAATGATTCACTTAAGAGTTGTGGCCAGGAAAGAATTATGGCCCTTTTTCGCACTTATGACCGTTGCAGTATTCCCACGGTCACGAGATCAAAATTCAGACCCTTGGCAAATGATTCTTATTTAGGGCAGCCTCCTGGAATGACGTGATACCCCTCTTTTAGCCTTCTGGCAAGTAAAGTCAAGATTCACTTCACGGCTGCGGCGAGAAAAGTTGTAAAAATGGGGCCAAACTCACTTAACAAATGTCCCGCTTAGCAACAGAACTTTTGGGCTCAAAATTTCAAAGTTGAGAGGTCAATTGGGATTTTAAAACGTAGGAAGCAGCAGACCTCATTTGTTTCCTTTCGGATTGATGGGGGTTTTGCAACGAGCAGCGGCAGCCATTTTGTGAGAACTCTTCTAGTAGTCGTCCAAATCCCAAAAGGGGGGGTGCTTTCCCTCATCTTCCACCCAGTAGTGAGTTTCACTTACCTTCGCTACCGGTTTGGAACTGTGAGCGGGCGCGTGTGCGCTTGTTCCGCTTGCGTGCGGTGCTTCTGCACAGAGCATCCGTGATGGCGTCCAGGCAGGTGGGCGGAGCCTCCTGCCAGCACTGCTACCAGTTCGCCCGAACTGTGGCGAACCGATAGAAACCAACCACTGCTCCCACCCCCAGTTTTGCCTGCTGCCACCATCTGGACGCCCGTGGCCACTAACCTGCCAATGAAGCAAGTTTAGAGATCAGGAAGAATGTTCAACTGTCTTTGCCAGTTTTATCTCCTCTTGCAAAGTTGGGGCCAGCTGGGCCCCCAAGAATGGCAAGTCCAGAAGTAGATCTGCTCAGAAGGAAGCCCACCCTTTTCTGCCCTCCGCTCCTCCGTGTCCTGCTTCACGTTAAAATAGGGGATGGGGAGGAGGGAATGTCCAACGCCTTCCTTCAATCCTTGGCTCTCTGTGTCCTTATCAAGAAAAGGAACCAGCCTCTCTGAACCAGTATAAGAGAGAATGCCCAGCTCGTTCAATCAAAGAGAAGGAAAGAAACCATTAAAATTCCATTTTCTGAAAGCTCATGATAAATGATTCCACTTAATTGTTGGATTCAAAGCGGGCAGCATGAGCCATTCTCAACCCAACCCAATCCAGGGTCTTCCTGGCGCATGGTATGCTCATGGACTCAAATCTAGGATTCTTGCAGGAACTTCTTAGCAGAAAGTTGTTGGTGCTACCCGTCTCCCTGATTTGGTCCATTGGCCACGTTGGCGTGAAGGGGAAGGGGGTAAGATAACACACCCACTGTTGTTCTTGTTGTTGTTGTTGTTGTTTGAAGCACCTGAGTCTTTGTAAGCTTCTCCAAACAGAGGAGAGCTCTCAAAACTTCCCAACTCTGGAGATCCTAGATGGTGACCTACCTTGCTGGACAAGCCAAGTACCAGAAGCTGTAAGTACTCAGTCGATGACCCTTGTTGTGTTTTGTGTGCAGAAAAACTCTCAAAGCCAATCCTGTGGCCTTCAAACTCTCTTGTGGCTGAGAACACACGTTTCACGCTGAATTGTAGCACCTCCAGTAGTTCCACGGTCAAAGTCACCTGGTCCAAGGACAGTAAACCTTTCCCAACAAATGTAGAATTTGACCATGAAAACCGAACCCTCACACTGCGCAAATTCCAAGAACCAGATGCAGGGACCTATACTTGTACGGCCAAGCACCTTCTCGGCGCCGCCACAAGCGACCCCAGTATACTTACACTGGCATGTAAGTAATCTCCCCTTTGACGGGGCCTTTCTTCCTGCTTCATGGTGAAGATATGGCTACTAGAGTTTTCTTTCCCATCTCCAAAATGAAAAATACGGGGATTCTTAGTTGACAAGAGATGAGCCCTCTTCCTCCAAACCTTCTTGGAAGACAGCTGAAGAAGACCTTCCAAAGGAGGGAAGGACCTCTGCAGAGACTCGAGGCAATCTTCTCGGATGCTGAGATGAAATCCCGCCACCAAAATTTATGTTGGAACCATGATAAGCCCCATTCCTGAACCCAACAGTTGCCCTAATAACTTTGCTGATTTGTGGGGTGGGGTATGTTCCTCCTGCTTACCAGCTGGGCCTTCTTCTCTTCCACCCCTTTGCCCTGATTCTACCTCCTTTCCTTTCTAGACGGGCCCAGGTCTGCTCAGCTGAACCGGACAGGAACCATAGAGGAACCCCTTGGTTCTGAATTGGTTCTCCAGTGTTCTGCGGAATCCATGCCTCGGGCCAAGTTTGAGTGGTTCTTCAATAACACAGTCAAGAATGGGACGGAGGACACGCTCAATGTTCACTTGAAGGACTGGGAAGATGAAGGCAATTACACCTGCCAGGCTATGAACCCCTTCACCACCCACACGACTTCGGCCTCTGTCTATGTGAAATTGACAGGTGAGAAGTCCGGTTTTTTGGAATCGACCACCCATCCATGATCCTTTCTGGTTCCTCCCAAGTTTTTGGCTCTTCCGAGTTCTTCATGGGTCAAATGATTTGAGGCTGGAGATTATATCCTGGGTAGGATAGTATAACAAGCCTCATGCCAAAGGGAGGTGTGAATCCAGGTTTATATTCTCTATCATTCCAGATGACACTATAAGGAACTGAGTACAAGTATCTGCATGAACAGACTTCTTGGTGCAAAGTCCAGGGCTCAACAAAGAGAATCTGTTAATAAAATGTCTGAGGATGGGAGTCATATGTTTCTATATGGTCTAGACCAGGGGTGTCAAACTCACACCAGGCCCTGGGGGCTGGATCCAGCCTGCAAAAACAGCAAAGGACCAGCCTGTGGTGCCTCTGCCAGTGAAAATGGAGCTGGGGAGGGCTGCCCACAGCCTTCCCGAGTTCCGTTTTCACTGGCAGAGGGTTGCAGGAGGCTGTTGCAGCTGAAAACGGAGCTTGGGATTCTGTTTTCACTGGCAGAGCGCTCGGACCCCCACAGGCGCCCCCGACATGAGTGACGTCAAGCTAGCCCCACCCACCCTGGCCCCCAGAGGTCAAACACAACCCTGATGCGGCCCTCAATGAAATCGAGTTTGACAACCCCTGGTCTAAATTAATATTTTTCAACCTTGGCCACTTTAAGCAGTGTGGACTTCAACTCCCAGAATTCCCCAGCGGGCTGCCTGGGGGAATTCTGGCATTTAAAGTCTACACAGCTTAAAGTGGCTGAGTTTGAGAGACACTGCTCTACATTTAAGAGCAGGTTTTAGGACTGGATTAATTTTATATTGGTATGCCATGGATTTTATATTTGGCTTTATTTACTCCGTAATCTTTTTCCTGCCCTTAAGTTCAGCATGTTTTCATCGCTGCCATGTATTGTACCAGGAGCGTCAGCATAATCTCTGGTGCTAAAAAAATCTGGAAGGATTGGATGGCGCCTTTTCCATCTAACCATTTTCGATGCAATAAAAGGCAGAAAGCTTTTTAAAAATGATATGTAGTATTTTTTTTTAAATGCATTCATCGGAAACGGTGCTACTAAACCCCCTCCTGTAATGTATGTAATTTCTTTATTGCGGTGTTGTTGATATATGATTTTTGTTCTTTACACTTCACTGCATTGCAAATAAGGTGCTTTTCATGCTTTGTTCTTCAAACCTTCCCAGTTGACCAAAAAAAATGAATTCACGGGACAAGCAAACACACACACACACACACACACACACACACACACACACACAAAAGAAAATCAATGCCCTGATAGGAAAAATTAATTGTCAGAGATTCCAAATGCAGAAATGGAACAAAACAGTGGGAGACATGAGCATTTTTCGCTTCTCTTTGCCAACCTCGGCATGCTAGTTAAAGAAAAGAAAACCAGATAAGAAAAGCTAAGTAAATAAAATTGTGGTCGGGTAGTTTTTGATTTACAAAGCTCCGCATGTAGAAAAATTAACCTGCTGATTCTCTGTGGTCATCGGGAGTACCCATCAAGGCCTTTTATCTTTGCTGCTGAATAAAATATCGGAGCAACGTTCTCCCCAAATAGATTTTTGCATTGTGGGTTACTAATGTTCTGAACTGGAGCATGCATAAGTGGTTTGTGGTGTGTTTGTCAGGGAAAACATTGGTTGAGAAGGTGTGATAAAGGTATATTTTGGGTTAAGGTGCATATAATACCTCTTCTATTGCATACGGATTTGGGGTTCTCCATGAGTTGGTCAATCTTGCTGTGACTTTAAGAATTGGGCTATCAGGAGCCACTGTGGACGTGGTGGTGGTGGAGGGGATAGAATCATAGAATCCTTGGGCTGGAAGGGACCTTGGAGGTCATCTAGTCCAACCCTCTGCCCATGGCAGGAAACCATGGCAGGAGATTCTACCATTCCTTGCTTTGCTTCATATTTTTCTAGGATTTGCAATCTGCTGGGTAACAAAGGAATGTCTTATTCTCAGTTCATCCACGTCCATGGTTGTCCCAAAGGTGCTTTTTCAAGAAGCAACTGGACTTCCTTCGTTTTTCCTTGAGGACCTTTCGCTTCTCATTCCAGAAGCTTCTTCGGTTCTTAGAGGAAAAGCGAAATGTTTTCAAGGGAAAAAACAAACAAACAGACAAGGGGAGTGATAGCACCCAGCCAATCTCGGATGATCTTGAAATGCTCAGCAAGGTTTTTAATCTGGTTAATAACAGCACAACAGAGTTGGAAGGGTCCTTGGAGGTCTTCTAGTCCAATCCCCTGCCCAAATGGGGGTTAAGATAAGAACCAAGTTTCAAGTCCACCTTGAACCTGAATACTTGGTGACTTTGGGCCATTTTCTCTCTTGGTCAAACTTCCTTCACAGGATTGTTGTTGTGGGGATAATGTTAAAAGAGACTAGAAAACACATGACCTGCTAATTTATTCTCTCAGACATATTTCATTACTAGTTTCTTTAATATCTTCAACCGTGACAGAACTTCTGATGTATGATCATCCCTGGAATAGTCGTGATACGTTCAGAGATATATTTCTCTGCAAAATAGCTCCTGTTGAATTGTACAGCACAGCATCAGACCAGGAAATATTTGTATGACGTATTGTATTATATGTCAGGTGTGAAATATCAGACCCAGATGTGAAGGTCCAATTAAACGGATGTTTTAAGTGTATGCCCAGAAATATTCTTAATTAACAATTTTATTTTTATTTTATTTTATATCGAATTTATATACCGCCCTTCTCCCTGAGGACTCAGGGAGGTGTACAGCCAAAGTAAAAACATAAACTACAAACAGTAAAATACAATTAAAAAGATATATATATATGTTTGGCCCCATGATTAAAAGCAATGACAGAACAATTAAAAACATTTTTAAAAAGTGTTAGGCCAGCCCGGCTTGCTGAAAAAAGAAAGTTTTAAGGGCACGGCGGAAGGCACCGAGGTCTTGGATTCTTCTCATCTCTGGGGGCAGCTGTTTCCAGAGGGTAGGTGCCCCCACAGAGAAGGCCCTCCCCCTGGAGGTCACCAGCCTACATTGTTTGGCTGATGGCACCCCGAGGAGGCCGTCGGTAGCAGCAGGTCGATGGGAGGCCGTCGGTAGCAGCAGGCGGTCTCAAAGATATCTAGGTCCTATGCCATGGAGGTTAACCTTATCTTGGCATCAGATAAGGGTCAAAGGAATTCAAAAGAGTTAGATTAGTCCAGGGGTCAGCAACCTGTGGCTCTGGAGCCATATGCAGCTCTTTGGGCCCTCTGCTGTGGCTCCCTGTCGGGTGATCCCACCACTGGCTGGCCCCACCCCTTGCCCTCCCTTCCCAGTCACTCCTCGCCTGGCCTGAGAAGGTAAGAGCGACGGCAGGGGATGGAGAAGTGGCCAGGGCAGAGAGAGAGAGATACAGCGAGAGGGGGAGAGAAAGAGACATAAAGAGATACAGAGGGGGGGGAATGGAGGGGGGAGAGAGAGAAATGTCAAAAGGGGTTTGTGGTTCCCGGTGTTTTTTAACAACTGGTTCTCTGCCCTAATGACGGCTGGGTAGGCGTGGCCAGGGGGGGTCATGTGACTTGTGGAAGTGAGTGACATCGAGTTGGCCACGCCCACTCAGGTTTTGTGGCTCCCGGTGTTTTCTTTTCTGTGGGAAACGGGTCCAAATGGCTCTTTGAGCGCTTAAGGTTGCAGACCCCTGGATTAGTCCATTTGTGGCTGCGTAGGGACACTAGGCTGATTGCTCTTTTGACTCCACCCGCCCCTTGGTTCTGCCACTCCTTCTCCCACATTTTGTCATTAAAATTGTTTGGTGATCATTGAATGTTATAAAATATTTTATAAAATGTGAATACCGTAAGAGTCACGGGTTCCGGAGTTTGGATGCATTCTGTAAGTTAGCTTATTTGAGGTAGCTTGGTTTTTGTCCTGCGATGCCCAGTTAAAGCTTAACAGGAAAGAGAGTTTCAATAGCATATAGATATTAAATGCTTTTCCGCTTGCACCGTGGAAATCTCCATTGTGTTGTTTTAGCGCTACCAATTGATAAGAATTTGTGAATCTAGAATGACAGTAAACTTTTAAATAAAGTAGTCGTGGAAATACTTTCTCCACCGCACCAAAGTGTTCACTGGGATTGTTTTGAGCAAGTATAGCAAAAGCCATCATTCTCACGTTATCTCCTGCAGTGTCACAACTTCTCCTTGTGTGTCAGTGTTCAGAAGCTAAATCGGGTGTGGAAAGTGGAGGTGACAAGCTGGGTATTTTTGTGTGTGTGTACAGGGTTGTTCTGTCCCCGTCTCACACACGCACACAAACAGACAGCCGGCAGTTAAATAAACTGGCAGACAACCAATTCTTTCGATAAGAGGATTGGCAGCAACCCAGTAGCTGCTTGCCAAGAACTTTACTCATAAACAAGATACACACAGTTCAAGAATTGTCAAGTCCAGTCCATAATTAAATCCAAGGCCGATAATGTTGTTTCCAAAGATGCAATGTGACTCGATAGTAGTTAGTTTTGTCCGTCACAGAGTCTGAATGGCCACCTCACCCCCTTTTATACCCTGTGGGGTGTGGTCCAGCGACTCAGCTTAATCTCTGGCACGCCTCTTCTTCTGTTGCGCGCGCTTATCTCTGCGACGCTGCCGAGGATCCAGCCAAGACTCATCTCCCTCATTACTGTCCATCTGTGGCTGCATGGACATGCTTGGCCCCAGCCCTGTCTCTTGCCCTTCAGCGGACACCGAAGGCATTGCCAGAGAGGAGGGTCCTGGAGAGGGAGGCCTTGCCAACTCCTCTCCTTCACTCTCGGAGTCCTCTCCTGCCGATGACACAGGCTCAGGTAACAGAGCCACAACAAGGATTGTGTTAGCATCCAAAGCTTTTATGTTATCCTTTCTCCCACCAAGGCAGTGTTTCCCAACCTTGATCATTTCTGGATAGGTGGACTTCTCAGAATTCCACTGCCAGCATGGCCACCGATAAGAATTCTTGCAGTCCAAGGATCTCTTCCAACTCTGTTATTCTGTTAGATTCCCATCTCAGCTTCGTGTTCAGAAGGTCCCAGGCACAGAGTGGGACTTCCACTGAAATCTACCCGCCCTTCCCCCATTGATTTACTCAACAAAATAGAGAAGTCATGTCCATGGCTATGTGCTCTCCAACCTTCACATGTCTTCTCTGACAGATGAGAGTGCGATACAGCCCCGTATGTCGGTTGCAGCCATTGCTGGGACAACTATCGGTTCTGTGGCCGGAGTGGTGCTTTGCGTGATCGTTGTCTATGTCATTTGGACCAAGGTTTCCTGTTGGTAAGTCTCCCACCGAGTCGGCGTTCCCAATCTTCTCGAACTTCTCTAGGTCCTTCCTCCTCTTGGGTGCCTGGTTTCACTTAACTTTGGACTTGCACTCTAAGGGGCTCGTGGCACCAATTTCACCAATTGTTGTTTTCTTTCCTCCTTCTTCACCTTGGATCAGAATCTATCCTGGTACAACCTTATGGAAGCCCTTAAGGGGGCAAATGGCAGGCACACCAGGTCTAACCAGGCTTACTCTAGATTCAGAATGGGATCCCCTAAGGAACAGAGCAGGTATCCACATCCCAGTAGATCTGGGATTAGATTCAGTGCCCATTGCTGAATCTAATAATTCTCATAGACCGGAGCACAATGGGCCATAAGAACAGACTAACCTCAGCTGGACGTGTTTCAATTTCTGAAGCCTTGCAGGTACGTGGAGCTATAATCCCCGTGGATGAGCCAACAGGTGTGCTGGCTGGGGATACTGGGAGCTGTAGTCCCAGTTCATCTTCGGGAAAGACCGGAGTCTTTCCTAATGTCTTAACTATTATAAAATATTAAGACATTGGATTTCTGGGGAAGGAGGGCAGTTTGCATAGAATTTATAAATCTTTTTTTTAAATATATATATATATATATTTGTAATTATAATATTTGAAAGATCCTAATTGGGGAGAAAAGGGTCAAATTAGGGGAGAAATATAAGGGAGGGCGCAATTTGGGGTATTAGCAAGGAAATAGCGACCAAACGTTTTACTCACACTGATCTTATGCCATGCAGATGCAGTATGTAAGGGCTGGCTGTGAGGGCTGGGAATTCTGGGGGTTGTAGTTACAGCACACTGTAACTACAACTCCCAGAATTCCCAGCCCTCACAGCCAGCCCTTACATACTGGTTTGTAAAACCAATGTTTGAAAACCAATTTCTCAAACCAATGTCAGAGAAATTTCTCTGGAAAAAAAAAATGCCCTTTCTCTGTTAAGTAGTGGCCAAAATTGTGGAAACCTTTTGGGAAAACTGTATTTTCTAAAACTAGCTAATAACAACACTTTTTTTATTTTTTTGAGTAGTACCCTAAAATGATATATCAATAGTAACATAATTTAATCAAGAATGTAATGCAATAACTTTTATGAAGGATTTGCTATTAGAAGAGCAGTTACAGTATAAAGAAGAAAAGTAAAACACGTAGAAAAAACTAAGATTTTGCAAAAATGATCACCAGGTCAGTTAATATTTAGCTGGATAACCTTTAGCATGAATTACGGCCTTACAGCGTCTTCCCATGGAGTGAACCAAGTCTTTGAGTGCTGCAGCTGTTATCATGTGAAACCAAGATTGAATGATGGCTTCTATTAACTGGGTTTTATTGCTGGGTGGCTTCTGACTAGCAAGTACGCTCCCATAGAGAGGGGCTCCTCCGGGTGCCGTCGGCCAAACAATGTCGACTGGCGGCCCCCAGGGGGAGAGCCTTCTCTGTGGGGGCACCTACGATCTGGAACGAGCTCCCCCCGGAGATACGGAGGATCCCGGATCTGCGCACCTTCCGTCGTGCGCTTAAGACTTTTTTATTTCATCAAGCCTAAATCTTCTCCCCTTTTTAAATGTAAATTTTAATTCGTTTTTAAATTATGGGGTTTTTTTAAATTCAGCCAAATTATTTAATTCATTTTTATTCTATTTTAAATTTTTTGTATTTATGTGTTTTATCCTGGGACTGTTCACCGCCCTGAGTCCTTCGGGAGTAGGGCGGTATAGAAATTTAAATAAATAAATAAATAAATAAAACTGGCAAAGATGGCAGAGGCATGCCCGTATACCAAAGCATCGGTCTTTCATCACGATCCCACTACTATTATCTTGATTTATTTATTTTTTTGGACTCCTTCCATGCAGAGCTTCCTCTGCAAATACAGATGCCGTAAAAATAGAAAACTTAAAAAAAATGAAAGCTACTGACTCTGGCCAGATAAACAGCAAGGAAGAGAAACCCCGGGTGAATTTCTAAGAACGGGTTGGGGGGTTAGTAGTGCAGGATTATAAATAACTGTCTGGCGTTGTCGGGAAACAGATCCCCACTTTGTTTGGGGTCACACGTGTCTGCTGTTTATTTAGGAAGAAGGAACAGCACGCATCCAATGGAAACATACCCTCGGCACCCGGCCACAGTAAGTATCAGCCCTTGGGCCGGGCCGGGATCTGCGTGGCGCATGCCTGTATTTGTGATACGGTCTCCCCGCTACTAACACGTCGCCTCACAATTTAGGGGAGCCTCACTAACGCTGGAGAAAAGGTGGAGGAGATTTTCCCGCACTCTTTAGAGCAATGTTTCTCAACCCTTGGCATTTTATGAGGTGTGGACTTCAACTCCCAGAATTCCCCAGCCAGCCTGGCTGGCTGGGGAATTCTGGGAATTGAAGTCCCACACCTCTTAAAATGCCAGCAGTTGAGAAACACTGCTTGAGAGCCGGAGAGCAGGTGTCTCCATCCACAGCCCTAATGCATCCTGGGGAAATTCCTGCATGACTAGGGGATTCTGGGAGTTGGAGTCCACGCGTCTTAAAATGTCGGTGGGTTGAGAAACCTTGCTGTAGAGTTGGAGTGTAGGAAAACAGGTTTCTCCATCCACAGCCCTAATGCATCCTGGGGAAATTCCTGCATGACTAGGGGATTCTGGGAGTTGGAGTCCATGCGTCTTAAAATGTCGGTGGGTTGAGAAACCTTGCTGTAGAGTTGGAGTGTAGGAAAACAGGTTTCTCCATCCACAGCCCTAATGCATCCTGGGGAAATTCCTGCATGACGGGGATTCTGGGAGTTGGAGTCCATGTGTCTTAAAATGTCGGTGGTTGAGGAAGTACTGCTTTAGAGCCAGAGCGTAGGAGAGTAGGTATCTCCATCGACAGCCCAAATGCATCCTGGGAATTTCCTGCATGCTCTTTAGGTACGGGGTGGGCTTTTTCCCAGCTGCTCTGGCTCCTGTTTACAAGGGGAGAATCCTTCTCTGACTTTACTCCTGGCATCTTGGTTTCTGGAAAAAGCGACTGCTTTTGTTGGGGTTCACCTCTCTTCTTCTCCCATCTGTCCATCTTTGGTTCTCCTTCTGTCCTCACTTGCCCTCAAAGCCCGAATCACTTGGGATTTCTGCTGCTATATTACATGATAATTTCGTGGGGGGGTGGAGGGATAAAACCCCACAGCTCCCCAGAAGTGGTGAGATTAGGCAGGATGGTCATTTGGAGAAATGGTTCTTCATCTCCGTTGAGCTTCTGCTACATGGATACAAGCATGAAGAAGGCATGTGGGGGTGGGAAGCTGTTGACCTCTGTTGTCTACCCCTGCATTGGCTTGGATGGTCCGGACCTGGACTCAGGTAGGAAGGGGAAGATTGGTAGGTTGAACCATGGGAGAGGTGAGAAGATCCCCATTCTAGAACTCTCCAGTCCCTTTTGTCAAATCAACAATGGACTTCTGCTGATCTTCCACCATCTGGGCTTTCCTGAAGTTCTTTTAAGAATGGAAGGACCATTCAACAGAAGTGAATCCGTTTGCTTGGGATTGAACAGTGGACTTCTTGGTGCCCTCTGAGCTTGATGACTTTCTTGTTTCATGACCCAACTCTACACCGAAACCACCAATCTTAGAGTGCCTTCAAGAACACCACCGGAAGGGACTTTGACCATCTTAGCATTCTTCCTTCTCCTGGCCTTTAGTTGGAGATAATAATCTAGAGCAGGGGTCCTCAGACTTGGCAGCTTTAAGACTTGTGGACCTCAACTGCCAGAATTCTCCAGCCAGCATAGCTGGCTGGAGAATTCTGGCAGTTGAAGTCCACAAGTCTTAAAGCTGCCAAGTTTGAAGACCTCTGATCTAAGGGGAGAAAAATGAATTTAGTTGGAGATGACCTTGGCACGGAGAGAAGAAACTTGGTACTTTCTCCATGCCCTGCCACATCTCTTAAATCGGGAGGGACTTCCTCACCAGCATATGTGGTTTCAGACAGAGTCCACGCCTCTGTGTGTCTCTCGTAAGGGCATGGATGCAATTGTGTTTGTTCCAGTTCCCTGATTTTTTTTTTTCTCTCTCTCTCTCTCTATCGTCTCTGTCTCTGTCATTTCAGACCAGGCCACTGATACCAAGCCCAAACTGGTAAGAATGGAACCCTTCTCATTTCTATCGTGTCCAGATTTCAAGGTGGAAAGAAGGTCGAGTTAGAAAACTGGAAACGTTGAGGGTCTAACTTTAGAAGGGGGACGTGGTGGCTCAGTCGCTAAGGCGCTGAGCTTGTCGATCGAAAGGTCGGCAGTTCAGGGGTTCGAATCCCTAGCGCTGCGTAACGGGGTGAGCTCCCGTTCCTTGTCCCAGCTTCTGCCAACCTAGCAGTTCGAAAGCATGTTAAAAAATGCAAGTAGAAAAATAGGGACCACCTTTGGTGGGAAGGTAACAGCGTTCTATGCGCCTTTGGCATTGAGTCATGCTGGCCAGTCGTGACTGCCTGTACATATGTCCAGATTATTTGAAAACTAAAAAAACCCAAGGCCAAATAAGAACTTGCTGTATTCTGAAGACGGAGTTGCTACTAAGGTGCATTGTATTATTATCATTATTATTATTTTATCAATATCAATTATTTCCTGGGTCATCATAACCTTAACGGATTCTAAAGACTCAGGAACCCAAGCAGTACTGAATACAAGGTGAGTAAAGTATAGTCCCAGTTGAGACAATCAAGAGGGTCCTTTTTTTTTTTTACTCTTGGGTAAGTTTGGGTAAGTTAAATATTTCTGTAATATAGTCAGTTGTTGGCCACAGAGAGCCAAGAAGAGTTTTAAGAAAACCAGATTCAAATAAAACCCTTGCAGATAATTAGAGAATTTCCAAAGCTGTTGGGGAAAAAAACCTGTTAGGAAACTACTGTGTTTCCCCGAAAATAAGACCCTGTCTTATATTTTTTTTTGAACCCCGAAATAAGTGCTTGGCCTTATTTTCGGGGAGGTCTTATTATTTTGGGGCGCGTGGAGCAAGACGGGGCTCCTCTTGCCGTCTTACCTGATTTCCAGCTCTGTCTCCCTAACCCTAACCAGAGGAAATGGCGGGGACCGGCTGGACATGCATTTTAATATTTTCGGGGAGGGGTTATTTTCAGGAGGGGGCTTATTTTAGCGCATGCACTCAAAAGCCCAATCGGGCTTATTATCAGGGGCTGTCTTATTTTAGGGGAAACGGTATATAGATATTTGTAGTGCCAATTTTCTGGGCCTCTACAAATTCAGGAAGAGTTGCCGCTTTCTTTTTGTGCTCCAGTACCTTTTAACTGGGCACAACTCTTGGGGGTGGTGATGCTTTAAATAAGCAGAATCCAAGCAGAACGACCATATAAACCTCTAGAGAAAACAGGAGCAAGATGCAAAAAAAGAATTAAAATAGAAACGCATGAGTATTTAAATCACAGCTTGACAAATTACATGCGGTTTTGTTTTTGTGATTTTTTTGTGTGTGTGCGTATTTTAAAACGGACTTCTCGTGCTTCCCGAATCGTTTGCCGTTTGGAAGGGAAGAACGGGGTTTGCTGTGAAAATGCTGAATTAACGTTTGCATGCCTTGTTTGGTATCTGTCTCCAAAGGCACATGTTGTTGTGTCGCCGTTGCTATTCCTGTTTCTCGTTTCTTCCTTCAGTGGAGAGCTGACGATGCAAAGGGAAGGGGCCAATTTTGCACAGATTTCCACCCTGAGGATTGAGAAAGAGAGAGAGAGCGCGTGTTGTCCGTTTCTCCTATTGTTCTGTGTCCTGTGTTCTAATCTCTCCGTCTCTTCCCCCTTCCCTCCGCCTTCCTCTTTTACAGGGTGAAGAAGACATACAATATTCAACACTAGCTTTCAACACAAAAACTGCTTCTCAACCACTCTCAAAATCCCCCCGGCCTTTGGACAGCGGTATCATTTATTCTGAAATCAAGAAAAAATGATTGCGGGTTGATCTTTGTCTGGAGGGGGGGAGGTTATTTAACCCAGGAGCTTCCCCCCCCCCCTCCTTCGGCTTCCTTCCTCTTTCAGCTGGATTCTGGTGGCGAGCTTTGATGGGGAAGAAGGGAGGATAAAAATGATCTTCTCCCAAGAAAGGAAGGGCAAGAAACCTCTTCCCACATGATCGTTTACTGTCCAGATGCCGCCCAGCCTCTCAAGTTGGATGCAAAACAGCAACAACAGCGGAGTTTCTCTCCAGGATGTAATGAAAGGGTTGGCAGCCTCGTGCGAGAGCCAACACGTACATTTTTTATCATGTTAAGACTTCCGTGCGGGCAGTGGGGAGGCTGTTTCATTCCCCCTCCTCAAACAGGGCAGGAAGCAAAACAAGAGGTTGCATTTTGGGTTCTCTGCCTTCCCCTCCCATTCTCATCCTCGCTGCGATTCCTGAGTGGTGCCAAACGGTTCTTTTGTTTTGTTTTGCAATTTGAGTTTGGTGTTTGCAAGCCAGCTGTGGCTCCTAACCCTCCTGGGCTTTTTCCTGCCACGTGAAAAATAATTTTAAAAAAACAAAAAGGTCTCGTTTCTTCAGAAAAGCATATGACGTGCTTGCTGGTACTTGCTGTTTTTTCAGAAGCCAGAGGAGCTGATTTTTTTCCCCCAGATAGATTCCTGCCGCTTCTAAATCCTCAAATATCTCTTGGCATTTTTTTTTTTTTAAATCAATAGGTAGATCAGTTGGGCCTCTGTCCCCGGAGGTTACGGTGGGAGGCGGTGACGACAAAAGGGCATTGTGATTTTCCTTCTGGAACCGTTCCTTGTTTTCTCCAGATCGGCTACACCAATTAGAAGAGACAAACAAACGAAGAACGATCAGGAGCCAGATAGTGACGGGAGCAATGAGGTTCTGGTTTGACAAATAATTTTTCCCAGGTTTATTTATTTATTTTTCTCCTGCAAACTGGCATTTGCTGGGCAGGAAGGAAGGAAAAAAGTGAGCCCCAGGCAGACAGAGATTTAGTTAGTACCCCGGTGAGGTTTTCCATAACTCTTGAGCACCAGATGAAAATGTCTTTGTTGACAATTCCAGAACTTTGGATGAACTTTCTGCGGAAAAAGCTTGGCAGTCCCATCTCTTTTGGGCTGGTCCCAGCTCTTCAGATCGACAGCTTGGTAGGACGGTTTGGGATACGGCACGGAGCTACGATGAGAAGAAGAAGCTTTTCAATGTCCTGCCAGCGTAGAAGAATTGAAAAATGCAGGGCCCAAATGTCAGATGAACTCCCCCGCTGCAGAAAAATGCTTGAGCTAGGCAGAAAAGGAAGGCTGCCTCGTTGAAGGCATCCAAGCATGGAGAGAAGGTGTGTTTAGCCAAGGGTGTCTCTTCATTTTGGTGGGGAGGGGGGCGGGGAAGCAACTTTAACAGTTAAACGGTTTGCCTTGCTTCCACTTCATGGTATTAGAATTAACCGGTCTGCCTTGCCTCCAAATGCAGGCCATTTAAGGTCTGGAACAGGAGAGAAGAAAAATTTATTTTAAATATCCACTGCTCGACATTAGGATAGGCAGTTTAGCGCTCCCCTCCCTTTCCCCTTCCCTGTTTCTTTCCTTTGATCAAAAAAATAAAACCCGCCAGCCTCCCCCTACCTGGCACGATACCATCTCATACAACCGGAGCCTCGCACAATTAATTGTCAGGTGTGGCCGCGCAGCTTGTGATCGCACAACGAAGCTTTGGAGCAAGAGGACAATGGCGCAGTGTTTTGGGAATAAGGACGTCGCATGTAACCTTCCCCGGTCTCCAAATGAAACCATCATCTGCCATCCTATCTTTTCTGGAAGAAGCGGAATCTGAGAAGGAAGATCGAGAGACCTCATGTAAATTGTCGTGTTTGGCTTGACGGGTGGTTTCCCCGTGGTTTGAAGCTGATTTTCGATGGATGTGTCTGGATATCTTTTTTTAATTTAAATAAAAAAATAAAACGGAGGGGAAAAGAAGAGGCGAGTTTGTATATCGTCAGCCCTTAAAAAGAAAAAATCAGAACTGCTCTCTGTTCAGGGGTGGGATTCGAACATTTTAGCAAGGGGTTCTTTGCCCAGTTGCTGGGTGGGCGTGGCCATGGTGGGTGGACCTAGTCGGCCTCCTGCACCACAGCGGTGGGGGCGTTTTTGCCTTCCCCAGGTTCCGGAGGCATTTTTTGAGCCTCCGGGAGGGCGAAAACAGCCTCCCCCGGGCTCCGGAGGCCGGAAATGGGCCCATTTCTGAACTTCTAGTACTTCCGGTAGGCCCGTTCTTCACCCTCACAGAACCTCCACGTGGCCTCTGCACTTACCTGTCATCCAAAACGGGCCGCGTGGAGACTCCCGGGAGGGGAGGGGTGAGCGGGGTCAGCCAGTCCTTGCAACTACTGGTTCGGCAAAACAGATGTAAAATTAGCATCCGATTCGCCCAAACCGGTCCAAACCAGCTAAATCCCACCCCTGTCTCTGTTGCGGGGAAACCAACAAATATTCACATCCAGTTTGTTGCCTTGTAGATTGGGGGGTAAGGGCAATAAAAGAGAATATTTGTAATTTAGGGTTGAAATGTGGGCTCCTTGGTGCTCTCTGAGCTTGGATGTTTTCCTGCAGACATTTTATGACCCAACTAGGTAACGTCATCAGTGCTAGACAGGAGTGGGGTTTGCGGAGAGGAGGAGGAGGACTCTGGGGTCCTTGGTGCTCTCTTGAGCTTGGTGGTTTTCCTGCAGACGTCTCATGACCCAGCTGGATAACGTCATCCGTGTCACTAGTAATGAAACATCTGCAAGAAAACAACCAAGCTCAGAAAGCATCAAGGACCCCACAGTCGTCCTCGTCTCCACAAACCCCACTCCCTTCTAGCACTGGTGATGTTATCTAGTTGGGTCATGAAAGGTCTGTAGGAAAACAACTGAGCTCAGAGAGCATCAAGGACCCCTCAGATTGCGGGGAGAGCAGATTCTTCCCCACCCCCACCCCCAAATTCATAGCCTCTTCCTCTCTTTAGATTGCATGCATGGGGCGGCTGCAAAAAAAAACCATTGCAGGGAGGAAATTGCTATCTGAGGTTACCAAGTGACCAGAAATGTTAATGTGTATATATTGGCTTGCATTCAACTTGGTAAGTCACAAATCTTTTTAAGGGTGGGTGGTGGGAGACAGTCCTAAGGCAGGCACAAGTTTTGACAGGGCTATTTAACAGACCACAGTTCTTTCAGATAACAGTAACTCCTTACATACCTAAACACATATACGGCACTCCATAATTATCCTGCAGTGTATAATTAAGCGGTTTCTCTGCAGTCCGCGTAGTACACAGAATGTTTGTGATCCTTGTACATTTTGCTTATTTCGTTATTTGTATCCCGTCTTCGTTCTGTTTACAAATAATTCAAGGCAGCGAATATATCCAACACACCTCCCTCTCTCCTATTTTCCCCACACAACAACAACTGAGAGAGAAGGACTGGCCCAAAGTCGCCCAGTTGGTGGGACTAGAACTCACCATCTCCTGGTGATTGGCCTAAAGCCACCCAGACAGCTTTCATGCCTAAGGTGGGACTAGAACTCACCGCCTCCATCTATTCTCTGCCTCTCGAGTCCTCAGCTGATCGGGAGGAAATGGGGACTTTTGCAGTATCCTTCCCCTGGAGTGGGGTGGGAATGGAGATTTTGCAGTATCCTTCCCCTGGAGTGGGGTGGGAATGGAGATTTTGCAGTATCCTTCCCCTGGAGTGGGGTGGGAATGGAGATTTTGCAGTATCCTTCCCCTGTCACGCCCATCAAGCCACACCACAGAACCGGTAGTAAAAAATTTTGAAACCCACCACTGCTTCCAAGTCTCTTCTGATTGATTCCCCCCCCCCCTTTTTTTTTTTTTTTTTTTTTTTAGAGAGATTGGCTCTCAGCAACTTTTCTGACATTTTTCCACACCTGCCTGAAGTTGGAGAAAATGTTGCTGGCTGGGGACGATGGCAGTTGTAGTCCAATGCAGCCGACAGGGCCTTTGCGTGACTCACGCCCCAGTGCAGAAAAAGTGATAGAAACAGGGATATTTCTGTCCCCAGCATTGCTAGGCAAGGAAAGACTGTCTTGACATAAATCTCCCACAGTTTGGAAACATCATCTCGCTGTGCAAAGCAGCAGGTTGCTTTTGGCGCCGCGGCGGGCAATGGCACGCGGGGCTTTCGCAAATAACGGTGGCCGTGCCTCCCACTCGGAAATTTAATTTCGGGATGGACCCCTTCCACGCACAGACACACAGCCAAGGAATCTGAACTCACCATTAGGAAACCATTAATGTTAAGCCTTGGCAAGGCAAGGCAATCAAAGCAAGCAGAGAGAGGGAGGATGAGGAAAATGGAAGCTCTCCTCGATAAATTGGGACAAGGAAGCATATGCATATTTCTTCCCCCCCCCCCCATCCTCCCAGTTTGGGGGTTGGTGGGTGGGCAGCACACTTTGGATTTCTAAAATAGTTTAACTCCGAAGGCGGCCTCCGCGTTGAATGTAAAGGAGGAGAGAAGGAGGTAATTTTAGAAAGTGCTAGCTGACCTCAGGCCCCATTCATCTGTCGTGTTGGAAGGATCTATTTAAAGAGAGGGTGGGCAGGCTTCGGGCTTAGGGGTCGGCTTTGGTGGGGGCGTTTGCGGGTATGTGTGCTTTTTTAAGGGACCACCCACCCCTATTCCCCCAAAACGAGGCACAAAAAGAGAGGTGTTTCAGGAATGGCCGCGACAAATTTCTGTCTCCTGAGTGCTGAATTTGTCATAAGGTAAAGGTTCCCCTCGCACATAGGTGCTAGTCCTCATGGGTCCCAAGAGAAAACGGTGAGGACAATATATATATTTGGAGTGCAGGTTGCATTCTTCGAACAAAACAAAGGTAAAAGGTAAAGATAAAGGTTCCCCTCGCACATACAGTATGTGCTAGTTTTTTTCCCCGACTCTAGGGAGCAGTACTCATCTCCGTTTCAAAGCCGAAGAGCCAGCGCTATCCGAAGACGTCTCCGTGGTCATGTGGCCGGCATGACTCAACGCCAAAGGCGCACGGAAGGCAAGAGAAGAAGACAACCCAGCAAGGAAAGACTCGGTCATGGTAGCCAAGGGAAAGCTTCATCGCTGGAAGCTTTCAAGAAGAGACTGGACTGCTATCTGTCAGAAATGGTATGGGGCAGAGGTGTCAAACTCAAGGACTCGAGGCCAGATCCGGCCTGCAGGCTGCTTAGATCTGGCCCTGGGAGCTGGATCTGGTCCATGGGGTGCTTAGATGTGGCCCATGGGGCTACCCTGGAAGCAGCAAAGGACCAGCCTGCAGTGCCTCTGCCAGCGAAAACAGAGCTTGGGAGGGCTGCAGGAGGCCCTCTCCGATTCCATTTTCTGTCATGCCCCCGTCAGAGTCTGAATCTGAGACGGAAGACAAACAGCTGACAGAGAGCAGGAGAGTGGCTCCGTTGGCTGTGGGGGAAACTGGGGAAGGGCAAAGTCAGGCTAGGCAGAGCAGGGGAGAGGTAGGGCAAGGGAGAAGGGGTTCAGATGAAGACCAAGGCCCACCCCCTCCTCATCCTAGGGCACTCAGGGAAGTACGCAGAAGAGAGCAACGTGGGTTGCGTGGCTTACGAGGAAGGAAAGGACCCCGATTCCCTTCACAAGGCACACCTGGGGATGGAGTTTAAAGGAGAGGCAGTTGGGAAGGGTGTTTGTCGGGAACAAACACTGAATCCTTCTAGTGTTGAGAGTTGTGGCCTGCATTCCTGGCATTCCTCCTGACTGCTTGAATTACTGCCGTGCTTCTGTGTGTTTATCTTGGCTTGCTGGAATTATTTCCGGCTTCCGGGACTCATTATCTTGCCCTGCTGGAGTGATCGATTGCAGTCATTCTGCGTACAGCATTTGGACTGGAGTATCTGCAGACAGAAGCTGTTGCAGGTTTGTGGGAGAGCTTTTCTCCAGGCTGGAGAATAAACGGGACGTTGGGGGCAAAATTGATGCCAATCAAGGGACTCATATCGGTTTTCTGGCTGTGTTGCCTTTGTGCCACAGCCCAGTTCTTCACAATTTTCACTGGCAGAGGGTTGCAGGAGGCCGTTGCAGCTGAAAATGGAGCTTGGGAACCCTCTGGAATCAGCTCCCCCCAGAGATAAGGAGAATCCAAGACCTCAGTGCCTTCCGTCACGCCCTTAAAACCCATTTATTTAAACAAGCCGGGCTGGCTTAAGATGAAATTTTTAACTGTTTTTAAATGTTTTAAACGTTTTTAATTGGTAAATGAGTTTTAATTGGGCCAAATTTATATATCTTTTAATTGTTTTTAATATTTGTTCTGCATGTTTTTTAATCTGGCTGTACACCGCCCTGAGTCCTCAGGGAGAAGGGCGGTATAGAAATCCAATATAAAATAAAATATAAAATAAAAAAATAAATAAAATTTTCACTGGCAGAGCGCTCAGGCCACCACAGGCGCCTCCAACACGAGTGACATTGAGCTGGCCATGCCCACCCTGGGCCCCGGAGGTCAAACACAACCTTGATGTGGCCCTCAATGAAACCGAGTTTGATACCCATGGTGTAGGATCTCCTGCTTGGCTGGCAGGTTGGACTAGATTTATTTTATTTATTTTATTTAAATTTATATACCGCCCTTCTCCTGGTGGACTCAGGGCGGTGCACAGCCAAGTAAAAAACATCCAATACAAAATTTAAAAATTTAAAAGAATTATATCCTTTGGCCAAAAATTAAGAACCTTACGACTAAAACCTATTAAACAATTAAAAATCTAATATCTCAAAAACGGGGGGGGGGGGTTCATGCCAGCCCTGCTTGATGGAAGAGAAAAGTTTTTAGGGCACGGCGAAAAGCCCGGAGATCTGATATCCTCCGTATCTCCGGGGGCAAATCGTTCCAGAGGGCAGGTGCTGCCACAGAGAAGGCCCTGCCCCTGGGGGTCGCCATCCGACATTGCCTGGCTGATAGCACCCTAAGGAGTCCCTCTCTGTGGGAGCGTACTGGCCGGTGGGAGGCTATTGGCGGCAGAAGGTGTTCCCGCAAATGACCTACAAGATCCCTTCCAACTCTGTTAATCTGTTAAAGAACCAAGTTAGGGGACGGGGGGGGGGGAACTGATGCTCCAGGGGAAAAAATCTACTGATGTGGTTGCTAGGAGTCAAAAACACCCTGATGACACCTCACCTTATCCAGTTAAATCTGGGAAGTAACTCTGACACAGCTTTTAAGAGAGGATTTCAGGGCGAGGAAGAGATTTACGATGTTTGGCTAAGGCAGGCCACCCCTCTATAATTCCTATGAATTCGGGCCAAGAACAAAAGTATTGTTGGTTGTGTGTTAAAATGGTAGTTAAAAAAATGAAACACCTCCACCCCTATTTGTTGAGGAAGAGGACTTTAAAGGAACTTTAGAACAGAGACGACGTACAACGGGTAGCAATCGCATTCTTTTATTATTAGTTTTTTCTAAGCAATGCCATGGGCACTTTGCTTGGCCATTTCCCACCGGGGGGGGGGCTTGCTTTTTTTCCTTCTCCTTCCCCGTCCCTCTTCCTTTGCTGTTGTGTCTTTTTCAAACCATCAGCCTGCAGAGAAGAAGTTAACCTCAGAACTTTTGAACCGTTTTGGCTACAAGAGCAGAGTGGCCTCATTCCAGACTGGGAGGCAACAGGTTGCAAGGGGTAGCTGATTATGCATTAACCTGACCTTGTGCGTGAAGCAACATGTGTGGAAAAAGCAAGCACATAAATTCCTTTTTCTCCTTCACTTGTTCCTTCCTAAGGCTAATTCAACAGCAAATCTTCTCTTCTCTTTTCTTTCTCTCTTCGTTTCTCTTTCTCTTTCTCTTTCTCTTTCTCTTTCTCTTTCTCTTTCTCTTTCTCTTTCTCTTTCTCTTCTCTTCTCTTGCTGTTCCCTTCCCTTCCCCTCCTTTTCTTTGTCGTCTCTTCCCTTCCCTTCTCTTCTGTTCTCTCTTCTCTTCTTTTCTCTTTGTTGTCTCTTCTCTTTCTCTTTTCTCTTCTCTTCCCCTCCTCTCCTTTTCTTTGTCGTCTCCTCTTTCTCTTCTCTCTTCTCCTTTTCTTTTCTCTTTCCCTCACCTCCTCAACTTTTCTTTGTCGTCTCTTTTCTTTCCGCTCTCCTCTTTTCTCTTTAATCTTTCTTCTCTTCTCTCTCCTCTCCTTTTCTCTTTCTTGTCTCTTCTCTTTCTCTTCTTTTCTTTCTCGTCTCTTCTCTCTCCTCTCCTTTTCTCTTTCTTGTCTCTTCTCTTTCTCTTCTTTTCTTTCTCGTCTCTTCTCTCTCCTCTCCTTTTCTCTTTCTTGTCTCTTCTCTTTCTCTTCTTTTCTTTCTTGTCTCTTCTCTCTCCTCTCCTTTTCTCTTTCTTGTCTCCTCTCTTTCTCTTCTTTTCTTTCTCGTCTCTTCTCTCTCCTCTCCTCTCCTTTTCTCTTTCTTGTCTCTTCTCTTTCTCTTCTCCAGGGAGGTGGGGAAGGCTGTTTCTGCCCTCCCCAGGCTCCTACAAAGCCTCTAGAGCCTGGGGAGGGCAAAAAAACGGGACTCCCGGGCCCACTGTGCCATCACATGCCAAAAGCAGAGGGAGCATGGGTGGGTCGCGCACGCATGCGTGGGGGGGACAGGGCACATAGAATTATGGGTGTGGGCACACACACGCATGCAACCACCCCGTACTCCCCCAGCTTTTGGCATGCGATGGCAAAAAGGTTAGCCATCACTGCCGTAGGCCATTTGTGGGAAAGTGTTTCCTGTTTCAAAATAAGGAGTAATGGTCCCACCAATTTCTAGCATTTATGACCAAAGTTCGCTTTGCGCAGCTCAAGTCCAGGTAAATTCCCAGACAGCCACACAAAGACGTTTTTTCTAAATCCATTTTGCATCTGAATTCAGCCCGGTTGGTGTTTCCAATTCACTTGATACAGAACATAATTGCAAAGTAACTTCCCTGTCATCAAACAAGCCGGAGACCCACACGAGGTAAGCCGATCCCGTCGTTAGAAACCAACTCAATAGAGTCCTCTCTCCATTTACGGAATTGTTTTAGCAACTGGGAGTATTTCATGGCCCTCTGAATAACAGCTAATAAAGTGCCACTCCCCTGGACAATTATGGAGGGGTGCCATGGGAGAACAGGCAGTCTACTCACTGATTATGTAGCGTCTCACCTATATGGAATGCAAGGTGATTTTTTTTTTTTAAAGGGACAATCCAAACTGGCAAGTTTCTAGACCTCATGGGTCCCAAGAGAAAAGGGTGAGGACAATATATAAATTTGGAGTGCAGGTTGCATTCTTCGAACAAAACAGAGGTAAAAGGTAAAGATAAAGGTTCCCCTCGCACATACAGTATGTGCTAGTTTTTTTTCCGACTCTAGGGGGCGGTGCTCATCTCCGTTTCAAAGCCGAAGAGCCAGCGCTGTCCAAAGACGTCTCTATGGTCATGTGGCCGGCATGACTAAACGCCAAAGACGCACAGAACGCTGTTACCTTCCCACCAAAGGTGGTCCCTATTTTTCTATTTGCATTTTTTACCTGCTTTCGAACTGCTAGGTTGGCAGAAGCTGGGACAAGGAACGGGAGCTCACCCCGTTACGCTGCAGCAGTAGGGATTCGAACCGCTGAACTGCCAACCTTTCGATCGACAAGCTCAGCGTCTTAGTCCCTGAGCCACCGTGTCCCTTATGAACAAAACAAAAGTCTCTGCTTATTATATGTAGAATCGGTCCCACTCTCTCTAGCTTTTACAAGACAGGTCGTCCTCAACGTACGACCACAACTGAGCCCCAAATTTATGTTGTTAAGCGAGGCATTTGTTAAAGTGAGTTTTGTGGCCCGTTTTACAAACTTTCTTGCCACAAATTGTTAAGCGAATCATCGCAGTTAGCAATGCAGTTATGAAGTGAACCTGACTTTGCTCGGGAGAAGGTTGCAAAAGGGAATCGTATAACTCCGAGACACTGCAGCTGTCATAAATATGAGACAGTTGCCAAGTATCTGAATTTCGATCACCGTGACCATGGGGGATGCTGCAACGGTCGTGTGAAAAATGGCCACAAGTCCTTTTTTTTTCCAGGGCCGTTGTAACTTTGAACGGTCACTAAACAAAATGTTGAAAGTCGAGGACTACTGATAAATTGTCATAACCATTGATAGATTTGATAGAAATATCTGGATTTGAACCAAACTGTCTTGGCCAAGGTTGGGGACGAACCCTCCTAAGTTTTCTGTGCAGATCCTGATGGATTTTCAGCTCTGTTACAGGTCTCTAAATTCAGAAGAGAAATGTTTGGGGATTAGGAATTAAGTGTCACTTTAAACCAATGGGACTACATAGAAATATTGAAATAATCGGCATATTTTTGTATGCGATGTTAGTCTGCCACCTAGTGGCCAAACCTGGACCTGCAGCTTTTTAAAAAAAACTTCCTTTCAGAGTTTCATTTTTTCTTTTCAGTTCAAAGTAAGTCGTACTAAAACTTCCTTTTTAGGACCCTGTGTAAATCTGAGGAGAGAGAGAGAGAGGGATTGGCCCAAAGTCCATCAGCCAGCTTTCATCTCTAAAGGTGGGAGTAGAACTCACGGTCTCCTGATGATTAGAATAGAATAGAATAGAATAGAATAGAATAGAATAGAATAGAATAGAATAGAATAGAATAGAATAGAATAGAATAGAATAGAATAGAATAGAATAGAATAGAATAACAGAGTTGGAAGGGACCTTGGGAGGTCTTCTAGTCCAACCCCCTGCTTAGGCAGGAAACCCTACACCACTTCAGACAAATGGTTATCCAACATCTTCTTCAAAACTTCCAGTGTTGGAGCATTCACAACTTCTGGAGGCAAAGTTGTTCCACTGGTTAATTGTTCTAAGTGTCAGGAAATTTCTCCTTCTTTCTAAGTTGCTTCTCTCCTTGATTAGTTTCCGTCTGTTGCTTCTTGTCCTGCCTTCAGGTGTTTTGGAGAATAGCTTGACTTTTAAAAATAATAATAATAATAATAATTATATGAACGCTCTCTTCTTCGGCTTCCTTTTACTGGGGAAAATAAAACCTGGCATTGCTATGTCACCTCAGAACAAAAATGTGGGGCTTCTGGCAGAGACAACTTAACAGAAGGAGGTGGGTTTATTTGCTCTGTTTTAAAGTCACACACACACACACACACACACACACACACAAACAAACTGAGACAGTACCGAGTCCCAGTAATCGTAGCAGCAGCTATCAATAGCTTTGTAATGTGAAAAATATGTAGCATATCTGAGCCCCCTTCTAGTGGTTTTTTTTTTTTTTTTTAAGGCTTCCTCCAGATTTTCAGTTCGTTTGTTTTTAGTGCTTGGATTTTTTGTTGTTGTTGTTCTTTTTCCTTAAGGATATTCTAGGTCTGAAGCCACAAAAACATATGCCGCATTGTGCAATGATATATTTTGAAAAGCAAAAGTAGCTATGGCAAATCTTGTGTTGCCATAGCTGCGATCGGTTGATTAGGCCAGTGAAAACGGCCGGTATTTTTTTTTTTTTTAATTTGATTTATATGCCGCCCTTCTCCAAAGACTCAGGGCGGCTTACAATGTGCTCAACAATTTTAAGTTTGCAGTCCCTCTTTGCCAAACGAGCTGACTGAGGATGAAAAAAAGAGAGGAAGGGGGACCAGTCTTAAGAGCTTCGTGCACAATAGGCTGTGTGGTACAGTCATCCGATATCAACCCTTTCAACACCCCCGCCCTGAACCTACTGTCACGTCCCTACTACTGCTCAAGTTCCACTTGTGTTTGAGTGTGTACAAGGGTGCATTCATTTTGAGGAAAGTGTGTGGGGTTTTTTTTTTTTGTTCAAGAGGCCACTTCTGCTTTGGCCCATTCAGTTTCCCCACAAAAGTAAGGTGACCAGATTTTAACATTGGTAAAGCGGAACACCATTGACGGGGGGGAGGGGGGAAGGTTCTTGATTAAAAATTTGGTCTATATGGAGCAACAAAAATTTTCATAGAACGCAAAAATAGTATTGTAATATATTTTTTAAAAATTTCAACGTAAGTTATCCTGGCTAAATAGCCACATGGCCGCCGAAAACTGTATATTCCCTTCCCGTTCTCCCGCCGTTCCCTAGCTTGTCGTGCATTCTTTCCAAAAATTGGGACTTTTTAAAAACGCCGTGGGATGCGGGACAAATTGTTAAAAATCGGGACTGTACCGCCAAAAGCGGGACGTCTGGTCACGTTGCACAAAAGAACATCCTGCCCCTGCCAAAAGCGAACTGGGTGACTTTGGGACGATCACCAGGAGATTGATGAATTCTAGTTTCACTTTAGGCATGAAAGCCAGCTGGGTGACTTTGGTTCAATAACTAGGAGAGGGGGAGTTCTAGTCCTGCCTTAGGCATGAAAGCCAGCTGGGTGACTTTGGTTCAATAACTAGGAGAGGGGGAGTTCTAGTCCTGCCTTAGGCATGAAAGCCAGCTGGGTGACTTTGGGACGATCACCAGGAGATTGATGAATTCTAGTTTCACTTTAGGCATGAAAGCCAGCTGGGTGACTTTGGTTCAATAACTAGGAGAGGGGGAGTTCTAGTCCTGCCTTAGGCATGAAAGCCAGCTGGGTGACTTTGGGACGATCACCAGGAAATTGATAAATTCTAGTTTCACTTTAGGCATGAAAACCGGCTGGGTGACTTTGGGCCAATCACCAAGAAACTGTGAGTTCTAGTCCTGCCTTAGGCATGAAAGCCAGCTGGGTGACTTTGGGACGATCACCAGGAAATTGATGAATTCTAGTTTCACTTTAGGCATGAAAGCCAGCTGGGTGACTTTGGGCCAGTCCTTCCATTCCAGCCCAATCTATTTCACAGAGATGTTCTTGTGAGGAAAAGAAGAAGAGGAAGGAACATTATATATGTTACATACACTGCCTTGTGTTGTTTATAATAAAGGCAGCACATAAAATAAAATTTAAAAATACGATGCATTTTTCTTTGTGTCCGCCCTGAAGCCATTTCCCCCATGGCACCTTCAAGGCTGCCACAGCAGAGATGAGTCGAGCTGTGGGAATGGGGGTGGGAGGGGAGGTAGAGATAGCTGGGGGATCATAGCCAAAATAAAATTCTTTCCTCTGAGAACCAAGGACTTTCCCACCAGGTGCAAGGACGTGGGATCTGAGACCTAGTGACCCTTGGACTGGGACCTGATTGGACCACGTGATGGATTTGCATGGGCAGGGAGAAAAAGCTTTACTTTTAACTGGGGGAAAACCCAAGGGGGGGAGAAAAAAAGAAAAAGGAAAGAAAGAAAGAAAGAAAGAAAGAAAGAAAGAAAGAAAGAAAGAAAGAAAGAAAGAAAGAAAGGAGGGAGGGAGGGAGGGAGGGGAGAAAGAAAGAGAAGGCGGGAGGGAGGGAAGGAAGGAAGGAAGGAAGAAAAGAGAAAGAAAGAGAAGGAGGGAGGGAGGGAGGGAAGAAGGAAGGAAGGAAGGAAGGGGGAACTATAATGGGCAGTCCTCTCACCCCAAAAATCACACTTTTTTGATGGATTATAATTTTTAAAAAAATCAGGAAGGAAGGAAGGAAGGAGAGGGGAGGGGAGGGGAGGAGAGGGGAGGGGAGGGGAGAAAGAAAGAGAAGGCAAGAGGGAGAGAAGGAAAGGAAAGGAAGGAAGGAAGGAGAGAAAGAAAGAAAAGGAGGGAGGGAGGGAGGGAGGAAGGAAGGAAGGAAAGAAAGAAGGGGGAAACTATACTGGACAGCCCCCTCCCCTCCAAAATCACATTTTTTTTGGTGGATTATAAATTTTTTTTAAAAAAATCAATGTCGACCAAGAATTCCTGAAATTATACAACGAATGTTCCGTGCAACATTCATTAAAGATGTTGCAAACAAGACCCATTGAGTTGTTTTTAATAATATCAAAAATGCATCCGTCTTGGAAGTCAGTGTCAAAATCTCCACTATATTATTCGTAAATAGTGTCAAGAGAGGAGAAGAAAAAGCAAGAAAAAGCATGAAAAGAATATAGAGAAGCATTTCATTTCTGAGCTTCCCTTCTTTGTGGCTCCCAGTATTTTCTTTTTAACGTAAACTTTAGAAAACCATACTCTCTTTTGAATTTGCCTTGCCGCTCGATATATACGGTAATATATACGGAAGCCTATTCTTAAATTTCGTTACACCCCTGTTTTAAGGTCTAAGGCAGTGTTTCTCAACCTTGGAAGCTTGAAGAGGGGTGGACTTCAACTCCCAGAATCCCCCAGCCAGCAGCGCTGCTGGCTGGGGGATTCTGGGAGTTGAAGTCCACCCCTCTTCAAGCTTCCAAGGTTGAGAAACACCTGGCTTCTCTCAACTTGTCTAAACTGGGGCAAGCATTCTTTAGAAGCTCAACAGGGTTTAGCTTGTATTGGGTGAGACTTTAGCAGTAAATCCTGGGGATTTAGGATAATAAACGGATGTCAAGAAAAACTGAATGGACATGCCCATAAATTCATCCGGTGTTGAAAGAGATTTGACTGTTTCTATTGGTTGCTTACAGCTCCATCAAATATTTCATGTTTTAACTCCTGCATTGAATTCCTTTCCATGATGAGGTTGAAGGGCCAACTTACCTTGGAACTGGGCTCCGCATCTTCCGTTGGATCAGATTGGCATCTGACAAATTTGACCTGACCTTCTCCTTTGGCATCCATAGAATACCTAGACCTGGAAGGGATCTTGGAGGTCTTCTAGTCTAACCCCATATTCGGGGCAGCAGTTTTTATTTTGTCCCGGACAAATGGCTGTCCAATCATTTCTTTTAAAACCTCCAGCCAAAGGAGCAGCCCAGGAGGCAGGCACTTCCACCGATTAATTGCTCTCGCTTTCAGGACATTTCTCCTTCTGTATAGTTTAGATTCCCCCCTTGAATAAAGCTTCTACCTGTTGCTTCTGGTCCTGTCCTCCAATATTTGAGGGGCTGCCACAGAGAGGAGGAGTGGGAGGTCAACGTATTTTCCAAAGCACCTGAAGGCCAGACAAGAAACAACGGGGGGAAAACTGATCAAGGAGAGATTCAACCTAGAATTAAGGAAAAATTTATTTCTGACAGTGAGAACAATTAATCAGTGGAACAGCTCGCCTCCAGAAATTGTGGGTGCTTCATCACTGGAGGCTTTCAAGGAGATAGCTCTGCAGACTAATGCATTGTAATTTAACACCAGCTGTCTGCAATTAAAGTAAGTTCGAATCTCGCCAGGCTCAAGGTTGACTCAGCCTTCCATCCTTTCAAAGGTAGGTAAATTGAGGACCCAGTTTGTGGGGACAATAAGCTGACTTTGTATAAAAATATACAAAAGTATGAAGGCTATTGCTTAACGCGCTGTAAGCCGCCCTGAGTCTCCGGAGAAGGGCGGCATATAAATCAAAATTTTTTTTAAAAAAATGGTATAGGGCAGTGATGACTAACCTTTTTGCCATCTTGTGCCAAAAGACGGGGGAAGCGTTGGGGGGTGGTCAAGCCTGCGCGTGCCCACACCCATAATTCTATGCGCCCCACGCTCCCCATGCTTTTGGCATGAGATCACCCCAGGCTCCAGAGCCTCTCTAGGAGCCTGGGGAGGGCAAAAACGGCCTTCCCCAATCCCCCGGAATCCAGAAACAGTCTGTTTGCTGACTTCCGGAAGTTGGCAAACAGGCCATTTCCTGTCTCCAGAGGGCCTCTAGGGGGTGGGGAAGACTATTTTCACCCTCCCCAGGCTTCTAGAGAGGCTCTGGAGCCTGGGGAGAGCAAAAAAATGGGCCTTCCCCACCCCCGCAGGCCGTCTGGAGGCAGGAAACTGCCTGTTTCCCTACTTCCAGGTGGCCCAGAAGGCCCAAAAATCAACCGGCGGAACTGAGCTCACATGCCACCTGTGGCACGCGTGCCATAGGTTCACCATCATGGGTAGAAGGGTCTCCTGCTTGAGCAGGGGGTTGGATTAGATGACCTGTAAGGTCCCTTCCAACTCTGTTATTCTGTTACATGTAGTCCCTCAACTTATCACCACAACTGAGGCTAACATTTCTGTTGCTAAGTGAGCTATTCGTTAACGGTCAGTAAAACTGTTGTAAGCAGTGGTGGGATTCAGCCGGTTCGGGAGAACCGGTTGTTAGCTTTCTGAACAGTTTGGTGAACCGGTTGTTGGAAAAAATCATTAGGGCAGAGAACCGGTTGTTAAATTATTTGAATCCCACCGCTGCCCTGCCCCCATCTATTCTCTGCCTCCCAAGTCCCAGCTGATCAGGAGGAAATGGAGATTTTTTTTTTTTTTTATTGATATGCCGCCCTTCTCCGGAGACTCAGGGCGGCTTACAATGCGTTAAGCAATAGCCTTCATACTTTTGTATATTTATACAAAGTCAGCTTATTGCCCCCACAAACTGGGTCCTCAATTTACCTACCTTAGAAAGGATGGAAGGCTGAGTCAACCTTGAGCCTGGTAAGATTCGAACCTGCAGTAACTGCAGGCAGCTGTTCTTAATAACAGGGTGCTTTAGACCACTGTACTACCAAGGCTCTGTATTTTACAGTATCCTTTCCCTGGAGTGGGGTGGGAATGGAGATCTTACAGTATCCTTCCCCTGCCACGCCCATCAAGCCACACCCACAGTGTAGGTAGTAAAAAAATGTGAAACCCACCATTGATTGTAAGTCAGGGACTACCTATCTTACCGTTGAGCAAGGGCCCACCTATTCTAATACCTGTGCATTTGGATCCTTGCCAACCACAACTCTCCAAAAACCACATCGATTTAATTTTTTTTTTTTTGTTCTCTCGGTCTCTCATCGCTGCAGAAGGAAATTACCTGGCAGCTCTCTAAATCAGTAAATATTAAGGTAGAATTACAGGAAGGGAAAAACAAAGTTTGCACAATGTCTTGGGGATTGCCCCGATATGATTTCTTACTTTTACAGAAACCTTTCCCAGAAATATTACTTAGCTGGGAGGAGAGAGAAAAAATGCAAACAAACAAAAAAAATATAATACAAGTTGATTGGTTCAAGTACGAAAAGTTATTAGCGGAAGCAGCGGCCATTGATCGAGAACGCCGAGGACGTTGCTCTCGAAATGGACCGATTCTTCATCTTTCTGATGTTAGCGCTCTCTGTTGGCTTGCTTTGTCGCTCAGAAACAGGTAAGAGGGTTTGGAGAGGGTTATTAGATTGTTGCATGAGAAGAAAGGAGAGGAAGGGGAGGAAGATCCCTGGATCTGTGCTGGACAAGCAATGTTCCCTCAACACCGTTAAGCTGGTCGTTAAGGTGGAAGCTTTCAAGAAGAGACTGTGCTGCCCTCTGGCAGAAACGGTGTAGGGCAGAGGTCTTCACACTTGGCAGCTTTAAGACTTGTGGACTTCAACCCCCAGAATTCTCCAGCCAGCTATGCTGGATGACGTCCAGGCGGGTAAACAGCCTGAACTGGGGCGAACCGGTAGAAACTCACCCCTGCACTAAATGTTATTAAGTTATGGTACTCAGAATCATACAACGCCCAGGAAAAAAATAACCACTCCTTAAGTTTAATGTATCGTACAAAGTCATTGAGTTTGTAGTGGAGCTGGTTCAACCTATGTGAGAAGATTACATAAGTCTTCTCACGGATCTTCAACCAAGGATCAGGAAGGGAGGAAGGGAGGAAGGGAGGAAGGAAGGAAGGAAGGAAGGAAGGAGAGAAAGAAAGAGAAGGAGGGAGGAAAGGAGGGAGGGAGGAAGGAAGGAACGGAAGGAGGGAGGGAGGGGAGGGGAGAAAGAAAGAGAAGGCGGGAGGGAGGGAGGGAGGAAAGGGGGGAAGGGAGGGAGGAAGGAAGGAAGGGGAGGGGAGAAAGAAAGAGAAGGTGGGAGGGAAGGAACGAAGGAGAGAAAGAAAGGGAGGAAGGAAGGAGAGAAAGAAAGAGAAGGAGGGAGAGAGGGAAGGAGGGAGGGAGGAAGGAAGGAAGGAATGGAGGGAGGGGAGGGGAGAAAGAAAGAGAAGGCAGGAGGGAGGGAGGGAGGGAAGGTGGGAAGGGAGGAAGGAAGGAAGGAAGGAAGGGGAGGGGAGGGGAGGGGAGAAAGAAAGAGAAGGAGGGAGGGAGGGAGGAAGGAAGGGAGGGAGGGGAGGGGAGAAAGAAAGAGAAGGCAGGAGGGAGGGAGGGAGGGAAAGTGGGAAGGGAGGAAGGAAGGGGAGGGGAGAAAGAAAGAGAAGGAGGGAGGGAGGGAGAGAGGGAGGGAGGGGGAACCCCCTCCCCAAAAATCACACTTTTTTAGTGGATTATAATTTTTTAATTAGGTAGCTGGAGATAAAAGATTTTGGGGTGCACTCCTCCATAGTTCTCCTCCTTTTCTTTTTCTCACCTGTTCCCAGTGGGATGGTGTGAAAGAAAGAGGGACGAACTGGGAAGATCACCCCCCCACACACACCCAAAGAAGGGCACCCACCTCCCCTACCTCGGTTGAAGGGAGCGGGGAGAGTTGGTCATCCTTTCTCCAAGATCGCCAAGTCCACGATAGCTTCTTGAACCACATCCGGTGGCTGCTTTCATCCCTCGTAGCCCCTTCCAACCTGATCCCATCTTTCTCCTTTTGGGGGGGGGGGTGTCCAGGTGGAAGCTACGGCGAAGGACAAGAGAGTTTGCTGAGCAGGTCGAAACGAAGCAAGTTGTGGCATCCGTCCTGCCCTTGTCCAGGTGAGTCTCATCTCTTGATCTCCATCGGGGAGTTCGGAGAAAATTCACCTGAGGGTTTACTTTAGGTCTGTGATAGCGAACCTATGACACGCGTGCTACAGGTGGCATGCAGACCCCTCTCTGTGGGCACGCCAGCTGTTGCCCCAGCCCAGCTGCACTGCACATGCGCGCCAGGAGTGGATTCTATTTACCTTTACAACCAGTTCGCAACGGGATCGCCCATGCGCAACTCACTTCACTCGGGCATGTGCCTTGCTTCTGCGCATGTGCAGAAACTTCTGACAATGTCAGGGTCAGTGGGCGGATCCTTCCACCAGTTTTATTACCGGTTCTATAGAACCGGTCCGAACCGGGGGCAACCCACCACTGAAGCACATGCGCTTCTCGCCAGCCAGCAGCTCTTCGGGCCTGTGCCGTGCATGCACGTGGGGCAGGGCACATGTGGGGGTGCACGCATACATACATGGGGGCAGGGTGCATGCCCAGGGGGTGCATGCATAGGGGCGCTTGCATTGCATTTTGGGGGTGCACGCCCTGTTTTGGGCCTGGATGTTTTGGCTCCGACCCCCGAGGCCGATTTATCAGAGGGAGAAGGCTCCGAACATGAAGGAGAGGAGTTGGCCAGGCCTTCCTCTCCAGGACCCTCCTCTCTGGCAATGCCTCAGGTGTCTCCCGTAGGAGAAGAGATTGGCCAGGAGCCAAGTATCTCCTCACAGTCGGACAGTGAAGGGGATAAGTCTTGGCTGGATCCACGCCAGCGTCGGAGAGACAAGCGCACGCAACAGAAAAGGAGGCGTGCCAGAGATTAAGCTGAGTCACTGGACCACACCCCACAGGGGATATAAGGGGGTGAGGTGGCCATTCAGACTCTGTGACGGACAAAACTAACTACTATCGAGTCACATTGCATCTTTGGAAACAAGGTTATCTGCCTTGGATTTAATTACGGACTGGACTTGACAATTCTTGAACTGTGTGTATCTTGTTTATGAGTAAAGTTCTTAGCAAGCAGCTACTGGGTTGCTGCCAATCCTTTTATCGAAAGAATTTGTTGTCTGCCAGTTTATTTAACCCCCAGCTGTCTGTTTGTGTGCGTGTGTGAGATGGGGACAGAACACTGGAAAGCCTCTTGCACCAATCTGGAAGCCAAAATGGGGGATGGGGGGGACAGGGAACATATGTGGGGAGGCCAGGGAGCATGCATGGCGACAGGGGTTCGGGCACGCGCACATGCATTTGGGCACGCGCATGCTTTGGGCACTCGGCACCAAAAAGGTTAATCATCACTGCTTTAGGTTCTTCCGGCGCCAAGATTGTGTGGTTGTTTGTTCATGGGTTGTCTCTGCATTTTTTCTCTCTCTGTTCTTAGGTGCCTGTTGCTCAAAAGCAAACAAGCTATGTTGTTAATCATGGTTTCTCCTTTGAGGGTTGCATTTCTTCAAGGGAGGGACCTGTGGGTCAGGATGAGGAACCTCAATGTTTTCTCTTCCTGACATCTTTCTAATTATCTTCTTTTAACGACTCCATAATCCCTCGAGGAGTAAGAGTCTAGGCAACTAAATGGACCTAGCAGAGTGACTTAATGGCTGGATGCCCTTCTTGTTGCCGATGCGGAGTTTTTATTCAGCAGATATATTCTCATTGTGCCCAGAGAGAGAAAGATCTGCCTCTACCTAGGATCGAACTCACAGCCTCCTGATTGTGAGGTGAGACCTCTACCGCCACCGCACCACCCCCGACGTCCTTCTAATGATGGTTCCTAATTGCTTTTAGATTTAAATGAACGCCAACATCCAAAGAAACATGAACATGCCTGTCCCTGTGATGGATTCAGCTTACGTAGTTTGTCAGGTAAGAAAATGCTCCTGGGTGTAACTCATGTGGAACTCATAAAGGAAGATGGGTCCATGGGTGTAGCATCTTCTTAGGCGTGGATGAAAGGAAGAAATCAGAAACCACCCATCGGGACTTTTCTAGAATACTGGCTCATTTTAATTTTGTCCGCCGATTAAAATCACTTTTCATTGTGCAAGATACTGCTTCTCTGAAAATAAGACATCCCCTGATAATAAGCTCAATCAGACTTTTGAACGTAAGCGCTAAAATAACCCCCCCCAAAAAAATAAGCCCTCCCTGAAAATATTTAAACACATGTGCAGCCGCTCCCCGCCATTTCCTCTGGTTAGGGTTAGGGAGACAGAGCTGGAAATCGGGTAAGACGGCAAGAGGAGCCCCGTCTCGCTCCATGTGCCCCAAAAATAATAAGACCTCCCTGAAAATAAGGCCAAGCGCTTATTTCAGGGTTCAAAAAAATATAAGACAGGGTCTTATTTTCGGGGAAACATCAGGGGTGAAATGCTCCCGGTTCGGACCGGATCACCCGATCCGGTAGTGATGGAGGCGGGTGGTTTGGAGAACCGGTAGCAAAAATCCCTGCCCCACCCCGGCCATGCCCAGCTGAACCGCGCGATCATCAGAGGCTTTTTTTCTTTTAAATGCCTCTGATGATCCAAGCTGAGTTGCCTGATCGTCAGAGGCATTTAAAAGAAAAAAAGTCTCTGTCGATCAGGCAACTCAGCTGGGATCGTCAGAGCCTTTTGAAAGCATTTTTTTACAACCTCGTCGCCGAAAAGGTTGTCTAAAAAATGGTTTTAAAAGTTAAAAAAAAAAATTGGCCACGACCACCCAGTCACATTAAACCCCCCACCACCACCACCAAGCCACGTCCACAGAACAGGTAGTAACAAATTTTAGATTTCACCACTGGGAAACATGGTACAGATAGTAACATCAACAATTGAACCCAAAATTGCTGTGGCTAAGCGAGACATCGGTTAAGTGAGTTTTGCCTCGTTTTACGACCTTTCTTGCCACGTTTGTTAAGTGAATCACTGCAGTTGATAAATTTAGTAACACGGTTGTTAAGTGAATTTGGCTTTCCCGTTGACTTTCCTGGTGAGAAGGTCGCAAAAAGGGATCATGTGACCCCCAGGACACTGCGACCGCCGTAGACCGACTGGCTCTATCTCTGCGTCGGACGGAGAGCATCCATCGGAGCCTCCCCCAGACTCCAGCACTGGTCCAAGTTCCTCCGCAACCTCCTCATCGTCCGAGTCTACCGCCAGTTCTGCTGACAGCTGGCGGAGCCACAACAACAAGCAAAGTCAATGGGGAAATCAGATTCCCTTAACAACCACGTTACTAACTTAACAGTTGCAGTGGTTCGCTTAACAACGGTGGCGAGAAAGGTCGTAAAATGGGACGAAGCTCCCTTATCAATGGTCTCGCTTAGCAACAGAAATATACGACTCAATTGTGGTCATAAGTGGAGGATTATCTTCTACTGTTCAGTCTTCAATTGACCGACCAAAAGATGCACTAATTTATTTTATTTTTTCTCTGTTCCCTTTCAGAACATCGCAATCATCATCGTCATCATCATCGCAAGAACAAGCGACATGTGCTCCATAAGACAAAATGCAGGAGGTTTTTGAGGCACTGCACTTTTAAGGGGATCCACGTTCCCTTATAGTTCTTGGCATGACCCGAGGAGATTTATTATCCATGACGCAATATTGATTCTTCGGTTATGCGCCTTTCTCGTTTTTTAAAAAAAAATATCATTGTTTGCCCTAGGAAACTGCTTGATTGTTTGGAAATAAAGCTCCGAGCTTGAGGCCTTTGTGGGAGTGAATGGCCTGTAAAGATTGTGTGGACAAATAATAGTAGCAATGGAACTTGCTATACGCCGGGCACGCTTCCTGCTGCACACATTTTGCAATCCCTTGTAAAAACCCAGAGAGGTGCAGAAAATAAAGGAAATGGGAATATCATTTCCAAAAGGGATGGAAGTCTTTAGCCTACCCTTTGCAAAATGCTAACTGAAAGATGGAGGTAGTCTTCTACCTACAATCAGAATAGAATAGTAGAGCCGGAAGGGACCTTAGAGGTCTTCTAGTCCAACCCCCTGCTCAAACAGGAGACCCTGTATCATTTCCGAGAAGTGACTTCTCAAAAGCCTCCAGTATTAAAGCACCCACAACTTCTAAAAGGCAAGTTTTAGAAGTTCCACTGATTTGTTCTGTCAGGAAATTTCTCCTCAGTTCTAAGTTGTTTCTCTCCTTGATTCGTTTCCGTCCATTCTTGTCCTGCCCTCAGGGGCTTTGGAGAACAGCTTGATTTCCTCTTCTTTGTGGCAGCCCCTCAAATATTGGAAGACTGTGATAAGATAAGATAAGATAAGATAAGATAAGATAAGATAAGATAAGATAAGATAAGATAAGATACGATACGATACGATACGATACGATACGATAAGATAAGATAAGATAAGATAAGATAAGATAAGATAAGATAAGATACGATACGATAAGATACGATAAGATAAGATAAGATAAGATAAGATAAGATAAGATAAGAATTCTTTATTGGCCAAGTGTGATTGGACACACAAGGAATTTGTCTTTGGTGCATACGCTCTCAGTGTACATAAAAAGACAAGATACATTCGTTAAGAATCATAAGGTACAACACTTAATGATAGTCATAGGGTACAAATAAGCAATCAAATCATACTAGGAAACAATCAATATAAATCGTAAGGATACAAGCAACAAAGTTACATTCATACAGACATAAGTGGGAGGAAATGAGTGATAGTAATAGCTAATCCGAGAGGGATTTCAGTCATTTCGGTCATGGGTGCTGAAGGTACATCTGAGCCTAGTACAAAAACACGGGATTAACTGCCAGGATTTCTGGCAAAACGAAGTTATAAGCTGGCTCAGCCACCTCAATAGAATAGAATAGAATTTTTTATTGGCCAAGTGTGATTGGACACACAAGGAATTTGTCTTTGGTGCATACGCTCTCAGTGTACATAAAAAGACAAGATACATTCGTTAAGAATCATAAGATACAACACTTAATGATAGTCATAGGGTACAAATAAGCAATCAAATCATACTAGGAAACAATCAATATAAATCGTAAGGATACAAGCAACAAAGTTACAGCCATACAGTCATAAATGGAAGGAGATGGCTGATAAGAACGATGAGATTAATAATAGTGCAGACTTAGTGAATAGTTTGACAGTGTTGAGGGAATTATTTGTTTAGCAGAGTGATGGCGTTCGGGGGAAAACTGTTCTTGTGTCTAGTTGTTCTGGTGTGCAGTGCTCCGTAGCCTCGTTTTGAGGGTAGGAGTTGAAACAGTTGATGTCCAGGATGCGAGGGGTCTGTAAATATTTTCACAGCCCTCTTTTTGACTCGTGCAGCAAGCTGTTCCACTGGTTAATTGTTCTAACTATCAGGAAATTTATCCTTCGTTCTAATTAGTTAGTTAGTTAGTTAGTTAGTTAGTTAGTTAGTTAGTTAGTTAATTAGTTAGGTTAGTTCTCTCCTTAGGAAAAGAACGTGTCGGTAAGAATACTGATGTCTCCCTCCAACTATATTTGGAGATACTTCCTTCCATTCACCTTTACCTTCTTTAACCTCATTATGTCTTTTTATACACAAAGCCTCTTTCCCTCAGGCTTATCGTTTATCCTGATTTACAGCAAAGGCTGGAATGAACTAGGAAGCTGGGACAGAAAAGCTCTATAGCTCGTTGGACAAATATGACCAGTAAAGAAAAGAAAATTCCAGCTAGACCAGGGGTCGGCAACCTGCGGCTCCAGAGCCACATGCGGCTCTTTGGGCCCTCTGCTGTGGCTCCCTGTCGGGTGATCCCACCACTGGCTGGCCCCGCCCCTTGCCCTCCCCTCCCAGTTACTCCTCGCCTGGCCTGAGAAGATAAGGGTGACGGCAGGAGATGGAGAAGCGGCCAGGGCAGAGAGAGAGAGATACAGAGAGAGATACAGAGAGAGAGGGAGAGAGAGAGACATAGAGAGATACAGAGAGAGAGGGAGAGAGAGAGACATAGAGAGATACAGAGAGAGTGGGAGAGAGACAGACATAGAGAGATACAGAGAGAGTGGGAGAGAGAGAGACAGAGAGATACAGAGAGAGGGAGAGAGAGAGAGACATAGATACAGAGAGAGAGGGAGAGAGAGCCATAGAGAGATACAGAGAGAGAGGGAGAGAGAGAGACATAGAGAGATACAGAGAGAGTGGGAGAGAGAGAGACATAGAGAGATACAGAGAGAGAGGGAGAGAGAGAGATAGAGAGAGATACAGAGAGAGAGGGAGAGAGAGAGACATAGAGAGATACAGAGAGAGTGGGAGAGAGAGAGACATAGAGAGATACAGAGAGAGAGGGAGATAGAGAGACATAGAGAAATACAGAGAGAGTGGGAGAGAGAGAGACATAGAGAGATGCAGAGAGAGTGGGAGAGAGAGAGACATAGAGAGATACAGAGAGAGAGGGAGAGACGGGCGAGGGAGGGAGAGAGAGAGAGATGTCAAAAGGATTTTGTGGTTCCCGGTGTTTTTTAACAACTGGTTCTCTGCCCTAATGACCGGCTGGGTAGGCGTGGCTAGGGGGAGTCATGTGACTGGTGGAAGTGAGTGACATCGAGTTGGCCACGCCCACCCAGGTTTTGTGGCTCCCGCTGTTTTCTTTTCTGTGGGAAACGGGTCCAAATGGCTCTTTGAGTATTTAAGGTTGCAGACCCCTGAGCTAGACGCTTCATGAAAAACCAAGGAAGACACTTGGAAATCGATGGGATCTTCAAGAAGCATTTTTTGCCTGGATGTGGCACATGGGTTCTTTTGAAAACAGATGCATTAAAAACCGGTTTGATGCTTATTGTCTTTTTTTCCTTTTCCTGTGTGTAGGTGGACACCATAGGCTAATTCTTCTTTCCTCCCTGCATTCCCACAAAAGCCAAGGATACAATCTCGGGTTTTTTTTTACATTACAAAATATAACCTCTCACTGCCAAGAAAGCCGTATAGAAGCTAGATGGCCATGATAAACCAGAAAATGGTTGATTTATTTACATACAGCATTTTACACTCCATAACAAGCTTTAGCATGTTGTGAGAAACCAAGCCGAGAGGAAGTTTGTGTTAGTCTTTGGTAACAACAACAACAACAAAATCAGTGGTCTAGTTGTTGCACCTTTTCCGACTAGCCCATATTAAACTACTTATTTAATTTCAATTATTTTATTAAACTTTATTTAAAAAGTAAAAGGTTCCATGAGCTGGAGCTCACAAAAGCTTCTGTTTTTTTTTTTTTAAATTTGATTAGACAGAAAATATGCTAGTTCTGATTATTTGCAGCCCAAAATCCCTGAGGAAAGTTGCAATGTTACCGTTTTATAACCCAAGGTTTTCCAAACTTGGCAGCTTCGTATCAGTGAACTTCTGCTCCCAGAATCCCCCAGCCAGCTTGCTTTAAGTTGGATGGACTTCAACTCTAGGAATTCCCCAGCCAGGTTGTTTTCAATTGGGTGGACTTCAACTCCCAGAATCCCCTGCCAGCTTGCTGTACGTTGGGTGGACTTCAACTCCCAGAATCCCCCAGCCATCTTGCTTTAAGTTGGGTGGACTTCAACTCCCAGAATCCCCTGCCAGCTTGCTGTACGTTGGGTGGACTTCAACTCCCAGAATCCCCTGCCAGCTTGCTGTATGTTGGGTGGACTTCAACTCCCAGAATCCCCCAGCCATCTTGCTTTAAGTTGGGTGGACTTCAACTCCCAGAATCCCCCAACCATCTTGCTTTAAATTGGGTGGACTTCAACTCCCAGAATCCCCCGCCAGCTTGCTTTACGTTGGGTGGACTTCAACTCCCAGAATCCCCCAGCCGGCTTGCTTTATGTTGGGTGGACTTCAACTCCCAGAATCCCCCAGCCAGCTTGCTTTATGTTGGGTGGACTTCAACTCCCAGAATCCCCCAGCCGACTTGCTTTATGTTGGGTGGACTTCAACTCCCAGAATCCCCCAGCCAGCTTGCTTTATGTTGGGTGGACTTCAACTCCCAGAATCCCCCAGCCAGCTTGCTTTACGTTGGGTGGACTTCAACTCCCAGAATCCCCCAGCCGACTTGCTTTACGTTGGGTGGACTTCAACTCCCAGAATCCCCCAACCATCTTGCTTTAAATTGGGTGGACTTCAACTCCCAGAATCCCCCGCCAGCTTGCTTTACGTTGGGTGGACTTCAACTCCCAGAATCCCCCAGCCGGCTTGCTTTATGTTGAGTGGACTTCAACTCCCAGAATCCCCCAACCATCTTGCTTTAAATTGGGTGGACTTCAACTCCCAGAATCCCCCGCCAGCTTGCTTTATGTTGGGTGGACTTCAACTCCCAGAATCCCCCAGCCAGCTTGCTTTATGTTGGGTGGACTTCAACTCCCAGAATCCCCCAGCCGACTTGCTTTACGTTGGGTGGACTTCAACTCCCAGAATCCCCCAACCATCTTGCTTTAAATTGGGTGGACTTCAACTCCCAGAATCCCCCGCCAGCTTGCTTTACGTTGGGTGGACTTCAACTCCCAGAATCCCCCAGCCGACTTGCTTTACATTCGGTGGACTTCAACTCCCAGAATCCCCCAACCATCTTGCTTTAAGTTGGGTGGACTTCAACTCCCAGAATCCCCCAGCTAGTGTGCTTTACATTGGGTGGACTTCAACTCCCAGAATCCCCCAGCCGACTTGCTTTACGTTCGGTGGACTTCAACTCCCAGAATCCCCTGGAATTCTGGGAATTGAAATCCACCCATCTTAAATGGGCCAGGTTTTAAAACAGTGTCCTATCCTAACTGTTTAATATTATAATTCCGACATACATACATACATACATACACACATACATATATACATACATACATACATACATAAAATAGGCGGTCAACTCAAATAAAATTCATTCCCGGAGTTTTACTTTAAAGCATCCATCAGGTCGCTTTCCTCTTCTCCGCAGAAGCCGGAGGGCGCGCGGCCCCTTTAAGAACGGCGGCCCAAAAAAAAAAAAGGAGGGGGCGGGCTCAGAACGCTGTCTTCAAAGGAACTGGTGGGGTGACGTTCCAAAGGGGCCCCCTCGGCGACTCCGCCCTCCGCCCATTGGTGCGCGGCTGTCATGTGGCGCTTCCGAATGTTCGGGTTAAGGCGGAAACCGGTCCGTAAAGGGGCCACCTGTGGGCAGAAGTGGACGGCAGCCCCATTGGGTGAGTAGAAGGCGAAGGAGCGGGACGGGCAAGCAGACATAAACCTCCCCAGAAAAGGAATGGGACCGGCCGCCTTGTGAGCCCATGGACCGCGGATTGGACGATTCCATTGATGAGGCGGGGGGGGAAACTTTAACAGCTGAACCCCCTCCAAGGAAGTATGGAAACTAGTGGCTTTGGAGGGGAGGGTGGGGGAACGAAACCAAGGCAGGTTTATTAGCTTAAGTGAGCCTGGCATGACTCTTTTGCCCTTCGAAGAACTTTTCTGGGGGATTCTGGGAATTGTGGTCCTGGGGGGGGTTTGATTGCAGATGGAAGATGGAAAGGAGATGAGCCTCTTTAGGACAGCAAGTTTGGGGAAGGAGAATTGGAGGGAGGAAATCCATGGTAGACCCCATAGAGGGTCTGAAGATGCGCGCTGCTGACCTTCTTGGGGTGGTTCTCCAGATATTTTTGGACTACACCTCCCATAATCCCCAGTTTGCAAAGTTTCAAGCAGCAGGGATTCTGGGAGATGTGATCTAAAGGATCCAAGGGACATCTGGGCCCCCCCCCCCCGACACTGAGCCCTGCTAGAAAGAGGTAGAGGCTAGAACAGGGGTTCTAGCATGGGAATGTATGGACTTCAATTCCCAGAATTCCCGAGCTAACCATGCTGGCTCGGGAATTCTGGGAATTGAAGTCTATGGGGTCATAAAATTGACCACTCCTGTGATAGAAGGTGCCCAGGGCTGCTGATTCAGGAAGTCCATTTTCCCCAACATGATGCCTCCAAAGGTGGACCAGACTCGGTTCGTAACTTTCTAGGACAGGGGGTCAGCAACCTGTGGCTCTGGAGCCGCATGTGGCTCTTTCACCCCTCTGCTGCGGCTCCCTGTCACTCGAAATATGTGCCAATGTGTGACACCTACCGGCACACGATTTATTGAGCTTTTCAACCCCGGGTACGTCAACCATGGATAAATCCAAGAAAAGAAAAGTTTCAGAAGAAAACAGAACGTTTAATTCAACTACATACGCTAGTTTTGTGGCCGCTCAAGAAATAGTCAGGCACGGGGAGGATTTTTGTGGCTCCCGGTGTTTTCTTTTCTGTGGGAAACGGGTCCAAATGGCTCTTTGAGTGTTTAAGGTTGCAGAACCCTATGTTAAGTAATATATGTTGCGTCCCTTCCAGGAAGAATATACATCATTATGGCTTTGTTTGTTTATATCCCGCCTTTTATTATTATGTTTTCTTTTCTGTGGGAAACGCGTCCAAATGGCTCTTTGAGTGTTAAGGTTGCAGACCCCTGTTTTAGGAATTTGACTTAGCAAATCTGGAGTCAATGAGTGTAAATCAGTTTTTTTCAAATGCTTGGCTGAGGAATTCTGGGAAGTCCGCACATCTTAAAATGCCCCAAGTTGAGAAACACTGATGTAAATGATTTGAGACATTCATCCTGTAATACATCAGCTGGCTGGCTATGGAGATTCTCAGTCATCCAGGTCACAGTTGTCCCAAACGACCTTTTTTTCAAGAGGCAACTGGACTTTCTGGTTTTTCTTTGAAGACATTTTGTTTCTCACTCAAGCATCTTCTTCAGCTCTGACTGGATGGTGGGGAATGGAAGGATTTCTACCTCCTTGCAGACATCAGCTGGCTGTTTTGATGTTTTGGGTCCCAGATCCCATCATCCTTGCCAATTACTGAGGCTGTGTAACTGGACCAACGTTTTATCATGACGGAGCTGCACCAACAAAGGCAGTGGGATCATAGCTGTCAAAATTACTTAACTGGAAAGATCCCTGAAGGCCACCACAAATATAGCTTACCAGTTTATGTATAAATCAGTGAGTTTTTCTTTCAGGCTGCATCGAGTGACGTGGGTAGTTTGAAGGCTTCTGAAAGTTGGCCACTGACTTATAAAATATGAGGAAAGAGGACAGATTTTTTTTTTTTAATGTGCTAAGAATTGGTGGGTGATATTTAGCGCTGCTCTGTGTGATTTCTGTGCTTATTTTACAATAGTTGTAGCTGACCCAACAAAAACAGATTGTAGGTGGGATACCAAAAGCAATACCAAAAATAAAGCCATCAAACATTTTTTTAAAAAGCCCATCAAGAAACACAAAAGGAAATTCCATGCAATTATAGCTCCTGGGAAAGGGTGTTTTTTTTTTGGCCACGTGTCTTTCTGGAAATTCAGATATCAGCTGCATCCATTTGAAAATCCAGAGAGATTGTGTGTGCATTTTACAACGTAATGTTGAGATTTAGGATTGTCTGCGGAGATTCTCAATCATCCAGGTCACAGTTTTCCCAAAAGTGCTTTTTTCTATTTCAAAAGGCAACTGGACTTTCTTGAAAACATTTTGCTTCTCCTTCAAGGAGCTTCTTCAGAAGGGGGATGGGGGGGGGGGAATCAAGAAAGTCCAATTGCTTTTTGAAAGCACCTCTAAGAAGTTTAGGATCGTTACGTTAAAACCTTCAAATTGTGAAATGGGGTTTAACTCCCAAAGTAGTTACACGTTACTTAGAGGATAAGTTGCTTTCTCAATTTTCCACCCAGAATACTTACTTATTTACTTACTTACTTACTTATTTAAGCAATAGCCTTCATACTTTTGTATATACCTGCTTAGTAGGGCTTTTGCCCCCCCCCCCCCCAAAGCGGTGTTCTTTTTTATACAAAGTCAGCTTATTGCCCCCACAATCCGGGTCCTCATTTTACCTACCTCGGAAGGATGGAAGGCTGAGTCAACCTTGAGCCTGGTGAGATTTGAACTCGCAGTAATTGCAGGCAGCTGGCAGCTAAGTGCTACTTTAACAGCACTTTAGTCCGCTGCTCCACCAAGGCTCTTGGTGATCTCTGTAATCATGCTTAAGTTGGATCAAGCTCTATCTGAGTTAATTGAACTTTTCCCTACATAGGATTGCACCATAAATATTGCAGGGTTGCAGCATCTATGTTCTTGAATGCCTTCGTACTTGCTCTTAATATTTTGAACAAAAATGGATGTCGGATGACACTGCCTCAGAGTCTCAACTTTTGCTGTATTCCTCTTTTTTCTTTATTATATTTATTTCATTATATCTATTTCATTATATAAAATAACAAAGGAAAAAAATAGAAATGGGAAATTAAGGGAAGGAATAGGAGTGGGGGAAAGAAGCCCCCGCACTTTTTTTCTTTTCTTCTTTTCTTCTTTTCCCCAACTTTTTCTGAATTCCTTGTTGGTTGCTTCGTTGGCTTATAAACAAAATTTATTAGCCAAGCTATCTGTTAACTGATTTTGAGCAAGAAAATTGTCTACTTACGCAAGAAATAATTGCCAGACAAATAACTCAATTGCATAACAGAAATATTCCTAAATCAAGTAACCACAACATTTCTTTTAATCTTGTTTTACCAACAGCGATACTCCTTCTGAGTTCATATGCTTTCGGATGAAATTATTAGCTGGGAGAGAAGTCAGTCTTTCTACATTATTATATATCCTCTTCTGAGGTGTAAGGATGAAGCATTTTGTTGTTCCTTCAGAAATTGCTACTGTCTTTGGATGCCAAACCTGCAAATACATCAAGATTGCCACAAACTCTGTTACTCCATCCTAGCGTAACTTCGTACTGCTATTTAATGAGTCGGGTTTTCACATCCTTGCTGCCCCCGACAGAATGCGAGAGATAATCTGGTATATTTTCTCTCTCTGTCAAAATTCAGAAGAATGCCTTTCTCTAAGCCTTTCAATGATGTCTTAACTTAGAATAGAATAGAATAACAGAGTTGGAAGGGACCTTGGAGGTCTTCTAGTCCAACCTCCTGCTTAGGTAGGAAACCCTACACCACTTCAGACAAATGGTTATCCAACATCTTCTTAAAAACTTCCAGTGTTGGAGCATTCACAACTTCTGGAGGCAAGTTGTTCCACTGATTAATTGTTCTATCAGGAAATTTCTCCTTAGTTCTAAGTTGCTTCTCTCCTTCATTAGTTTCTACCCATTGCTTCTTGTCCTGCCTTCAGGTGCTTTGGAGCAGCAGTCACCAACTGGTGGTCCGTGAGAAAATTTTGGTGGTCCATAGAAAAATTATTTGCATTTGCCCTAAATACTATTTTTTAAAAAATTCATATTAGTGGTCTGTGGGATTTAAAATTATGAAATTAGTGGTCCCTGCGGTACGAAAGGTTGGTGAGCTCTGCTTTGGAGAGGAAGCTTGACTCCCTCTTCTTTGTGGCACCCCCTGAGATATTAGGACACTGCTATCATCTCCCCTGGTCCTTCTTTTCATCAAACTAGACATACCCAGTTCCTGCAACCGTTCTTCATAGGTTTTAGCCTCCAGTCCCCTCATCGTCTTTGCTGCTCTTCTCTGCACTCTTTCTAGAGTCTCCACATCTTTTCTACATCGTGGCGACCAAAACTGGATGCCGTATTCCAAGTGTGGCCTTACCAAGGCCTTATAAAGTGGTATTAACACTTCACGTGATCTTGATTCTATCCCTGTTTATGCAGCCCAGAACTGTGTTGGCTTTTTTGGCAGCTGCTGCACATGGCTGGCTCCTGTTTCAATGGTTGTCCACTAGGACTCCAAGATCCCTCTCACAGTTGCTACTATTGAGCGAGTTACCACATATACTCTACCTGTGCATTTTGTTTTTCTTGCCTAAATGTAGAACCTTACTTCCTGGAGACTTCATCTATATCAGGGGAGTCTGTAAACGTGGCAATTTTAAGATTTGGGGACTTCACCTCGCAGCATGGCTGGCGGGGGAATTCTGGGAGTTGAAGTCCCCAAGTCTGCAGACCCTTGCTCTATCATAACACCTACCATCTGGAACGGGCTTCCCCCGGAGTTACGAAACATCCAAGATTTACGCATATTCCGCCGTGCCCTGAAAACATTTCTATTCCAACAAGCTGGTCTGGCCTAACTCTCCCTTTTTAATTGGCTTTTAAATTGGGTTTTAAACCTCTTTAGATAAATTTGGATGTTTTTAATCTTTGAGCCTAAATTACTTAATCTGTTTCTTAATAGTTTTTAACTTCTATATGTATTTGTATTTATTATGGCTGTTCACCGCCCTGAGTCCTTCGGGAGTAGGGGGGTATACAAATATGAAAATAAATAAATAAATAAAATAAAATAACCCACATTTTGGAATATGAGCAGTTATAAGCACTCTATCCCAGAGCAAAAATTGGCACCGGTGCTGAAAAAAACAGGGTGGGGAAAACTCGCAATGGTGCCAGCTTCCTTCAACATTAGTTTTTCACTTGTCATTCCTCTTGTCATCACCCGTGTGGGCTGGAGACCTTGTTTGTGTTTCTGTTTTCAATTTGCAATTCGACCTGGCAATTGGCAAAGGTGCTGTTGCAAGCTTTCATTCCTTTTTTTTTGTTGTTTTTGCTGTCCGCCCCTTGGGTTTTTGCAAGCTTCCTGCCATTGCGTCGTGTGCTTCTCCGCTGTAGAGTTATGGACTGGTTTAAATGCGTATTGGGTAAGCTGCACTCGCTCTCAGATGCCGCTAAAGTTACCTGCTCCGTCGATTTATTGATTTTTGCCCAGGTGCTACATTTTCAAAGAGGGAAGCCGGCATGCTGCAATGTTCCCCTTTCTAGGGAAATCTTGGCTCCGACGTACGCCTTGTTTTTCTGCGAGTCCCACGGGGAGGTGGAGGAATGGAGGCTAGTACCCCAGCTGGCAACCACAAAGGAAGGTTTGTACGCTGTGTGCCTGGTACAGCTGGCCTCGTGGGCATCTCCTTTGCCATCTGGGGCCTCTTAATTAAAGCCGGCGATTAAAGAAAAACAGGCTGAGACATAGGAGAGGCTGATGCTCTTTTGCCTTGTTTTCACCAGGCCCGGAATGGGGAAGGATGGGGAGGCAAAGAATTTTTTTGTTTTTAATTTGATTTATATGCCGCCCTTCTCCGGAGACTCAGGGCGGCTTACAATGCGCTAAGCAATAGCCTTCATCCTTTTGTATATTTATACAAAGTCAGCTTATTGCCCCCACAATCCGGATCCTCAATTTACCTACCTTAGAAAGGATGGAAGGCTGAGTCAACCTTGAGCCTGGGGAGATTCGAACTTGCAGTAATTGCAAGCAGCTGGTTTTAATAACAGGGTGCTTTAGACCACTGTACTACCAAGGCTCTCTTTGGGAAGCTTCGAAGGAAAGGCACAGAATGTCCCCTCTCCGAGCCCGCGACTGGCTGGATCTGAACACGGCGCCTTGATCCCTGACCCAAAATACAGGTGGTCCTAGACTTACGACCGAAATTGAGCCCAAACATCTCTGTGGCTAAGCAAGACTTAAGTGAGGTTTGCCCCACTTTCCGTGACCTCTCTTGCCGTCGTTTTTTGAAGGGAGGCACTGCTGCTGTTCAGTTACTAAGCCCGGTTGTTAAGTAAGTGAATCTGGCTTCTCTTATTGATTTGGCTCGGCTGAAAACCACAGAAGGTGATTATGTCACACACACAGACATAACCAGGGTGGATTTGATTTAAATCGAGTTGATTTAAATCACGATTTAAATCATGATTTAAATCACTAGTAAAAAGGCTTGATTTAAATCCACTCGATTTAAATCATAATTTTTAAAGAGCAGCTGTCATCTCTGCTCCTCCTTTGACCCACTGTTGACTCACCGATAGTCCCAGTGTTGCAGAATACACAGCCTCCTGCTCCATAACTAAGCTCCGTTTCATGCTGAATAAACTAAATTATTTATGTATCTTAAATAGAAAACGATCTTACGATAGATTTTTACCCCCAAAGTTTTTTATTAAAATAAATTCGATAAAAATCCGATTTAATTCAAAAAAATCAGATTTAAATCAAAAAAATCTGATTTTTTTTTAAATTTTTTTAAAAAAATCATTGATTTTTATCCACCCTGGACATAACACACCAGGATGTTGCAACCTGTCATAAATAGGAGTCAGTTGCCAAGTGTCTGAATTCTGATCACATGATCATGAGGATGCTGCAACGGTCGTAAGTATGGAGCTGGGATGAAATCTACTTACCTTCCCTATCGGTTCGGAAGTGCGCGCGTACCATCATCACATCCAATTTTTGACCCTCTGTGCATGCGCAAAGCCTTCTCCAGCATGCACAGAGGATCAAAAACAGGTTATTTCCTGGTTAAAACCAGGAAGTAACGATGTCCAGGCAGGTGAGTGGAGCCGTGTGCTGCTACCGCTACCAGTTCGCCGAACCACACACCGCCGCCGCTACCGGTTCGTGCGAGCCGGACAGAACCAACAGGATTTCACCACTGGTATGGGGTCCTCGGTGCTCTCTCTGAGCTTGGTGGTGTTCTTGCTGATGTTTCATTACCCAAATAGGTAACATCATCAGTGCTAGGAGGAAGGAAGGAGGGGGACCGTGGGATCCTTGGTGCTCTCTGAGCTTGGTTCTTTTCTTGAAGATGTTTCATTACCCAACTTGGTAACGTCATCAGTGCTAGAAGGGAGTGGAGGAGGAGGAGGAGAATGACTATGGGGTCCTTGGTGCTCTCTGAGCTTGGTGTTGTTCTTGCAGACGTTTCATTACCCAACTAGGTAACCTCATCAGTGCTAGAACAAGCTAAGACCAGCACTGATGAGGTTGCCTAGTTGGGCGATGCAACGCCTGCAAGAAAACCACGAAGCTCAGAGAGCACAAAGGACCTATAGTCCTCCTCTTCCTCCTTGTCTTCCTCCTCGTCCTCCTCGTCTTCCTCCTCTTCCTCCTTGTCTTCCTCCTCATCCTCCTCATCTTCCTCCTCTTCCTCCTCTTCCTCCTCGTCCTCCTCGTCTTCCTCCTCGTCCTCCTCGTCTTCCTCCTCGTCCTCGTCCTCTTCCTCCTTGTCTTCCTCCTCGTCCTCCTCGTCTTCCTCCTCCTCCTCCTCCTCTTCCTCCTTGTCTTCCTCCTCCTCCTCCTCCTCCTCCTCCTCTTCCTCCTTGTCTTCCTCCTCGTCCTCCTCTTCCTCCTCGTCTTCCTCCTCGTCATCCTCTCCTCAAACCCCACTCCATTCCAACATCGATGACGTTACCTAGTTGGGCGATGCAACGCCTGCGAGAAAACCCACCAAACTCAGAGAGCACCAAGGACCTCTCACGCCAACTCTGAGCTGCAAACATCCCCCCTTTATTGGCCGTCAGCGTGAAAAAAAACGGTCGTAAGGATTTCTCTTCCGTCCTGTTGTAACTTCGAATGGTCAGTTAAACAAATGGTTGTAAGTCCAGGGTTACCCCGTATCCTATTGTTTGCCCGATCTTGCCCTTGTTTGCTTTGCTTCTTTCCTTCCTTCCCTTCTCGGCAGCAGAGGTCAAAGGGCAAAGGGGTCCCAGGCTTTGAGGACCGGGGGAAGGATTGACTTAACTTCTGCGTTCTGTAGGTTTCCCAACTCCGTTTGTTTCTCTTTCCCCCCCCCCCCACACCCTCCAAGCTATTGAGCCTTCTCCTTATCCGTCGGTTCCTTGCCCTCTCCCCCACTGCCCCCTTTGCTGTTTACGGCCCCTGCCCTAATCCACCCCCGCCAGCTGAGTTTTCCCCCCAATTCCTCGAGAATGCTGTTATTTTCTTCCAGCTGCCAAAGGAGTGACTCAGCCCCATACCAAATTCCACGTCTGGGGAAGGAACTGCCAGGCACCGGCGGAATCCGTCCCCGTGGATGTGGCAGTTCGGGGCAGTGATGGTAATTTTCTGGGAACAAAAGTGGGGGGGGGGTCCTTAAGAACGATTAATCAGCCAAACGACTTGCCTCCCAAGTGCTGCAAGCTTGGAGGTGTTTTTTTTTTTTTTAAAGTAGAGATTGGATCTGTCTGAAATTTTAGAGGGTCTCCTGCTTGAGAAAGGGGGTGGACTAGTTGACCTCCAAGATCCCTTCCAAGGTCCCTTGTTGTTCTGTTATTTCTCCATGCGGGTTGGAATGTCCGCTTGGGATTTCGTGTTGTTCTCCGGATTCTTTCTTTTTTTTATTGAAAAGTTTTGCAAAGAAAATTCCCCCCCACAATATTCCCCACACCCTTTGTCATTCAAAATATGTGTCGCAACCGGCAATGTGCGACACCCCGCCAGAACACAATTTATTGAGCTTTTCAACTCCCTGGTAGGCCAACCATGGAGAAATCCAAGAAAAGAAAAGTTTCAGAAGAAAAACAGAACGTTTAATTCAACTACATGTGCTAGTTTTGTGGCTGCTCAAAAAATAGTCAGGCACGGGAAGGGTTTTGTGACTCCCGGTGTTTTCTTTTCTGGGGGAAACGGGTCCAAATGGCTCTTTGAGTGTTTAAGGTTGCAGAACCTTAAACACTCAAATATGTTGCGTCCCTTCCAGGAAGAATATACATCATTATGGCTTTGTTTGTTTATATCCCGCCTTTTATTATTATTTTTACAAATGACTCAAGGCAGCGAATATATCCCACACACCCTACTCTCCTCCTCTTTTCTCCATAGCAACAACCCCGTGAGGTAGATTGGGCCGAGAGAGGGGGACTGGCTTTAAAGTCCCTCTAGCAGGCTTTCATGCCTAAGGCAGGACTAGAACTCCCCCTCTCCTAGTTATTGACCCAAAGTCACCCAGCTGGCTTTCATGCCTAAGATGGAACTAGAACTCACCATCTCCTGGTGGTTGACCCAAAGTCTGGCTTTCATGTCTAAGGTGAGATTAGAACTCACCATCTCCTGGTGGTTGGCCCAAGGTCACTTCCACCTGGCTTTCATGCCTAAAATGGGACTAGAACTCACCGTCTCCTGGTGGTTGGCCCAAAGTCACCCAGCTGGCTTTCATGCCTAAAATGGAACTAGAATTCACCGTCTCCTAGTGGTTGGCCCAAAGTCTCCCAGCTGGCTTTCATGCCTAAGACGGAACTAGAACTCACCATCTCCTGGTGGTTGGCCCAAAGTCACCCAGCTGGCTTTCATGCCTATGGTGGGACTAGAACTCACAGTCCCCTGGTGGTTGGCCCAAAGTCACCCAGCTGGCCTTCATGCCTAAAACGGAACTAGAACTCACCATCTCCTGGTAGTTGGCCTAAGGTCACAGCCAACTGGCTTTCATGCCTAAAACGGTACTAGAACTCACCATCTCCTGGTAGTTGGCCTAAGGTCACACCCAACTGGCTTTCATGCCTAAGGTGGGACTAGAACTCACCGTCTCCTGGTGGTTGGCCCAAAGTCACCCAGCTGGCTTCCATGCCTAAGGCAAGACTAGAACTCACCGTCTCCCACTTTCTAGCCTGGTGCCTTAACCACTACACCAAAGTGGCTCTCTAGTTATATGCGCTCCTTACTGGGGTTTGGAATTCAGCACCTATGGCTTTTCATCGCTGGGGAAGCCGACGTGATGCGTGCGACGCTTTCTCTGTAGATAAGTCCTCTTTATTTGTTCACCCACACAGCACAAGTTGCACCAAGATATCTTTCTGGCACATCTGCTAATTAAGAGTAATCGTAAACAGCGATGAAGACTTGATACCCTGACGGTACCCCAGCGTGCCTCTCAAAGGGCAACCTGCCTTTGGTGAATTTCACAGGTTGCGCTAGGGTTAAAACACACACCTGTTGCATTACGCAAGGCTTATATAACTGTCTCTTGCTCGGAGGAATCGGCGATCTGGAGCTTTGTGTTACGGGACGGTGTTGTAACCTGCTCATTGGCTCGTCTGGCTGCGGCCGCTTTCAGCGGAGAAGGATGGTCCGATAGTTGGCTCATCCCCTTTCATTCATGAATTGTGACATTTTCACACCTGGTAGGGTGTGACAGAACCTGGCTGTACACGGCGGTGATTGGCCGACACCTCTGACATCACAATCGCACCCATTCCTGGATGACTGGCTGTGTGAGGGGTTTTTTTTTTTTTTTTAATGGCAGGGTTTACACACACACTGCAACGCCGAAGGAAGGAAGTGAACACCGAACATTCGGCATTCCAGCTGCTGATATATAGGCCCGCGTGAGAAATTGGGAAGGTGGGAGAAGAAAGCATAATCTTATTTTTTTTTCCCCCCCCAGAAGATCCCAAGTAAACGGCCTGTCTTGCCTATTTAAGGCCAACACACCTTCTGAGTTTGGGGTGGTACTCACTTCCTTTCTCTACTGGTTCGCAAATGTGAGCGCGCGTGTGCATGCTTCGTTCACACGCACCACTTCCGGCCCATGCGCCCGACCTCAAAAACGTGCTTAAATAGGACGGCACTACCAGTTTGCCTGAACCGGCTGAATCCCACCTCTGTGTGAGGCCGTAGTGTGTTTAGACTAGTGTAGTGATGGCTAATGTTTTTGCCATCGTGTGGCAAAAGCGGGGGGAGCGTGGCGAGGTCGCCCATGTGTTGGCCCACACCCATAATTCAATGTGCCCCCCCCCACTTTTAGCACATGATGGCACAGTGGACCCGGTAGGCCCATTTTTCACACTCCCCAGGCTCTTAGAAAAGCCTCTGGAGCCTGGGGAGGGCGAAAACGGCCTACCCCCCCCTTCCGGAGGCCCTCCGGGGGTTGGACTAGAACAGGGGTGGGCAAATGTGTCTCTTTTACAACCTGTGGACTTCCATTCCCAGAATTCTTGAGACAGCCAAGGTGTCTCAGGAATTCTGGGAGTTGAAGTCCACAGGTTGTAAAAGAGACACATTTGCCCACCCCTGGACTAGAAGATCTCTCAGGTTTCTTCCAACTCTATTATTCTGTATACTTTATGTCGAGACGATCCCCATGGGGATCTTTTTGATTGAAAACCCAATGAATTAAAATAATCCTTCAGGATCTTTTTCCAAACCAAAATAGTTATTTGCTCTGGTCAAAAGCCATGTGGTAGTCCTCGACTTAAGAACAGTTCGCTTAGCGACCATTCCAAGTTACAAAGGCACGGAAAAAAGTGACTTACTTATGAATGGTTTTCACACGTACAACCGTTGCTCGATCAGGGGACCAGAATTCGGATGCTTGACAACTGGTTCATATATTTAAGATGGCCGCAGCATCCCAGGGTCACGCAATCCCCTTTTGCGACCTTCTGACGAGCAAAGTCCATGGGGAAGCCAGATTCACTTAGCAACCGTGTGACTAAATGCGCAATTGCAACGCTTCCCTTAACAACCGTGGCAAGAAAAGTTGTACAGTTGACCCCAAATTCGCTTTAACGAATGTTTTACTTAGCAACAGAAATTTAGGGCTCCGTTGTGGACATAAGTCGAGGACTACCTGCATTCGGTCCACTGTATAAAGCCGTGATGGCGAACCTATGGCACGTGTCCCACAGGTGACACGTGGAGCCATATCTGTGGGCACGCGAGCTTTGCCCTAGCTCAGCTCCAGCGTGCACACATGCACCAGCCAGCTGATTTTCGGGCCTTTCAGGCCCACCGGAAGTCGGGAAATGAGCCATTTCCGGCCTCCGCAGGGTCGGTAGGGAAGGCCGTTTTCGCCTACCCCAGGCTCCAAAAAAGCCTCTGGAGCCTGGGGAGGGCGAATAACGGGCCTACCAGGCCCACCGGTAATCTTTTTGCCGTCGCGTGCCAAAAGTGGGAGTGCGGAGGGGTCGTGCATGCATGCACGGGGTGCGGGGGCTTTGAATTATGGGCATGTTCGCGCGCAACCCTCCCGTGCTCCCCCCCCCCACTTTTGGCACGTGACAGGAAAAAGGTTAGCCGTCACTGGTATAAAGCCTCGAATTGCTTTCCTGTCACAGGGCCCAGCAGCGCCCGAGCTGTAGCTACCCCTCCATGAGGGAGTATACGCCCCTCTTAAAAAGTTGATTCCTCTTCATTTGATCGGGACTCGTGAACCTAAGGGGGTGAAGAGCCGAGGCAGCGTGCCAGGTGTTGAGAAAGGCCCCTGTTTGTGTAGTGGTGAAAAGAACACAATCCCTCTTTTCTTAGAACTGAACTTCACGGGTTCCGATGAAATTCCATGCAGGAGATCTGGGGCAAATGTATAATTCTAGCAGCGTTCCCTTTGCAAATGGAAGTTCTGCTGATGGGTACTAATTCAGCCAAATTTATTTAATTCATTTTATTCGATTTTAAATTTTGTATATCTATGTGTTTTATTTCATGGCTGTGCACCGCCCTGAGTCCTTCGGGAGTAGGGCGGTATAGAAATTCAATAAAATAAATAAAATAAATAAATAAAATAAATGGGAAGAATCGTTCAACCCGAGAATCATGAAGCATTATTTTAGGGCAGTGATGGCTAACCTTGCAATGTCCCAGGGTCAGGCCCTTTTGCGAACTTCTGACGAGCAAAGCCAACGGGGAAGGCAGTAGCAAAGAGAAATTTGGGGTTCGATTGTGGTTGTAAGTTGAGGACTACCTGTATGAAGTCTGGCAGTTTTCTTTTCCAAACCGCCTTTGATCATTCCCGCTCCTCCTACCTCCAAAACTTCTCGCTTCCCCTTATGCCCCGCCAAACCTTGCCATGGGGGTACCCAGATTTCTCCTTAAAGACCAGCTTTGTGGTGCCTGATGTATTCCAGAAATGGCATTTCAGAGGAAGGTTGATCTGCTAGCCAAGAATTCCTGTCTCTGGAGGAGATGATCTTCTCTGGGAAAAAAGTAAGTTCATGTAGAGGAGAAAGAGAGAGAAAGAAAGTGAAAGAAAGAAAGAGAGAGAGAGAGAGAGAAAGACAGAGAGAAAGAGAGAGAAAGAGGGGGAGAGAGAAAGAAAAAGAGAGACAGAGAGAGAAAGTGAAAGAGGGAGAGAAAGACAAAGAGTGAAAGTGGGAGAGAAAGAGGGAAAGAGGAAGAGAGGGAAAGAGAAAAACAAAGAGAGAGAAAGAGAGGGAGAGAGAGAAAGAGAGAGAGAGAAAGAGAGAGACAGAGACAGAAAGGGAAAGAGAGAGAGGGAGAGAGAGAAAGAGAGAGAGAGAGAAAGAGAGAGACAGAGACAGAAAGGGAAAGAGATAGAGGGAGAGAGAGAAAGAGTGAAAGAGGGAGAGAGAAAGACAAAGAGTGAAAGAGGGGGAAAGAGAGAGAGGAAGAGAGGGAAAGAGAAAAACAGAAAGAGAGAAAGAGTGAAAGAGAGAGGAAGAGAGGGAGAGAGAAAGGGGGAGAAAGAGAGAGACAGAAAGAGAGTGAAAGAGAGGGGGGGAAAGAAAGAGAGAGAGAAAGACACAGAGAGAAAGAGACATCTGTCCTTCCATCCTGTTTTCCTTGCTCCCCAGACCTCGTGGTGGGTGAAATTTTAAGCATCTTGTTTAGCCTGTACCCCTTCACCCAGCAAGCCTGGTGGGGGGGGGTGCTCCTTCTGCTTTCCTCCCACCCCCTCTTCTGGACTGACCCCTCCTTTTCGTCCTCCAAAGGCGGAGTCAGTTTCCCCAGCGTTGTTTTAAGCCAGCCAGTGATTGTAAGGCAACTCGATCCCTTCATCAGAGAAAGGCTGGATGCCGGTTAGTTGACACCGGGTGAGTTGTCCTCTTCTTCTCCTTGCAGCAGGATCCCCCCCCCACTCCACCTGAGGTGAGACGAGATCCGACCTTGCACAGGGGGAAATTTGTTGAGGGTCTTGTTTGGGGAAGGGTCTCCGCTCTGGGCAGAGATGCCCACCGATCTCTCTCTCTCGCTCCCTTCGCGAACTCAGGGGGAAAAAAAGGGGGGAATCCAAAATACATTTCTCTCCGTCTCCTTTGCGGGATGAGGGGTGGTCTCCGCCGCAGAGATGTCTTGTCTTAAATTTCTTTGGGGTTTGTGAGGAGAGGGAGGGACAGTGCCTGGGAAGGGTCTTCCAGGCTGTGAAACTAGACCACCGAAACTTCTGTTCCTAAGTAGCCGAAACGCGGCTGGGGAGAGAACTGGGGTGGGGGGCTTTCTCCCACTGGGGGAGGGGGTGGGAAAAAAAAGAGAAAGGCAATCTGGCAAAAATTGTGGGTGTTGCGGATTGCACCTTCCCTTCCCCCCACCCCAGGAGGGAAATTCGTGGCAATTGTACTTTTTTTTTTTTTTTTGTGGAGAGTTGAAGAAGAGAAGTCAAAATAGATGGAGAGAGACGTGAATTACGAGTTACGGGCTAAGACGGGGGTTGTCCGTACTTGGCAACTTTAAAACTTCAACTGATGGACTTCAACTCCCAGAATTCTGGGAGTTGAAGTCCACAAGTCTTAAAAGTTGTCGAGGTTGCAAGCCTCTGAAGTTGAAGCTTTCTCCCCTTTCTGTGACCAAATGTCCTTTGGTCCACTCCTGATGATGTCCTTGGTCCCTTCGTCCTGCCTCCTCCCGCCCAGCCTCAAAGGAGTGGACAATTGGGGAGAAGAATTGGGGGGCTGAGATGGAACTCCTTTGAGGATTGCTGCTGCTGTATTAAGCGATGCCCCCTCCCCTTGTAGGGCCAAGGAGTCCTTCAGGAGCTACGTGGTCCTTATGGAGTATTTAACTGAGACAGAAGAATGTAAGTAAAAGTTAGGAGTTTGGGCCACGCCGTCCGTCCTTCTGCCTCCGAAATCGCCTCCTTCATCTCGTCTCTCTTTCCTTCTGGAACGGTTTCATTCCTTTCTCTTCCTCCCTTCGCAGGCTCCCCCAATTCCAGCACCATGGATGCCCGGCCACTCTTCCAAACCTTGCTCACGCTGGCCGAGGATAACGTGGCGTTCTTTCAGAACGTCCCCACCGAGACCGGCCAACGTTTCCTGGCCACCTTCACCACCATCCGAGAACACGCCCGGTGCCTTGAACCGATGCTCGACCACTTCTCCGCCATCTACCATATCTTCGACCTCGATGAGCACACCCCGGCCAACGGCTACCGCAGCTTGGCCCAGACGGTGCGCTGCTGCGTGGCTCACATCATCCACAAGAGCCGTTACGTGGCCGCCAACCGACGCAGCATCTTCTTCCGTACCAACCACAATTGCTCCGAGCTGGAAGCGTACTGTGTGGCCTTGACTCAACTCCGGGCCTTGGTTTACTTAGCTCAACATCTGCTGACCCAGAACCGCCCCGGGTACCTCTTCAACCACGAGGATCGAGGCCTCTCGGAACAGTTTCTCCGGGAATACGTCACGATGCAGAAGGGGTGTTTTTACGGGCGCTGCATGGGCTTTCAGGTAAGGATTGGTGCGGCGGCCATCTTGCAGAATCGGGGAGGTGAAACCCACACACCCTAGAGGGAAGTGTCAGGTACATATAGAGAGAGAGCCTTGGTGGCGCAGCAGACTAAAGTGCTGTTAACTAGCACCAGCTGCCTGCAATTACTGCGAGTTCAAATCTCACCAGGCTCAAGATTGACTCAGCCTTCCATCCTTCCGAGGTAGGTAAAATGAGGACCCGGATTGTGGGGGCAATAAGCTGACTTTGTATAAAAAAGAACACCGCTTGGGGGGTGGCCGAAAGCCCTACTAAGCAGGTATATACAAAAGTATGAAGGCTTTTGCTTAAAAGCATTGTAAGCCGCCCTGAGTCTCCGGAGAAGGGCGGCATATAAATCGAACCAATAGATAGATAGATAGATAGATAGATAGATAGATAGATAGATAGATAGATAGATAGATAGATGATAGATAGATAAAATTTATATTTCACTGATAAAGAAATAAAGGGAGACTTAATCAGCGAAAATAAATTTGGTATAAAATGGTTTGTCGTAAATGCGACCGCATGAGGGCTCCTGGATTGGAGCTGAAGGGCGAAAAGGAAACAGTAGGCTCCCTCCCACATGTTGGGGTAGACCAGGTGCCTCGATAGAAAAACACTTTATATATATATAAGTTTTTAATAAGAGATTGGATAACTATTTGTCTGAAGTGGTGTAGGGTTTCCTGCCTAAGCAGGGGGTTGGACTAGAAGACCTCCAAGGTCCCTTCCAACTGTGTTATTCTATATAATTAGGATTATCATATATGTATGTATGTATGTATGTATGTTTGTTTGTTTGTTTATTTGTTTGTATCCCGCCTTTGTTACTTTTACAAATAACTCAAGGTGGCAAACACATCCAACACGTCTTCCCTCTCCTATTTTCCCCATAACAACAACCCTGTGATGTGGGCTGGGCTGAGGGAGAGAGGCCCAAAGACACCCAGCTGGTTTTCCTGCCTAAGACAGGCTAGAACTCACCATTACCTTAGTGATTGGCCCAAAGTCACCCAAGGAGCTTTTTCATGGCTAACCCTAAACAAAGAGAAGAAGCAACCTGGAATTAAGGAGAAACTTCCTAAAAGTGAGAAAAATTAACCCGTGGAACAGCTTGCCACTAGAAGTTGTGGAGGCTTTTAAGAAGAGAGGTGCTCCATCACTGGCGGGTTTTAAGAAGAGACTGGACAGCCACTTGTCTCAGATTATATGGGATCTCCTTCTTGAGCAAGGCGAGTTGGAGTAGAAGACTTCCAAGATCCCTCCCAGCTCTCTATTCTGATTGATTTTAAGCTCTTTGATCTCACCCCCAGCTGAATTTTTTTTTGAAGAAATTGGACTTTGTTTTCCTGCTGCTGACACATTTTTGGTGGCCTTTTCCCAGTCTGTTTGCTTTTTCTTCTTTTTTTTTGTCTGTTTTTGGAACCTGTGGAAACACGAGACTGGGTGAGGAAATAAAGTAGTTTGCCCGGAGGGCCAGAATAGTTTCCCGGAGGGCCAGAAACATCCTGAGGAAGTCAGTGTTATTTTATTATTATTTATTAAACAAATTTATGCAGCCGCCCAACTCATACATAGTGAGAATGCTGATCGCTGAACATTTAATTCTACAACAGTGTTTTTCAACCTTGGGCCCTTTAAGAGGTCTGGACTTCAACTCCCAGAATTCCCCAGCCTGGCTGGCTGGGGAATTCTGGGAGTTGAAGTCCAGACCTCTTAAAGGGCCCAAGGTTGAAAAACACAGCTCTACGGACGTCAGAACTCATGTTATTTATTATCAGCTATTCATCTCCACCCCTCCCAACACAAAGACACAACCCGAGTTGCCTCTTGAATTCGTTAAAAAGGACCCTTACGAAGCCACAGCCCATCGTCATAGCTGTCGTCTTCCCTGTCACCAGACTGCAGCGGTGACCTTGCTGTTTAATTTTTTTTTTTTTTCTTCCCACTTTCCCGTACAAGCTGCAGCCGTGACCAACCGGCCTTGAACCAGTCAGGCACGTTCCTGCATTCTCCCCCCTCCCACCTCCTGTCTCCAGCTCTTGCCTGTCACTCTTGCAGCAGCCTTGCTGGAGCTATCCGGTGGCTATTGCCCTTTGCCGATTGTGGTGACCATAACACCTATTGCATAGCTGCCCTTTGTGTCTCGATCCGTGCACACTTCAGGATCTCATGGCAGCACGACCGAACGCAATTCACATTGCTAGTTTCTGGGCAAAATCTTATTTCACTTGTACTTCAGAAAGCTCAAAGTGCCCAAGGAGCTGCTGATCCAGTTCTCCAGAGGAATGATTTGAGTCTGTCATCTGCACCTCCATCACTGTCTGGTTTGGCTCTGCCCAACAAGACAGACGCAGACTTCAGAGGATAATTAGAACTGCAGAAAAAACAATTCCTACCAACCTGCTTTCCATGGAGGACCTGTATACTGCATGAGTCAAAAAGAGGGCTGTGAAAATATCTACACACCCCTCACATCCTGGACATAAATTGTTTCAACTACTACGCTCAAAACGACGCTATAGAGCACTGCACACCAGAACAACTAGACACAAGGACAGTTTTTCCCCGAATGCCATCACTCTGCTAAACAAATAATTCCCTCAACACTGTCAAATTAAGACTGTTTTACTATTCTTCTTCTCATCCTTACAAGAACCTATCTCTTCCCACTTATGGCTATATCCATGTTGCTTGTATCTCTACAACTTATATTGTTTTTATTGTTTTCTAGTATGATTTGATTGCTTATTTAGTATCCTATGACTATCACTAAGTGTCGTATCTTATGATTCTTGATGAATATATATTTTTTCTTTTACACTGAGAGCATATGCACCAAAGACAAATTCCTTGTGTGTCCAATCACACTTGGCCAATCAAAAATTCCATTCCATTCCATTCCATTTTTCTTTAATCCATTCCATATTATCTTTATTCTATTCTATTCTATTCTATTCTATTCTATTCTATTCTATTCTATTCCATTCCATTCCATTCCATTCCATTCCATTCCATTATATTCCATTCCATTTTTTCTTTATTCCATTCCATATTATCTCTATTCTATTCTATTCTATTCTATTCTATTCTATTCTATTCTATTCTATTCTATTCTATTCTATTCTATTCTATTCTATTCCATTCCATTCCATTCCATTATATTCCATTCCATTTTTTCTTTATTCCATTCCATATTATCTCTATTCTATTCTATTCCATTCCATTCCATTCCATTCCATTCCATTCCATTCCATTCCATTCCATATTTTCTCTATTCTATTTTAATTTTGCATTTTATGTTTTAAATGTTATGTCTTATAGTACGCCTTATTTGAATTGTGATGTTTCTGACACGAATAAATAAAATAATTTTAGTAGTAAGTATAAATTCAGTTCTGGAGCCGGTGTTGAAACGGCAAGCAGGATTTGGGTGGTCATGAAAAAAAAATAAATGAAACCAGGATTGCTGGCCACTTCTCATGTTGATTCTTGGTCTTGCAGTTTGCTCCTTCGATCCGGCCTTTCCTGCAAACCATCGCCATCAGCCTGGTCTCTTTTGGGGAGAATTACAAACGTAACACCTCCAGCATCGGTGAGTATCAGGACTCAAGTACTCATCCTACAGTAAGAGTTAAATGATGGTTGGGTTGCCCTTGCTGATCCTTCCCTTCCCCTAATGCAGGAGTCAGCAACCTGTGGCTCTGGAGCCACCTGTGGCTCTGGAGCCGCATGTGGCTCTTTCACCCCTCTGCTGTGGCTCCCTATCACTCAAAATATGCGTCACAACAGCCAAAGTGTGACACCCACCGGCACGCAATTTATTGAGCTTTTCAACTCCCCGGTAGGCCAACGATGGAGAAATCCAAGAAAGCTTTCAGAAGAAAACAGAACATTTAATTTAACTACATATGCTAGTTGTTCAAGTTGCCATGAGCAGGAGGGAGGGAGAACTGAAGTGAATTAATTAGGGCATCTTTCGGAAACTTGACACTAGTTTTGTGGCCACTCAAGAAACAGTCAGGCACGGGAAGAGTTTCTGTGGCTCCCGGTGTTTTCTTTTCTGTGGGAAACGGGTCCAAATGGCTCTTTGAGTGTTTAAGGTTGCAGACCTCTGCCCTAATGTGAGGCGGTCCCTACAAGAATCCTAGCCCCCCAAGTGCATTAATGCCCCTGGGCATTAGAAGTGCATTAATGCCACTGGGGGAAAAAGCGGTTCCCCTTGCATTTTAGGCCTTAGAAGTTTGAACTTGCTTCTTGAAATATATGGGTAGTTCTCGAGTTATGACCACAATCGTTAAGAAACATTTGGTTGAGACGTTCGTTAAGGGAGTTTTGTCCCGTTTTACGACCTTCCTTGCCACAGTTGTTAAGAGAAGCACTGCAGGTGTTAAATTAGTAACAGAGTCTTTAATTGAATCTGGCCTCCCCGTTGACTTTACTTGTCGGAAGGTTGCAAAAAAAAAAACTGATCACGTGACCCCGGGACGTTGCAACCGTCATAAATGTGAGTCAGTTGCCAAGCATCTGAATTTTGATCACGTGACCGTGAGGAAGCTGCAGTGGTTGTGTGAAAAACGGTCCCTTTTTTTTCCAGTGCCGTCGTAACTTTGAATGGTCACTAAATGAGCTGTTGTAAGTCAAGGACTACTGCCTGTCCTCCACTTACAGACACAGTTGGGATTGGAATTTCCACTGCTAGGCAAGGCTATTGAGTGAGTCACATCCAATCATATCACCGTTTTGCCAAGTGTTAAGTGCAAGTGCAAGTGTTAAGCAAGGCACGTGGTCGTTAAGCGAATCCAGCTACCCTCAGTGACAATTTCTGTGTGAGATCAGCTTTTTAATTGTCCTTTTCCCTTCCTCTGGATCGGGCAGGAAGCCTTTTTGATCTTGATCTCCCTTCTTTCTTTCCTTCCTTCCTTCCTTCCTTCCTCTTCTCTGTTTCTATATATTCCTCCCTCTCTTTAATCTTGTTCTCCTTCCATCCATCCATCCCTTTTCCTTCCTTCCTTCCACTTCTCTGTCTCTGTCTCTGTCTCTATCCTTTCCTCCCTCCCTCTAATCTTATTCTCCTTCCTTCCTTCCTTTCTTCCTTCCTTCTTCTCTGTCTCTATATCTATATCTTCCTCCCTCCCTCTAATCTTGTTCTTCCTTCCTTCCTTCCATCCATCCATCCATCCATCCATCCATTCATCTCTTCCTTTCCCTTCCTTCCTTCCTTCCTTCTTCTCTGTCACTATCTCTTCCTCCCTCTAATCTTGTTCTCCTTCCTTCCTTCCATCCATCCATCTCTTCCTTTCCCTTCCTTCTTTCCTTCCTTCCTGCAGGAGTGGCTGCTGGCTCTCTCTTCATGAGTGGGAAGTTCGCCATTGACCCTGAACTGCGAGGATCAGAGTTTGAACGCATTACTCAGAACTTGGATGTCCATTTCTGGAAGAGATTTTGGAACCTCACCGAGACGGAGTTGCTAGCGGTGAGTAGTCCTGCTGGGAAAAAAGGGGGTCCCTCACCGGAACCCCTCCAGCAATATTTTCTGGGTTGGGGGGAAATAAATCAATCAAAAGAAAGAGCAGATCTGAAAGAGGTTCATAAGGATACACAAACATTGTTTATTGTTTATGTTATGGTTACTATAACTTTTACTATACAGGTTGACTTACACCCACAATTGTGTCCCAAATTTCTTTTGCTAAGTGAGACATTGGTTGTGAGTTTTGCCCCATTTATGACCTTTATTGCCACCGTTGTTAAGTGAATCACTACAGTTGTTAAGTGAGTAACATGGTTGTTAAGTGAATCCGGCCTCCCCATTGACTTTGCTTGTCAGAAGGTCACCAAAAAACGATCACATGACCCCGGGACACTACGACCGTCATAAATACAAAACCAGTTGCCAAATGTCTGAATTTTGATCATGGGGATGCTGCAACGGTCGTAGAAGTGAAAAATGGTCATAAGTCATTCATTTCAGTGCCGTTGTAACTTTGAACGGTCACTAAATGAACTGTCGTAAGTCGAGGACTACCTGCAAGTGTCAGGTCAAACAAGTGTCCTCATGGACAGACAAGAGGAAAGACAGGAGATATCTGAAGGACCTAATCTGGTCCCTAAGGGACGCGGTGGCTCAGTGGCTACGACGCTGAGCTTGTCGATCGAAAGGTTGACAGTTCAGCAGTTCGAATCCCGAGCGCCGCATAACAGGGTGAGCTCCCGTTACTTGTCCCAGCTTCTGCCAACCTAGCAGTTCGAAAGCACGTAAAAAACGCAAGTAGAAAAATAGGGACCAGCTTTGGTGGGAAGGGAACAGCGTTCCGTGCGCCTTTGGCGTTGAGTCATGCCGGCCATATGACCACGGAGACGTCTTCGGACAGCGCTGGCTCTTCGGCTTTGAAACAGAGATGAGCACCGCCCCCTAGAGTCAGGAATAACTAGCACATATGTGCGAGAGTAACCTTTAGCTTTACCTTTAATCTGGTCTCTTGTTACTCAACAAGTTCTGTACGTTGAATCCTTATGGAAAGATATCGGATATTTGAAGGGAGGCCAGTTTTTAATCTCTGTTTTATCTTGTCCTCTCATTGCAGTCGCTGGCCAGCATGGCTTCCTCTCAGGTCCGGATGTCCCGAGCCTTGCTGGTCCCACCCCATTCCTTCGAACTGCCTCTGGTTTCTAACCCCAAACTGACTGTTACCATCACACCTCCGGTGGCCCACACTGGGCCAGGAGCCGTCCAGATGAGGCTCATTTCCCACGAGCTGCGTGAAGGACAGGTACGGACAGGTGTGAAGGCCCAGATCCGCCCGCCCTCAGCGGAACCAACAGGCTGAGCAATCGCTCGTTCCAAGCATGTTGATGAAAGCAAAACTTATCATTGGCAAACAAGGAAACCTCGTGCCCAAGGCAGGAGATGGCTTAGAACAATGTTGGCGAATCTTTTTGGCACCAAGTGCCAAAACGGGAGCAGGCGCATGCATGCCGGAAACCAGAAGAGCAGCCGCCTGGTTGACCAGTGGAACAGCTTGCCACCAGAAGTTGTCGGGTGCGCCATCACTGGAAGTTTTTAAGAAAAGACTGGACAGCCAACTGTCTGAAATGGTATAGGGCCGTGATGGCGAACCTATGGCACGCGTGCCACAGGTGGCACGTGGAGCCATGTCGCCTGGCACGCCAGCTTAGCTCCGGGAGTCTCTGGAGGCTGGGGACAGCAAAAGACATCACTTCCTGTCCAACTGGAAGTTGGGAAATGGGCCGTTTCGGGCCTCCGAGGGAGTGGGGAAGGCTGTTTTCGCCCTCCCCAGATGCATAGAGAGGATCTGGAGCCAGGTGAGAAAGAAAAACGGGCCATCACGTGCCAATAGTGGGGGGGGCAGGGAGGGGTCACACGCGCATGCACGGGGTGGGGCGCATAGAATTATGGGTGTGGACACACGTGCGCGCGAACCTCCCCTGCCCCCCCCCTTCCTGGCACGTGATGGCAAAAAGGTTAGCCATCACTGGTATAGGGTCTCCTGCTTCATTTCATTCATTTCATTGATTGGATTTGTATACTGCCCTACTCCCGAAGGACTCAGGGCGGTGAACAGCCACAGAATAAAACAGATAAATACAACATTTAAAAACAGAATAAAACCGAATTAAACAATTTGGCCAAGACAAAACACCCAATAATGTTATAAACAAATATATTGTTTATAATATATAAACGGGGTTCAGCAGGGGGTTGGACTAGAAGACCTCCAAAGTCCCTTCCAGCTCTATTCTGATTAAATCAATCTTCTGTGTTTTCCTCCTTTGCAGCTCGCCAAAATGCTTCCCAGAAACAGGTGCTCAAGTTTGTCACAAGATCCCTGGGGAGGAAGCAACGAGAGGCCTGCTCTAAGCCTTGTGGGATCTAACCCTGCGATCTGTTTCTTCTCTGTAGGATAGTGAAGAATTGCTGAAATTGATGCGACCGGAAGGAACGCTGGCCCTGGAGCTACCCTGGAAATCCAAGACCCTGCCCCGTTCTCCCTACCTCGTGGTGCATTTTCACGGAGGGGGTTTCGTAGCCCAGACTTCCAAGTCGCACGAGCCCTACCTGAAATCGTGGGCTCAGGAATTGGGGGCCCCTATCCTTTCTATCGACTACTCGCTGTCACCCGAGGCTCCGTTCCCACGAGCGTTAGAGGAATGCTTCTTTGCCTACTGCTGGGCCCTTAAAAACTGCCACCTCCTGGGTAAGGATTTGGGGGGGCAGCCCCTCCCTCCAGGGGAGGCACAAGAGGACAAATCAATGCAGGTAGTCCTTGATTTATAACTACAATTTGGCAAATTTCCCCCCCGGAGCAAGGCCGTTAAGTAAGTTTTGCCCCATTTTTCAACGCTTCTTGCCACTAAGGGGATTAAGTGATGTTAAGTGAATCTGGTTTAACATGGTGGCTAAGGGGCTTCTCCTTTGACTTGGCTTGTCAGAAGGTCTCAAAAAGGGGATCATCGCGTGACCCCGGGACACCGCAACCATCATAAGTACATGCCAGTTGCCACGCATCTCAGTTTTGACCCCCTGAGTCCGAGGATACTGCAGTGGCCATAAGTGTGAACATGTTAACGACGGGGATGCTCTCTGACAGTCCTTTAAATGTGTGAAAAACGGCTAAAAGTCAAACTTCTTCAGTGCCTCATCCCTTCGAGCAGTCAGTAAATGAATGGTTATAAATTGAGGACTACCTGTAACGTTTTAATTTATTTTCTATTGCTTTCGAAATAATAACAGAAAAAAGAAAAGGAACAAAATTTACCATTGGTCAATTACAAAAGGCAGATTTACTCGAAACAGCTTACGTCCCACGACGATAGCTCGAAACTCCATCAAACATCCACATCTGCCTATCCCAGGTTCTTGCCAAATCCAGCCTGAACATCTGGCTGGCTGTGCGACAAACCATAGTAATAATTAGGATAGAGAAAAAGCAAAGAGGTTTAAAAACAAGTGGAAAAAAATGCAACAAAAATTAGTATCATAAGACAGTATGATACTAATTATCCAAAATTGGTATACAAAAATTTATACACACATACATACATACATATCTATCTATTTTTAGAATAGTTTGGAACTTGTATTTTTAGAATAGTTTGTAATATTTATCTTATCTATATTCTATATATACTTTTACCTGCTGCAAACATTGTTCAAGTACGCCTATATTTCTAATGCACTTGATAGTTATATGTTTCTTTAACCTACTGTATTTTATATAAATGAGTCTCATATTTCATTATATTTGTCCAAACAAGTCTACTTCTTTTGGGAATCAGTTCATAGCTTGGCCACCTATAAGTCAGTAATTAAAAGTGGGGGAGTCTGGGAGACATCTACAAACGGGGGGATTTTGAATGTTGCCTTTTTTTCTCCAAGGGAGACCCTGAGAGAATTTATCTTAATTTTGTACCTGTGTGTCTGTCTGTCTGTACTCCAATCTTAAGATTCATCAGTTTCAGGTGTGCTTCTTATCCTCAAAACAGCTGAGGAGATTACAGCCATAGTGGCAATACTTGGAATCACAAGGTCATGCCCACCATTTTAGTTTTGGACCTGCAAACCACAAACAAACAAACACACAGACCGCAAACCATTAAACATACGATGAACGATTGCAGGAACTGGGCAAGGCTAGTCTAGTGAAGAGAAGGACCAGAGGAGACAGGATAGCAGTCTTCCAATATTTGAGGGGCTGCCACAGAGAGGAAGGGGTCAAACTATTTTCCAAGGCACCTGAAGGCCAGACAAGGAATAATGGATGGAAACTGATCAAGGAGAGATTCAACCTGGAAATAAGGAGAAATTTTCTGACAGTGAGAACAATCAATTGAATAGCTTGCCCTCAGAATTTGTGGGACTTTCATCACTGGATTGCCATTTGTCAGAAATGGTGTAGGGTCTCCTGCTTGGGCGGGGGGTTGGACTAGATGACCTACAAGGTCCCTTCCAACTTCTGTTAATCTGTCATTTCGTTTCTCTGCTTCTCTCTCTTCGTCGCCACCATCCCGGTTCTGACTCCTCTTCCTTTCCGTCCCTCGGCAGGCTCCACAGCACAAACGGTGTGCCTTGCCGGGGACAGCGCCGGCGGCAACCTCTGCATCACCGTCTCCATGCGCGCCGCTTCTTTTGGGATCAAGATGCCGGATGGGATCATGGCGGCCTACCCCGTCACCCTCTTGGAGGCCGCCGCCTCGCCCTCGCGCCTTCTCACGCTGCTGGACCCGCTCCTGCCTCTCAGCGTCTTGTGCAAATGCCTCAGTGCCTACGCAGGTGAGGGAAAATGGGGAGAGGGGGGGCTCCCACGTTTAGGGAGGTGGGACAAGAAGGGACCAAGATGGGTCTGGCAACAGAAAACCAGGCATCTGTGTCGGAACTGGAGGAATTTAGGAAGGATTGGACCCAGTTCAAGATGCTGGTTGTCTGTCTTATACTCCGAAAAATACGGTACTTCCCCTTCCTCACTTTTTTTTTTTGTCTCCCAACCCTAAGGAATGGAGTCCGAGCAGCCAGACGACTTGACCTTGGAGAAACTGGACCCCATGAACATGATGCGCCATAACACGGCCCTCCTCTTCCGAGACTTGCGCCTGGGTGCGTCCGCCTTGGTTGGCTCTTTGATGGACAAGACAGGCAAGCACAACAGGGCAGGTGCAGGAAGTGGTAAGAAGGGGCTCATTCGGGCTCCAGGCTGCCAAGCTCCCCTGCTTCGTCTACTCCTGCCTTCCTCTTCTTCGCCTTCCCGCGGCAGACGTGGCACCAGCTCTGAGAAACCATCCGGGCTCCCTATGGCGTCCCGTAGCCGGCTGGTGCCGATGCTCCCAAACGCCTTACTAATTCCAGCACTTGGTAGGACCTGTCCTTTTCTCTCGCCGAAATGAGGCACCGCTGCTTTCAAAACTCAGGGCATTGTAACTACACGGGGGGGGGTCGACTAAATTGTTCATTTTGCGACCATTGGAAGTTGCAACGGCACCTCAAAAAAGCAACCCGTGGCCGGCTTTTCACACTTACGACCGTCGCAGCATTCCCCGGGGTCACGTGTGATCAAAATTCAGGCGCTCGGCAAAACCGGCGTGTGTTTGTGACTGTCGCAGTGTCCCCAGGGTCACATGATCCCCCTTTTGCGAGCTCCTGACAAGCCAAAGTCAGCGGGGAAGCCAGATTCACTTAACGGCTGCAGTGCTTCGCTTAACAACGGCGGCCACATAAGGTCGTAGAATGGGGCAAAACTCACCGAACTGCTTTGCTTAACGATGGAAATTTTTGCTCGGTGGGTGGTTAGAAATGAAAATCTTGCTTTCCCCCATTGACTTCGCTTGTCCGAAGGCGCCGGGAAGGTTGCGAATCATTTGACCCTGGGATTCTCCAAGTCCCTTTCAACTCTGTTACTCTTTTGTTCCGTGCAGAAGCCTTGAGGAAAAGCGCCTCCGAGACGAGCTTGAAATCGAAGACATTTGCCAGCCATAAAGATTCCCGGAAAAAGAGCCAGACATGTCAAAATTTCTTGGGGTCCCCCGATGTCCAGCGAGGCTCATGCTCCACCACTCCAGACCCCGAAGATCAGCCCACCTTCTTCTTCTCCGACCAGGACCAAGAGGCCTTCTCCTCCAGGAAACTCGAGAGCTTGATGTTTCCTGACGGCTTCCAGCCGCTACGCAGCAGCCAGCCTGGTGCCAGCCTGCCTCTGGAGATGTCGCCCATCGTCAAGAACCCCTTCATGTCTCCCCTTTTGGCCCCGGATGAAATGTTGAAGGGACTCCCTCCGATCCATATCGTGGTGAGCACGCCGGGGCAGGGGCCGGGAAAGGGGGTGGGTTGGGAGGGGGTGGGAGTAGGGTTGGGTAGATGTGGAAGTTGGGGAGTGAGCGGGCTTGCACATAGCCTACCCCAGTGTTTCTCAACCTTGGTAGCTTGAAGATGGGTGGACTTCAACTCCCAGAAGAGGTTGTAGAAAAAATGCTTTTAAAAGCCTCTGACGATCCCAGCTGAGTTGCCTGATCGTCAGAGGCTTTTTTTTTTTCTTTTAAAAACATTTTTTCTACAACTTTTTCGGCCGAAGAGGTTGTAGAAAAAAGGCTTTTAAAAGCCTCTGACGATCCCAGCTGAGCCGCGCGATCATCAGAGGCTTTTTTTTTTTTTTACTTTTAAAAGCATTTTTTTCGGCCAAAGAGGTTGTAGAAAACATGCTTTTAAAAATTAAAAAAAAAAAGCCTCTGATGGTCGTGTGGCTCAGCTGGGCATGGTGGGGGGGGCAAGGATTTTTGCTACCGGTTCTCCGAACCACCCGCCACCATCGCTACCGGATCAGGCGATCCGGTCCGAACCGGGAGCATTTCACCCTGATTTACAGGCTCCGACCATTTCTTCTCCTTAGGCGTGTGCTCTGGATCCCATGTTGGACGACTCCGTGATGTTTGCCCAGAGGTTGCGGGCCCTCGGTCAGCCGGTCACTCTGCGAGTGGTGCAAGATTTGCCCCACGGCTTTCTCAGCCTGTCCCAGTTGTGCCGCGAAACCCGCCAGGCCTCGGCCGTCTGCACAGAGCTCATCCGGAGCATTCTGGTCCCTTCCGACGCTGCCCCACCACCGCCCCCGGCCGCCCTCCCGAAACATCGCAAACTGGAGCGAACTTCTCCAGCCGTGGCTGTGAATGCCGACCTCCCTCCCATCCAGGAGAACGGAGTCCTCCCTCAACACAAAGCGTCGCACAATCCAACGGCAGAAACCAGGACCGCTAACCCCAACGAGGAGGCTCAAACCACCAGCAAAACTCCAGAACCCCCTGGAACTGGGGGCCGTTCCTTGGACCAGCAAAACAAAGCCAAGAACATCAGCACGCCTCCGACTGCCGGTCCCATCTTAAACGCCGCTATCATTCCCGGCCAGGATTCTGGCTCTTCGAGTAGCACCTCGGGCAGAGGGGTGGGGGCCTGAGGGCCCCCCCCCTCCCATCCTATCCCCACCCTCAGACCTTGTGTCTCGACATGGTGTGCAATTCGCAGTGGTGCTTTCCCCCCCCTTCCCCTTCACACTTTGGATGGACTCCTCCAAAAACCCTCGAAGGGGAAATCGCTCTTGCTGCCTGACTCCGTGGCTAACCGAACCTGGGGCGACCGTTTGTCCCGACGTCTCCGTTCATCTCATCTCTCCGGAAGGATGCTTTTATAGACCTGTTTGGATTTTTTTAAAAAGGAAAAAAAAAAAAAAGCTGCGTAAAACTCTACAGCCGGTTTTTCTCTGTTTGTGTCGAATCCGAGCAGAATATTCTCGACGTCCCAGTTCACAACTCACCTTGGCCCTCACTTTTCCACTCCACACACACACACTTTTTGATCTCAGTATTAGGTAAAGATTTTTAGGGAGATGTACTTGGGGGTGGGACGGGTGTGTGTGTGTGTGTGTGTTTCTATCAAATCCTAAGAATCCATTCCTAGCCACCGGAAGCACAACCCTGGCCTTCCTCTTGGCACAGAGGGAGAGGATGATGGTGTTTGGTCCATGCGGGCCAGCCAATGAATTAACTCTTCAAACACTTTTGAGTCTTCCGCTCATTTGCACAAAAAGTATTCACAGTCACTGCCTTGCCTCATTGCGCCCCCCCCCAAAAAAACCAGGGTGTCAGCCATGTTTTGAGTGAAATACTTTGCCTTGCACTGAAAAAAATTTTTTTTCCGTTCTCACAATTCTCTTTTCTATCCACTTCACCGGGTTGCCTTGGGGGAACGCTGTTGTTATTATAAACCGAGGGGGGGGGAGGGAAGGTCTCGGGAACACGGGAACCTCTCCGAAAAGCTGCGGTTTTCGGCTTGCTTCTGGGACTAAGCAGGAGAACTTATTTTTGTAAATAAAAGCTGGTTTGATTTTGAGTGACGTTTCCTCTGTACTTGGAGGCTGAAACGGGGGTGGGGGGTGGGGTAGGGAGGGGAGTGTCGTGTGGAAGTAAATTCCAGGTAAGGTTGGAAAAAAAAAAACCCCGCAGCTGTAAAAACTTTGTATTTTCCTACGTAAACCAAGTTTCTCAAATTGCAGCCATAGCTCAGTGAAATCACATCCACTATCCTCTATCCTAGGCTTCTTCAGACAGCAAGCATGCATTTTGCTGCCTATTGATTTCACTGAGCTATGGCTGCAATTGACATCACGATCTCCGGAACGTTTAAAAGTTTAAAAGTTTTTATTTTAAAACTTGTGCTAACCTTTCGTCGGCCCTTACCGACTTCGTCAATGGGGATTTTATACTCTGACGAAGTCGGTAGGGGCCGACGAAAGGTTAGCACAAGTTTTAAAATAAAAACTTTTAAACTTTTAAACGTTCCGGAGATCGTGATGTCTATCGCCTCTTCTATATATGTGTGTGTGTGTGTGTCTTTGGTTATTCGGGTTTTCGTCCGCGTAAAATTGGAAGTGTCTTGGCGACGTTTCGACGAAGTCTCATGCGTCATCTTCAGGCTGGTGTTTTCGGCTTCGTGTCAGAAGCACGAAGCCGAAAACACCAGCCTGAAGATGACGCATGAGACTTCGTCGAAACGTCGCCAAGACACTTCCAATTTTACGCGGGAGAAAACCCGAATAACCAAAGACCTACATACAAACACCCGCGAAAACCTCAGAAAACATGTGGACTTTGTTTTTCCTTGAAGACGTTTTGCTTCTCATCCAAGAAGTTTCTTCAGTTCTGACTGGTGGAGAATAGATTTATGTTCCTTGCAGTCATCTGGCCATTAGCACCTTTCTCATGAGCTGTCAATATAGGAGAACAAACCCATCAGGACAAGATCCAGCAGCCCATCTGCATTTGAAAGACAAAAGGCCACTTTTTTGAAGACAGCAAAACTCACATTTTGGACACAGAGGGTTGCTGGTTTGAAAGAGGGATCAAAGAGGCCATTTATGTCAAAATTGAACAGCCCTGTCTCAACACAGGAGGAGGGAAATGACACCACTTATCTCCTGTTTACAACACAATCCTTTCACCAGTTCCAAGAAGGTTCCACACCCATTTCCACACCTATTCAAGGGACCCTGGGTGCACCGAGATAAGCCTCCAAGTAGCCTCAATATCTCTCTCAGAGAGTGCTAACGACCAGATGACTAAGAGGAATATAAATCCATCTTCTACCATTCAGTCAGAACTGAAGAAGCTTCTTAGACAAGAAGTAAAACGTCTTCAAGAAAAAGCAAAAATCCAGAGATTGGCACTTGGGAGAATTCCCAAGGCATCGTGTCTTTGCTAGTTGTGATGTAAACCCTGAATATCGTTCTCAGCCTAACCGTTAATCCAAACCCCAAGATTAATATAATCTTCGGTGAATCAGAATATGAATGCCAAGTTTGGTTAAAGAGAGAAAAATGCCTTAATTCCCATTTTCAATCTCACAGCATTTCTTTCTGCTTTTTGACGCTCTCTGCATGCAAAGTCTGCCTTCAGAGCAGGGGTGAAATCTGAAATTTTTCCCTACCGGTTCGGTGGGCGGGGCTTGGTGGGCGGGGCAGGGGAAGGATACTGCAAAATCTCCATTCCCTCCCCACTCCTTGGGGAAGGATGCTGCAAAATCTCCATTTCCACCCCACTCTGGGGCCAGCCAGAGGTGGCATTTGCCTGTTCTCTGAAACTACTCAAAATTTCCGCTACCGGTTCTCCAGAACCTGCTGGATTTCGCCCCTGCTTCATAGGTTTTGTAGAACCACAGAAATACAGTCACAATCTTATTAGTGGCTGGTTTTGGATATAGAAGGATTTTTCCCCCGCAAACAATTTCAATTCAGGATATCGGGTGGGGAGAGAGGAAGGAAGGAGTCAAGATAACACTATCTTCTGTGGGGGTGCGGTCTGACAAAATTGGCCGCTATCTTGAATTTTATGACCCCCAAGAACATTTGCAGGATACGCAGGGTGATTCTCTTGCGAACATCTGATCTATCAGCTGTTTGTAACCTTGTCTGAGGACAAGGCCGGCCCGAGAACTTTTCCTGCACCTCCAAGTCAGGAAACGGCACGAGAATTGCGGTTTTGTGCCAAATGAGGAAGGATGTGTAAAGGAGGAAGCAAGCGTCCCGCTATCTTGTAATTTCAGGCCGGTTTTCATTTCTCAATTCAACTTGCCTCACTGAGCTGTGGTGGGAAGGAAAAATTAGGGGAACAGATCCGCCAGGCTGGGCTATCAACATAACAATTTTAAATTGGGTTTTAAATTCCTGGGGTTTTAAATTGAGCCGAATTCATTTAATAATTTTAAACTATTTTAACTGATGTTGTCTTGTGTTTTTAATAGGCTGTACACCGCCCTGAGTCCTTCGGGAGAAGGGCGGTATAGAAATAAAATTATTCTATTCTATCAGTAGTGGGTTGCAAATCCCATCGCTACTGGTTCACTCGTGGCCGTGTATGCATGACTTCATACAAGATGCTTCCGTGCATGCACAGAACCGGGCAGGTGGGCACAGCCTCCCACTGCCACCACCGGTTCACTGGATCCCACCACTGGAACAGATCCAGTGTCTTGATCTAGTGGTGGGTCAGAACATCAGAAGATGCAAGGGATGGAAACTAATCAAGGAGAGAAGCAACCTGGAACTAAGGAAAAAATTCCTGACAGAACAATTAATCGGTGGAATTGGTTGGCCTCCAGAAATTGTGGGTGCTCCTCACTGGAGGTTTTTAAGAACAGACTGAACAAGCTCTTGTTTTGAAATGGTCTAGTAGAGGCTCTCCTGCCTGAGCAGGGGGTTGGACTAGAAGACCTCCAAGGTCCCTTCCAACTCTCTTATTCTGTTATCAAACCGATCATATGAATATTACCATCCTGAAGAACTTACTTAAGGATTTAGGATTCTGTTTTCTTTCTCAGTTGCACTCCATGGATTGCTCCGTTATTTAACTTTGTAGGTCTCTCAAGTACATTATCCCCAAGCTGGTGCCCTGCTTGGACTGCAACCGCAATCCTGCCAGCTGGGGAGATGGGAGTTGTAGTCCAACCCTCTGAAGGCACCAATTTGGGGTACATTGCAAATAGAGAAACAGGAGCAACTGGAGGGGAGAGTTCAGCTTCCTATGGGGCGACCGAAGAACTGAGTAGATGCATTGGACTGGAACTCCCCTCCCACTTGCCAGCTGGGAAGATGGGAGTTGTAATCCAACCCTCTGGTCCCCAACCTTGGCAACTTTTAAGACTTGTGGACTTCAACTCCCAACTGGCTGAGGAATTCTGGGAGTTGAAGTCCACAAGTCTTAAACGTTGCCAAGGTTGGAGACCCCTACTCCAGAGGGTTGGATTACAACTCCCATCTTCCCAGCTGGCAAGTGGGAGGGGAGTTCCAGTCCAATTCATCTACTCAGTCCTTCGGTCGTCCCATAGGAAGCTGAACTCTCCCCTCCAGTTGTTCCTGTTTCTCTATTTGCAAGGTACATACCCCAAATTGGTGCCTTCAGAGAGTTGGACTACAACTCCCATCTCCACAGCTGGCAGGATTGGAGTTGCAATCCAATGCAACTACAGGGCACCAGTTTGGGGATAATGCACTTGAGAGACCTACAAAGTTCAGAAGGACTGAGTAGATGCATTATACTGTAACTCCCCTCTCACCCTGACAGCCTGGGAGATGGGAGTTGTAGTCCAACCCTCTGGAGGCAACCAACTTGTGGGGTGGGGTGTGGGGGGGAGGTTGCACCAGAGAGACAGGAACGACTGGAGAGGGGGGGGGGACAGCTATGCTTCCAATGGGGCGTCAGAAGAACTGAGCCTTGGGACTCTTTCCCGCGGAGTGATACCAGCGCTTTGCATGACCCTTCACTCCCCCACCCGCTCTCGGAGGTCCCCCTTGTGCTGCGCCCCGGAGGCGGGTGGCGACGCGGAGCAATCCCTGCCCTTGCCCGCCTGGGAGGAAAAAGTCCCGGACCCTTTGAGAGGCGGATTCCAAGATGGCGGCGCAGCTGAGGTGCTGCGAGCAGGCCTAAGGGAGCCGATGCGAAGCGGCCGTCTTGGAGGGCTTCAAACCCGAAGGCGGCCCTTGGAAAGAGGCAATTAGGTGGCCGAGGCGGCGGCGAGGTGAGTGGCTCCACAAGCGCGACGTACGTCCTGTTATAAAGAGCCAGCACCCCTTAGGCGGCGAGCGTAAATGCCGTCTCTGAATAGGCGTTTCAGGAACGAGCAGGTGCGCAAATAGCGTACCGCGACGGGCAAAGGCGCCTCCAGGGGTCGCTCTACGAACAGCTTTGGAATGCAAAAGGAGCCCCCCCCCACCCCGGCGCGCGCCAACAGCGTAACGGACGACGGCCGGCCCGCAGGTTGCGTACGGGAGCGGGGACCGCAGCGCAAGGAGACGCGCGCTCGTTGCTCCGACTGCGTAGGACGCTTTCGGGAATAGTAGTAAAGAGGGCACGTGGGGGACGAAATCAAAATAATTTGCTGCTTCCAAGCGAGGTTTTTATTTTGCAAAATAAAAAAAAGGAAAAGGCCGGGTGTCAAGTAATCCAAGCCTTCCCTATCCATTTAGGCAAACTCTTCACGATTATTAACGTTTTTGAAATTCTTTTATTTTTCCATCCTATTAGATTTAGTTGTGAAATGAATTCGAAATGAGGATTCAACCGTAAACAAGGACCAGATTTGGCGGTTTTGTACCCATATCAACCAGGTTTGGCTAAAATGACCAAGACAAGTTCTGTAAAGTTGAGTTTCTCAGTCTATCTGAACTTGCAAAAAAAAATGACTTTAAACCCTTGCTTTTGTGGAATAGTTATGGGGAAGGTGTTCATACACAAAAGTTCAAAATCAATCACGTTTATTTTATTTATTTTATATCCCACCTTTATTCTTCTTTATAAACAACCGAAGGCAGCGAACGTATCTAATACTCCTTTTTCCCCCCTCCTATTTTACCCCAGTACGACAATCCTGTGAGGTAGGCTGGGCTGAGAGAGAATGACTCCCCAAAGGTCATCCAGTTTTTTTCACATCTAAAACAGGACTAGAACTCGCCGTCTCCTGGTGATCGGTCCGAAGTCACCCAGCTGGTTTTCATGAGTAAGGCTGGACTAGAATTCACCGCCATCCAGTTTCTTTGTCTGGTGCCTTAATTGATCCTCAAAGGACAATTTATTGGATACATCATATTGTCACAACTGGTGAAAACCGACTCTGAAAGTTCCCGCGGCTTTTCACCTCATTAAAAAGTAAAAGTTTCCCCTTTCCCCCCAAGTCATAAATCACGCTGTCCAATCCAGGTGCTGGCTGGTTGCTTGGTTACTTCGCTCCTCCTCTGGCCAGCCACCTGTGAGAACGTCCTTGGTTCCCACAGGAAAGCATTTTTTGTTTTGGCTACAAAACCCCATCTAACTATTTCCCCCTCCCCCTCCCTGTCCCTTCTGCTTCATGGCAACCCTGAAGCTTCCAAGATGGCCACAGCCAAGTTCACTTCAGGGTTGACATCTTCCTTCTCCTTCGTCTTGTCTCTTCCAGGCATATCATAATGGCCCCAGCCTGCGAGCAGCTGCAGTTCCGCTTTCCCGGTTACGGCGATGGCGTTCTGCACCGCATGGACCAGCTGCGGGAACAGCGCCGCTTCTGCGATGTGACGGTGCAGGTGAACGACCTGCGGGTTCCCGGCCACCGCGTGGTTTTCGCGGCCTGCTCCCCTTTCCTGCGTGACCAGTTCCTGCTCAACGATTCCCAAGAGGTGACGGTCTCCCTCTTCCAGAGCCCGGAGATCGGGCGCCAGCTTCTGCTGTCCTGCTACACAGGGTGCCTGGACGTGCCCATCAAGGAACTGGTCAACTACTTGACGGCGGCGTCCTTCTTGCAGATGGGCCACGTGGTAGAACGCTGCGCTCAGGCCGTCTCCCACTACCTAGTCCCGAAGGCGGACGCCCTGCTGCAGGAGAAGCAGGAGGAGGAGAGCAGTGAACAGCAAGACGGAGAGGAGGAGGAGGAGGAAGAGAGGGAGAAGCAGCCCTCTTCCACCCCGGGCAAAGGAGACTGTGAAGAAAACAAGATGGCGGCTGTGGAGTTCACCCCCCGCAGCTCCCACGGCTCCGCCTCTCCCGCCATTTCCCTCTCCCTCATCAACTCCGCCGTGGAGATCACCCGCAGCTACCTGCAGGGTTGCTACGACGACGAGATGGGCGGCAAAGGGCTCCCTTTCCCTTCCACGACGTCCTCGCCTTCTTCTCAGTGGAGGAACTACCCCTTGCACCGTCATCGCCACGGCCCGGCTATCAATTACCGGGAGTGGAGGACGGGCAGCGGGGTGGCCTCGTGGAAGGTCCCGGGTTTGGAGCGGCCTTACCGCTGCCCCCGTTGCAGCCGGGTGTTCCAGCAGCTGGGCCACTTGGTCAGCCACGTGCAAGAGCACAAGCTTTTCCTGTGCCTTCGCTGCGGCAAGGTCTTCTCGCAGAAGAGCAACCTGACGCGGCACATCCGGGTTCACACGGGCTTCAAGCCCTTCCAGTGCCCCATCTGCCGCAAGTGCTTCACCCAGAACGCCACCTTGCAGGACCACCTCAACCTCCACAGCGGCATCAAGCCCCACAAGTGCAACTACTGCGAGATGCACTTCACGCACAAGCCGGGCCTGCGGCGCCACCTGAAGGAACTGCACGGGAAAAGCACCGTCCAGAACAGCCACGAGGAGATCGAGGAAGTCACCATCGATTTCGACGTGCGGGGAGGACAGGAGGGCAGCTACAGCCTGAACGGCAGGTTCTTCTGTGAGCCGAAGGGGGCTCTCCCGGCCCCAAAGTCCTCTCTATGAGAAACGGCAAGAGGATCCTCCCTCCTAGGAGACATGTAGTAGTAGTTGTCGGGGAAGGCCGCCGGCCCAACCATTTGTCGAGTAGTGAGGCAATGACCTGGAATAGTGAGATGTCAGAAATAGGGATGGAGCTGCTGTGTCTTCTCTGTAGAAATTGCCCGGCTACTGGATGCTGCCAGCAGGTGGCTGCGTAGGCCGCTGTCGGACGTGTTTGGTTTTCCACCTTGGAGGTGAGATGAAGCGACTCGCCAGGGACTCCGGGGTGCCTCTGTGCCCCCACATCTCGAAAGGGCAGCCGTGCAGAACCGCGCTGCTCCTCTTCTATACCTCCCGTTTCAGAACGGCAGACTTTGTGAAGGAGAAGTTGGCGGTGGGCTCACGGCTACCGAGCGTCCTCTTGGATTTTCCTACCTCAAGCACTTGAAGGTCTCACGTCAGTCTTAACTTCAGAAGAACTGAAGGACACGCGCGCGAGAGGCGGCGTTCAAGAAGGGGCGGGCCCGTTGGTGAACTAACGTCTGTGCGTCAACAGTGTGGCGTAGGGTGCAAACAAGGGCTCGGGATTGTGGGAGCGCTCGTCTCTCCTTAATAAAAGGATGCAACTCGTCACCACAGTTAAAACAAAAGTTCAAAATAGCCAGTGTGATGCTGATTAATTACCGATTTATTTGAAGGTGGAATTATAGGGGAGAGAAGGCGTGATAGGCAGCTGCGTGTTTAATCCCAACCCAAAGAAAGATAGGGTGTGTGTGTGTGTGTGTGTGTGTGTGTGTGTGTGTGTGTGTGTTTATAACACAATTCAGTGAAAGACGGGAAGCGTGTGTGTGTGTCTGTTTAATCCCAACCCATTGAAATGCAGGTAGTCCTCGATTTACAATAGGCTGTTTTTGCCCTCCCCAGACTCCTAGAAAGGCTCTGGAGGCTGGGGAGAAAGAAAAAAAATGGCCTTCCCCACCACCCCCCAAGGTCCTCCGGAGGCAGGAAACAGCCTATTTCCCTACTTCTGGTGGGCCCAGAAGGCCCGAAAATCGGAGCTGAGCTCACATGCCCACCAATATGGTTACGCGTGGCACGTGTGCCATAGGTTCACCATAACGGGCATAGAGCCTGGGTTTCCCGTGATTTCCGCTACAGATATTGGGCGAACCGGTCCAAACCCGCTGAATACCACCTCTGGACTGAAGTTACAACAACACTGAAAAAAGTGACATCATTTTTTCACACTTCTGACCGTTGCACCTTCCCCATAGTCATGGGATCAAAATTCGGATGCTTGGCAACTGACTTATATTTATGACAGTCGCAGTGTCCTGGGGTCACATGATCCCCTTTGGCAACCTTCTGACAAGCCAAGTCAGTGGGGGAAGCCAGATTCACTTCACAACCGTCTTACTAACTTAACAACTTGCAGCGATTCACTTAACAAGAAGTGGCAAGGAAGGTCATAAAAGGGGGGCAAAAGTCAGTTAACAACTGTCTTGCTTAACAACATAAATTTGGGGGCTCAATCGGGGTCACAAGGATTATCCGTATCACCTTTTTGAAGGAAAATTTATAAAAATCTAACCAGCGGTACCTGTTCTTTCTCCCCGCCCCCCATGTTCCCTTGACATGAAGGCAAGGGCCTCCTATCCAGTTCTTCTGCTGTTATTCCCAGAGAACTCTGCTCATGCACAGGGGAAACATACAGAACACAGATTTCCAGCAGAAAACCAGGGAAAGCTCAACCTAGCTAGGAGCAGCTGGGTGGAGACAGGAATCCATCTGTCAAGAAAGGTTTGCCGAGGAGAAAGCTTTGCCCTGTCATTTTTCATCACCTCTGCAGGCTGATGAATGGCGATGATGGAACTCTGCTCATTAGAGATCAGATTATAAATCAGAAAGCGACGACAAGATGATGTCAAAAGTATTGTCAAAAGGCTTTATCTAAATAACAATCTAATGACATGCAGGCGCGTGCTCTTGAAATCAGATTGGCTTCATCATAACGGCAGGTAGTTTTGTGTTGAGGTTATAAAAATCTGTACTAATCTCTCTAAAAAGGTCTCCAACCTTGGCAACTTTAAAACTGGAGGACTTCAACTCCCAGAATTCCCCAGTCAGCAGGCTGGGGAATTCTGGGAGTTGAAGTCCTCCAGACTTAAAGTTGCCTAGATTGGAGACCCCTGCTCTAGAATGGGTGGGAAACTATGGCCCCTTTATGACTTGTGGACTTCAACTCCCAGAATTCCTCGGCTGGCTCAGGAATTCTGGGAGTTGAAGTTCACAAGTCATACAGGACAATAGCTCCCCCCAGTTCTGCTCTAGTAGTAGTCCCAGAGGTGTTTGTTTTTTTTCTTGAAGAAGTCTCGCTTCTCCTTCAAGAAGCTTCTTCAGTTTTGATTGAACGGTGGGGAACGGAAGGATTTAGACTTAGAAATTTATAGGATTGATGTTTGCATTATATAATAAGGATCTATATCAGTAATGGCTAACCTTTTTGCCATCGTGTGCCAGGAGGGGCGCGGGGCAGGTTTGCGTGCGTGTGTGCCCACACCCATAATTCTATGCACCCCGCCCTGCGCATGTGCGCGCAACCCCCCTTTCCCGGGCTCTAGAGGTTGGGGACAGCAAAAAATGTCACTTCCTATCCAACCAGGAGTTGGAAAATGGGCCATTTCAGGCCTCCGGAGGGCCTCTGAGGGGGTGAGGAAGGCTGTTTTTTCCCTCCCCAGATGCATAGAGAGGATCTGGAGCCAGGTGAGAAAAAAAAAATGGGCCTTCCCACCCCCCCCAGGCCCTTTGGAGACAGGAAAAAGCCTGTTTCCCTATTTCTGGTGGGCCCAGAAGGCCCAAAAATCAGCTGACTGGTGCATGCATGCGTGCCATAGGTTCGCCATCACGGATCTTTATATTAAAAAATCAGCTGACTGGTGCATGCATGCGTGCCATAGGTTCGCCATCATGGATCTTTATATTATATCACTGAGAACCGAAGAGGTTTCTTGGATGAGAAGTGAAATGTCTTCATGGAAAAACATGAAGTCCAGTTGCCTTTTGAAAAAGCCCCTTTGGGCCTGGATCAGAGGTGGGATTCAGCCGGTTCGGATCGGTTCAGGTGAACCGAACCTATCTGAACCCACCCCATCTCTATTCCATCCTACTTAGGCACATTTCTGAGGCCCGGAGAATGCACGGAAGGCAGGCGTGCGTGTGAATCGGGCACGCTCATGAAGTGAACCGGTAGTAAAAAAATGTGAAACCCATCGCTGGCCCGGATGACTGAGAATATTCTAGAAATAAAGGATACAGGCATGCAGCTGATTTGATTGGAAACAATCCCTCTGTTTTGAGGGAATATATTTTCCAGGACAATTTTCCTTGTAAATCCTTCCCTGTTCTTGAATTGGTGGCGGGACCTTGCTAAGATTCAGCAGTACAATATTTAAAAGTCTTAAAACGAGGCAAGGAGGTGTAATTCTTCAGGGGACAAACTGAATGCAGCCTCAGCTACTTTTAAATTCCCCCCCGATTTGCTATTTTTTTTAAAAAAGTCAAGAATTTCCTGTTATAGAATAAAATGGGAACCGAAGCAAACCTCGCCCTTTTTTACTCGGCTTGCAAAACACAGCACCTGAAAATTAGTAAAATTCAGTATTTTCTCCCCGTCAAGCTGTTTAGTTCTAGGTCACCCCATTTTCATACGACTGCAAACTTGAAATTATTTTCCCCAGTGGCTTTTGGGTATTCAAACTGCTTTCCTGCAGGGAAAAAATAAACTTGTTCGGCTGAGCTATGAAATGTGCTGACAGTCTAGTTTTTATGGAACTATTGGTTACGACAACAAAAAATATTTAATCTTTATTTATTTATTTACTTCCCCCACCTCCATTCTCAGAAACGCTTCGTTGGTTTTCTCGCTTTTAAAACCTGTTCGGAGGTTGGGTTGCTACTTGTAGTTCACGTACCACAACGACATCAAAGAGGCGAGGGGGAAAAAAAAATAAAATTATTACAACTTTTGTGGGGGTAATAATTTGTAATCTGAACACAAAATCTGGGACAGCAATCCTAGGAGTGCCAAGAAAATAACATTTTGTACTAGAAACTCTCAAACTCTCTCCACAGGCTCTGGAGGCCGGAAACAGGCCCAGCCTTCCCGAACGTCTGGTGGGCCCATTTTTCACCCTCCCCAAGCCTCCACGAGCGTCCTGCACTTAGCTGCATCCAAAACGGTCCTTGTGGGGACTCCTGGGAGGGGAAGGGCAGGGCCAGCCAGGAGTGGGATTTGGGAATTCTCCAAACTACACAGAATCTTAGCTAGAGGTTCCCCCGAACCCCCAGCAGCCGAACATCTCCAACACCCCTTCCTCCTCCTATCTTCCCCACAACAACAACAACCCTGTGAGGTTGGTTGGGATGACCCAACATCACCCAGCTGGCTTTCGTGGCTAAGGACGGGACTTGAACTCACCGTCTCCTGCTTTTTACCTTGGTGCCTTAACCACTAGGCCAAACTGGCTGTCTATCCACAGTATTTTGGATGGTGGTGGTGATGACGGACTTTTTCTAGCCACGAGTTCAAAATGTTTTGTATCCCAGGACAAAGAAGTTTACAACTGGTGGTTCTGCACCTCTGAGTAATTTCCGGATTGCTCTGTGCTGTTAGTCCAAATAGGTTTCCTAATTTGTGTAGAGTGCACCACAACTAGAGTTTAATCAAGCAAAGCATTCCAGGCAAATGGGTGACACTAATTTTGGGGCAGCTTGGCCTCCATTTATTTCTGCATGTCATATGTTGTTGTTGTTCTTTAAATCAGCAGAGAGAATCCCTGGTTTTGATACCCATCGGTGGCCTTATTAAAATGAGCATCATCCTCAGTTATGCTGATCCTGCGAAGTTGTAGGGCTGGCTGTGATGCCCATGTGTTTTGGGCCATCCTTCCCCAGAGGCTGCTTGGTTGTCTATGCCAGTCCTGATGTTGGCAGAGAGAGAGAGAGAAGCTTAGGAAGTTTATTTTCCATGACCCCAGAGGTCGGGACAAGAAGCAAAATGGGTGGAAGCTTATCTGAGGGACTTGGAAATACGGAGGAATTTTCTGAGAATGAGAACAGTTAACTGTTGTGGGTGCGCCATCACTGGAGGTCTTCAAGAAAAGATTGCACAATCATTTGTCTGGGATGATATAAGGACTCCTACACCTTGGGCAGGGGGTTGGACTAGAAGACCTCCGAGGTCCCTTCCTGCCCTATGATTCTAGTAATCTTCCCCCTATTTCATCCTGGCCTGCTTAGCTTGTAGAACGGGGTGGGGTGGGGGGTATCTCCAGACTTGCAACTTTTAAGACTTGTGGACTTCAATCACCCAGAATTCCTCAGACAGCCATGAGGAATTCTGGGAGTTGAAGCCCACAAGTCTTAAAAGTTGCCAAGTTCGGAGACCCTTGCATTAAGCCATGTTTGTGTAGACCGTATCTCGGTGTTTCTAAGGGCTGCAGCTTTATCACTTTCAATGAGAGCACATTCAGCTTCTAGTCAGTCGGCCACTGTAGCAGTTATTAAGATACTAAATCTTAAATTCTGCCTTTCAACCATCCTTCCTCACCTTTTGAAGAAGTCAGATATTGGAAGAAGTGTTTTTACAGTGTAGCTAGTCCTTTGCACATCTTTGAACTTGTATCCTCTACTTGGGACAGCTTACCTCCTGCAACGGTAACTAACAACGTCTGCCTATCCCAAGTCCTTGCGAAGGACTCAAGAGGTAGATAAAAACGCCAAATCCAGATTAAACATCTGGCTGACCACGCAAGGAACTGTAATAATAATAATAACAACAACAACAACACTTGAAAAACATTGAAGGAAAGTGTGGTAACAACTTGACATAGCATGGCTTAAGAGAGGAACCATCAAAGAAACGGAAGGTTTAATACTGGCTGCTCAAGAACAAGCACTACAAACTAATGCCATGAAAGCGAAGATACAAAAATCCACCAACAATCCAAACTGCTGACTTTGCAATGTCAAAGTTGAAACTGTTTCACACTTAATATGTGAGTGCAGCAAAATCACACAAACTGATTACAAAGCTAGACACGACCGAATTGCTAAATTAATCCACTGGTCATTAATTAAAAAATATGACTTACCTGTATCCAAAAAGTCATGGGAACATAAAATGGAAAAAGTTATAGAAAAGGAGAAGGTGAAGATCTTGTGGGACTTTCGAATACAGACGGATCGTCATTTGGAACACAACACGCCAGTTGTTGAAAACTGAAACGTACAATTTATTGACATTGCTGTACCAGGAGATGCCAGAGTTGAAGAAAAAGAACTGGAAAAAAAATCACGAAGTATTGCGACCTGGCCACAAACTACGCGATTATGGATGAAACAGTGATACCCACTGTCATTGGGGCACTTGGTACCATGTCCAAGAATTTTATAAGATACATCAACAAATTGCAGCTTCCTGCAATAACACCAGCAGAACTGCAAAAAACTGTGCTACTTGGAACATCATACATCTTAAGAAGATACTTGGTCGATATCTAGGACGCTGGAAGCAACCCGTATCAACCATTAGCACCAGTCAATGATATTTGTGATACATCTTTAAGTGTTCAGTTGACTGAGTTTCATGTTTAATGAGTAAAAGAGATAATACTGTTACATTTATATGCTGCCCAATTTGGGGTGAATCTTTTAGGATTATGCTCTGTGTCATGGATCTGCAGCAGGAAGCTCTCTTTTAGAAAAGAGAAGTCACAGCCCAACTAAGGAAAACTACTACAGGATAGTCCTTGACTTACAACAGTTGGTTTAGTGACCATTCGAAGTTACAACGGCCCTGAAAAAACTGACTTATGACTGTTTTTCACAGTTACGACCTTTGCAGCATGCCCATGATCATGTGGTTTACATCTGTATGCTTGACAGCTCACTCACACTTATGACGGTTGCAGTGTTCCAGGGTCACGTGATATCCTTTTGCGACCTTCTGACAAACGAAGTCAATGGGGGAAAGCCAGATTCACTTAACAACTGTGTTACCCACTTAACAACTGCAGTGATTCACTTAATAACTGTGGAAAGGAAGGTCATAAAATGGGACTAAACTCACTTAACAAACATTTCATTGATGAACGTATTTTTTTTCTTTTATATACACTGAGAGTGTATGCACCAAGACAAATTCCTTGTGTGTCCAATCACACTTGGCCAGTAAAGAATTCTATTCTATTCTATTCTATTCTATTCCTATTCTATTTCCCATAGGAACAGACATTGTGGTCGTAACTCAAGGACTATCTGTATTCTGGATTAAAAAGAGCCCATTTGAACAGTAAACAGTTCAATGTTTCGAAGATCAATACAGAAGTGGGATCAATTTATAACTAATACATTTCTTGATTTAAAAAAAAACCCAAAGTTTATAGGCCCTACTTTAAAACAATGGCTTTAACCTCCCTGCTTGAATTCATTTTATTGCTCAGTATACAGAATATGCACTAGCATAGTTTGGTTATTAACAGCATTCCTGCATTTTTTTTAAAGCTAAGAGTAAATTGGTCAGCTTTTTAATCAACGTGTGTGGGTGTATAGGTTTTATACACGGGTATGACACACATCTCACAAATCCTGGGTGTGCAGAGCACAGTCTTCCTCGATTCCCTTTTGACAAGTAAACAAATTGGCTATCTGAAATTTGCTAAGCCACAAACGAACCAGAGACAATACCGAGTGAGTTGTGTAAATACAGTTGCTGTCATTTCACTGACCTGTTAAGCACGTTGTGTAGGCTACAGCCTGAGGATAAAGCTACAGCTGGCTGATGTTTCCTGCCACACAAGCGCATGTAATTATTTGTTATACAATCTGTTTTACATCCACGCATCTCTTGGCTGTCAAATGATTTGAATCTCTCTGTTCGCGCAGTTCAGCTATCAATTAATAAAGCCCATTAGAGACCCAAAGGTGCCTTTTTTTTCAAGGGGCAACCGGACTTCCTTTGTCCTTGAAGAAGTTTCACTACTCATCCAGGAAGCTTCTTCGGTTCTGAGAGGCTTCAGAGAGTCAGTTTCACTCAGAACCGAAGAAGCTCCTTGGATGAGAAGCGAAACGTCTTTAAGGACAAACAAGCAAAGTCCAGTTGCCGCTTGCAAAAAGCACATTTTGGGACAACCATGGACCTGGATGATTGAGAATCTCCAAGAGCTAATTAGAGACCCTAATTCCAAGAGCTAAATCTTGATCTTTCAAGCTGTGGGATGCTATTATAACTATTTGTCCCGAATGGTGTTAGATCAACTGTTCAAGCAAGGGTTGGACTAGAAGACCTCTAAGGTCCCTTCCATCCCTGTTATTCCATTCCACGTTGGAATGGAATAAGCTGGCTGAGAAGTCACAACCTGCAGGCAAGTCGTTTTGTGGTCAGTGAGAAAAGGATGGGAACGGGCTCCTTCCGCTGACCCTGGCAAGCCAAGGACAGAGCATGATCTAAATTGACATCCGGATATGGCCACCGAGCCGCTTCCTCTGAGCTACCCTCCTTTGGGCCAGCTTAATTGCAAGACTGGTTCTCGTGTGCTGAAAATAATTAATGAAATGAGAATTTAGGTGTGGGCTGTTCCATTTTAATTCGGTGGCATGGTGCTGTGTCAGCATCCTAATTTTAATAAGTAAATCATGCAAAATAAGACACCGGCGTCCTTGGGCTGCACTCTGCCTAAGCAGGATGGAGGAGACTTTAATGTTACTCCAACCCACACACTCACACTTACAACACACACCAGAATCTAGTAGACAGGGGAATAAAAGCTCACTTTGGGGTATTTTGTTTTTAACTGCAGGCAACAAACTCTGTAGGTGGTTCTCCACTTACAACAGTTCAAAGTTACAACAGTCTTGAAAAAAGCGACTTACGACAGTTATTCACACTTATGACGGTGGCAGCATGCCCATGATCGCATGACGATCAAAATACAACTGGATTGTATTTATGATGGTTGAAGTCCTGGGTTGCGTGTCGCATGATCCCCTTTTGCGACATTCTGACAAGCACAGTCAATGGGGAAGCCAGATTCGCTTAACAACCGTGTTTCTAATTTAAGGATTGCAGCGATCCACTTAACAACTGTGGCAAGGAAGGTCTTAAAATGGGGCAAAATTCACTTAGCAGCTGTCTCACTTGGCAACGGAAATGTTGGGCTCAATTGTGGCCATAAGTCAAGGACTGGCTGCATTTGGTGGAGGAAACAACACATCTGTCCAGAAATCCAGCAGTTGCTTTCTTATTGTATTGTTTCTCAACTTCGGTAGCTTTAAGTTGGGTGGACTTCAATTCCCAGAATTCCCCAGCCAGCTTGGGGAATTCTGGGAGTTGAAGTCCATCCAGCTTAAAAGCTGCCAAGTTGAGAAACACTGATGTAGAGTCTGCCCCAACGAGTAGCAGCTCTTCATAATCCTCTGTCTAGTACTGTGCCAGCCAGCTTTACTCAATTGTGGTTGGTCAAAGTATTGTTTTGAAAGAGATGTAAATATGGAAAGATTAACTAGATCTCCCAGGGATAAACGGTCATGACTAATGGATATTGACTCAGGAAGCATGTTCTGCTATCTTACCGATCGGAAACATCTCTGCGGTGATCTCCAAGCCTTGTATGGAAGTGCACTTCCTTTCTGGTATGGGATCCACTTCATTGGATCACCTGCCAAGGGGTCTCCTTTCCAGAGAGTTCAGAGGGATCACGACGCTGATCACTTTTCATACCATCCTTGCAAACGTTTTCCGGTTTCTGGAGTTATTTTGATGTTCAAGAAAATTGTAAAACTTGTGTCCCATGATGGTTTTTGGGATGATTAGAGGTTTGCAAGAATAGGGAAGCAAAATCAAGGGGACAGAGCAGAGGCCTTGAAAAATACGAACGTAGCGTCCTACTGGTTCTAGATTCCTGAAAGGATGATTACCAACAGAAGTGAATATTAGTAGCTCAAGGTTGAACGGTGGGATCCCTGGTGCTCTCTGAACCTGGTTATAGTTTCTTGCAGATGTCTCATTGCCTAAACAGGTAAGACCAATCAGTGCTAAGAATCAGCGCTAGCACTCATGACGTCACCTAGCTGGGTAACTAAATTTAGTCTGCAAGAAAATTTATTTTATTTATTTATTTATTTATTAAATTTATATACCGCCCTATTCCTAAGGGACTCAGGGCAGTGAGCAGCGAACGATAAAAATACATGTAATACAAACGTTAATTTAAAAAAAACCAATTAAAATATACTAAACACTCTGGTCCTAGATAATTCAAGACATCCCAGTTTAAAATAAAATCAAAAAAGCAATATAAAGGGAAAGTTAGGCCAGGCCGGCCTGCTGAAACAGGAATGTTTTGACGGCACGGCGGAAAGTGCACAGATCCGGAATCTTCTGTATCTCTGGGGGGAGCTCGTTCCAGATGGTGGGTGCCCTCACAGAAAAGGCTCTCCCCCTGGGGGCCGCCAGTCGACATTGTTTGGCTGACGGCACCCTGAGAAGCCCCTCTCTATGGGAGCGTACTGGGCGGTGAGAGGCTATTGGTGGCAGAAGGCGGTCTCGTAAGTACCCCGGTCCTAAGCCATGGAGCGCTCTAAAGGTGGTAACTAAGACCTTGAAGCGCACCCAGAAGACCACAGGGAGCCAGTACAGCTCGCGCAGGAGGGGAGCCACATGGGAGCGCCATGCTGCTCCCATAACTACCTGCGCAGCCGCATTCTGGACCAGCTGGAGCCTCCGGGTGCTCCTCAAGGGGAGCCCCATGTAGAGAGCATTACAGTAGTCCAGGCGTGAAGTGACGAGGGCATGAGTGACTGTTTTTAACAACCAACTTTGAGAGCACCAAGGACCCCACAGTTCAACCTAACCTGTAAACATTTTCTTCCGTCGGTTCTTCTTGCGATGCTGATTTCCGAAGTACAACATATTGGAAATCGGAATAACAGGCCCAGTAGACCCGTTTTTCACTCTCCCCAGGCTCCAGGGCCTTTCTAGGAGCCTGGGGAGGGCGAAAATGGCCATCTCCACACACACAACCCGGAGATCCTCCGGAGGCTGGAAATGGTCTGTTTGCCAACTGGTGGGCCCAGAAGGCCCGAAAATCAGTGTGCTGGAGCTGAGCTCGCGTGCCCACAGATATGGCTCCGCGTGCCACCTGTGGCACGCGTGCCATAGGTTCGCCATCACGGCCCTATACCATTTCAGACAAATCCACTGTGTCTCCACGTTTTCATGGTTCCAATATTTTTAATGCATTTAGTTTTATACTTTTGTGGGTTTTATGATGTTTTTACTTTGGATTGGGAGCTGCCCAGAGTTGGTTGCAAGATAGAGGCTATATCAAAGTTTTAGGTAAATAAACTCAATATTAATAAATAAAACTCAAATAAATAAACTCAGTTACACGCTCCAGCCTCCATTTTGTATTGTCGGCCGTAATTTTCCCACCCTGGGGAAGGACACGGGGACCGCCATGACCTGAGTATCTAGACTTACAACCATTTATTGACGGAAGTTACATTGTTGAAATAGTGACAGCCTCTAAAGCAGTCCTCGCACTTACGACCATCACAGCATCCCCATGATCACGTGTTCAAAATTCAGGTCCTTGGCAACCAACGTTGTGTGTTCATCCACAACTGTTTCAGAATCCCGGGATCAAGTGATCGCCACTTGTGACCTTCCCACCTACCTTCCGCCGACCAAGCCGGATTGTGTTAATGCCCGTGTGATTTAATTAAACAATTGGCGGCGATTTGCTGAACGGCCCGTGGTTGAAAAGATCATAAAAATTGGCGGTGATTTATTTTAACTGCCCTGTTTTAAGCAGCGGAAATTCTGGTCGGCAATTGTGGTCATAAATCAAGGACTACAGGCACCGGATTTCATCCTAGTCATTCGATAATTGCAGCCCCCATTACTGTGTGTGTTTTTGGAGGAGGAAAAGCAGGACTTTGGAGCTGCAACACACCCCTTTCCCAAAGAAAAAAAATAATCAGCCAATGAGATTCACGGACTAAATTGAGCAGAGGGTGTTCCCGACGGTGGTGGTTTTCACACCCACTGCCGTGCCTACATTTTCCAGCAGCTTTTTAATCCCGGCTGCGAGAACATCGGCAACAGCTGGGAAGTTCCTTGCAGCTCCTTCTCCCCTAAACTCCAGGCGCTCCACCCACCACCTCCGTTAAGTTGCTTGCTGGCATCTCCAAGTTGTTGGGGGTTCAGAGAAGTGCTGCCGTCTGGAAGTCCTGATTGCGAAGACGCCCAACGACAACTAGCAGCTACAAACAATTTAGGAGCTACCCTTCAATTCTCTTGAGCATCACCAGAAGAACATCAGTGCTATGGCTTTCCGGTCTTTTCCCGCGGTGCCCTCCCAGCCTTGCACCACCCAACCATGCACCACCCAGCCATCCGCCTCCAACCCTTCGTCCTGTCGGGCCCCGTACCGGGATTGGAAATCCGACTTGACGGACTGCTGCGTGGACAAACAGATTTGTGAGTATCTCCTGAGGACTCAACCTGCAAAGAGCCTTGATAGTACAGGGGTTTAAGGCACCCTGTTATTAAGCTGGTTATTAAGACCAGCTGCCTGCAATTACTGCAGGGTTCGAATCTCACCAAGGCTCAAGGTTGACTCAGCCTTCCATCCTTTCTAAGGTAGGTAAATTGAGGACCCAGTTTGTGGGGGCAATAAGCTGACTTTGTATAAATATACAAAAGGATGAAGGCTATTGCTTAACGCCTTGTAAGCCGCTCTGAGTCTTCGGAGAAGGGCGGCATATAAATCAAATTAAAAAAAAAAAAAACCTGGGAGGGACAGGCTCCCCAGGTCTTCTCCCCCCCCCCCCATATCAAGCTTTCTTCCGATAGACTTAAGACCACCCTTCCCTTTGGCCTGGCACCCACTTTGAGGCCTGGCCCCCCCTGGGAGATTAAGATGAATCTTATCATTGGAGAGTCTGCCAAGTAGCACCACGGGCCAGCCGTCCTCACCGGAGAGATGCTGCTACGGGTAGTCCTCGACTTGCAACCACAATGGAGCCCCAGGTTTCTGTGGCTAAACGAGGCCGTTTGTTGAGTCAAGCCTCATTTTGCGACCATTTTGCCCCCGTCGTTAAGCGAAGCGCTGCAGTTGTGAAGCGAATCGTTTGGTCGTTAAGCAAATCTGGCTTCGGTTTCTAAACGAGGCTGTTGTCAAGTGAGCCATGTCTCGTTTTGCAACCGTTGTTAAGCGAATCACTGAAATTGATTCGCAACTCATTCGGTCGTTAAGCGAATCTGGCTCCCTCCCCCATTGACTTTGCTTGTCGGATGCCAGCTGGGAAGATGACAAAAGGGTGATCCCAGGACAGTGCTACTGTTATAAATACATGCCCGTTGCCATGTGTCCAGATTTTGATCACACAGCAACGGCTGTGTTGAAAAGCAGTCATAAGACACTTTTTTTCAGCACTGTTGTAAACTTTGGCCACGAAACAAAATGGTTGTAAGTTGAGGACTGCCGGTATTTTATCACTTTCCCCGGTGGTGTCCTTGTTTCGCTACTCATTTAATTATCCGGGACGCAAGATCTGTATCATCAAGAGGAGCATCGTGCGACTTTACGTCGCTGGTCCGAAGGCCAGAAGTGGGTTTCAGCAGGTTCTGACCTGTTCTGGAGAACCGGTAGCGGAAATTTTGAGTACTTCAGAGAACCAGTAAATACCACCTCTGACTGGCCCTGACCCCATCTCTTCTCTGCCGCCCGAGTCCCAGCTGATCGGGAGGAAATGGGGATTGTATAGTATCCTTCCCCTGGAGTAGGGAGGGAATGAAGATTTTACAGTATCCTTCCCCTGCCATGCCCAAGCCATACCCACAGAACAGGTAGTAAAATTTTTTGAAATCCACCATTGCTGAAGGCTGACGCTAAAATAACGTGTGGGGATGAGCGCGGCTTGTCAAATTCATCGGCTTCCCTCCTGCTTCCCCAGGCATCTGCGGTACCTTTGCTCCGTGTGTCCTGGCTTGCCAAGTGGCCACGGGCCTCGGTGAATGCTGCTGCCTGCCGCTTCTTCCAGGAGCAATGGTGGCCGCCCGGACAGCCTTACGAGAGCAACTCCGTATCGAGGTATTTTCTCGGGCTTCCCCTGCTTTGCAATTTTATCCCGAGGAAGATTGTTGAGCTGGGCGGGATGGCAAGGCTTGAGAAGAAAGGGGGAGGAAATTGCAATCCCGCAAGAATGGGAGAGCAGATTTTAATTAGCTTTTTAAAAGTGTAATCCGATTCACTTGGCATCGGGTGGCAGTTGATTTTTCCTGCTGATTGAAAATCATTTTTCCGGGAGGGAGGGAGGGAGGGAGGGAGGGAGGGAAGGAAGGAAAGAAGGAAGGAAGGAAGGAAGGCGGGCAAGCAAGATCTCCCGTTTCACCGTGGAGACAGCTCGCTGGATCTTTTAAAAATGAAAAGTTGAAGCCAGAAAATGGAGATGGGTTGGTTGTTTTTTTTTTGTCGTTTATTTTGAATCGGAGATGGTTGGAATTGGGAAGGCGCAGCTACTATAGAGCGTAAGTTAAATAGAAGATGTTACCCTGGGTAATTCATAGTGGTGTCCTTCAACCTTCAGAACTTTCAGATGGGTGGACTTTGATTCCCAGAATTCTGGGAATTGAAGTCCACCCATCTGAAAGTTCCCAAGATTGAGAAACACTGATATTATTTTTTTTCCCCTTTCTTTCCAAGGGGGATGTGTGCAGAGACTGGCTGGCTACCTGCTGTTGCTGCCCCTGTGCCATGTGCCAGATGGCGCGCGAGATGAAAAATCCCTGTTAAGCCATCTTTGAATCCACGAAGCCTTCTTTCACAATTAACCAGTGAAGAGAAACTTACCTGTCGGGAAGGAATGACAACATCGGACTGAGCAAAAAACAAAAAACGCTTAAAACAAGAGACAGCAGCATCCACACAGGGAATGCAGCAGGAGGCAATAACCCTGAAGTGAAAGCAACCCTCCCCCCATCTTCCTGCCCCCTCTCATTACCAAGTTTTCGGCGCCACACCTGGAAACCACCACCACCCCCACAGCGGCATCGATAATGGCACCTCGAAACGAAAAACAGCACAGCTCCCTAATTCCCACCAGTTTAGCTGCTTGGAATGAATGTGCTGCTGTGTCCGGCTTTCCGTTTTATTCGCTCACATCCAGCATGGGATTAACAACTTTAATCACCACGCGACAGCTCGCCCGGCGTTGTAACAAACCAGCCCTTCAAGATCAAGAGGCTGCGCAAAACCCCAAGCACGATTATCTCCCAGGCATCAAAGGGACATCTTCTGCTGCTTCTTCCCATTTGCAAGGGAGATGTCTTATCAACACAAAAACTCATTAATGTTAACAAAACCGCACGCCGGGCGGAGGAATTGCCCAACTGTGCTTTTCTCTGATTTCTTCAGGAGATTGTTCCTGCTCCTCCACACTCCAGATTGACATGATTCATTCCACACCAAGTTTACTCCTTCTCGAACTTCTGATCCAAAGAGAAGTATTGCCAGCCAACTACTTTAAAAGTGTTTCGGGGTTTGTGGTGGCCGCGGGGTGGGACGGCCAATTGATCTGCAGCAACACCGGAGTAGAAAGCAAGCGATTTGAGATCTAGTAGATTCTCTACACAGTGCTTGAAAAGCAAAACTGTGAACAATCAATCTGAAATGCCATCCTTCCTCCATCTTTAGACTCACTTTTGGACAAGCCTGGCCCCGGGGCTGGATCACAGGCTGCTCGGTGGAAACTGTGGAACTGATTCGTTCTCTGGGTTTCCACCCTGTATGGAAACATCAGCTGAACAAAAGGGGGTGGGGTTCACACGTATGAAGACACAGAAGAAGCTACCAGTGAATACTAACCAAGCTGAGCATGTTGCACCAACGTGGACACTAGGACTTGGTTAAGCGTGTTGGGGAAACGCAGACATTAAGAGCTAGGCTGAGGGCCACGTTGCATGCTTCCCCTATACCAGGGGTCTCGAACGTTGGCGGCTTTACGACTTGTGGACTTCAACTCCCAGAATTCCTCAGCCAGTCAGTCCACAAGTCCTAAAGCCGCCAGCGTTCGAGACTCCTGCGGCCTATACCATCCATTCATACTGAGTTGGCCCCAGGACCCTCCCAAGCAGGAGGGCAGCAGAGCAGGCACACAAGCCCCGGAGAGCATCTCTGGTTTTTTCCATTTGGTGGACACACCTCCAGCTGGCAGGAATGTCTGTAGCGACGCCGTACGAGCCAGAGAGCCTGCTCTCCTGAAGGTTCTGCCCTTCTCAGCCCCTCCACCAGGCAGATGAAGATTGCTAAAGCCCATCTCAGCTCCAGCAGGGCGGAGTTCTCCACTAACTCATAGGGACATGCTTGTGAGGTTCTCGTGGCTGAGCAGGCCCTTCCGAGAGCTGCTCATGCCGTGGCTGCTGCTGCAGTAGTCCTGGAGATTGTGGCGCAGGGTGACGAGAGCAGAGCCAAGGCAAGCACGGTTGGGGGCCTGCAGCCCACCCGGTAGCTGGAAGAGGACGGTAGCCACACCGGCCATGCCATCGTCTGTAGGCTCCAAAGTGATTGGCCCCACTCGGAAACTGGAGTATGAGTAGCCCATGAGATGAGACAGGAAGGGCTCCGAGCGGCGGAAGTGGGCCACGGGATAGGGGACCTCGTGATAGGGTTTCAAGCGACTGGGGAGGGGCTGGGCCGCTGCCAGGGATGGGAGTTTGTGGGGGCGAGCAGGGAGGAAAACCAACTCGGCCGGTGCCCCCAAATTATCCGGCTCAAAATAAATGGTCACTTTGGCAAAAGGCCGGCTGGCCATCTTGGTCATTTCCTGCAAGTGACGCCGTTGCTCGTGCCTCAAGTCCAGGAACTGCTTGACTTTCCAAAGCAAGACGCAGACGGAGAGGAAGAGGAAGAAACAGGAGAAGAAGACGGAGAAGAAGACAAAGAGGTCGATGTGCGCCTGGTCTTGGCGGAAAAAGAGCAGGCCCTGAGACTCGGTGACGTTGGGGCTGCTGCCCCCGATGCCCAGCAAGATGACGTAAAAACGGCTGGATTTCAGGGCGTGGATCTCGTGCGGGTAAGTGATGACCACGCGATCACGGACGCCCCGCACGATTAGCACCCCCTGCTGCTCCCTCACGGTGATGTAAGTAATCAAACCGTGAGCCTGCGCCTCTCGTACCAGCGGGGAGGACTGGCTCCCGTTACTGCGCATCGGCGTTTCTTCCCCCGAGGGGACAATCCTCACCAAGTGGATACCTGTTGCCCGGTCGACGTCTACCACAAATGTTTCGTAGGAGGTAGAGATGTAGACATCCACTCCACCAAAGGTCACATCGATGGTGATCCGGATGTCCACATTGGTAAATTTGGGCTGGACGCCGAAAAAAACCGAACGTCCAAAGAGCAAGTTCTTGATATTCGGCTCGTGAAAGCAGTTGAGTTGGGACGTCGGATCGAAGCAGCTCTCCTGATCGACGATGATCAGCCGGTAGCACTGGTGGCCGCCCACCGGATTCCCGTGGAAGAATTCCCGGCATTTGGCACACTGTGGAAGGGGGAGAAAAATAAAAGACCGGCAGGCAGATTTATAGGTAGCGATTCCAACTATTTTGAACTTTTCTTCCTACTCAATTTGTGAGCCATATTTGAAAACAAGGAATCTCCAAACTTGGCAACTTTACAACTTGTGGGCTTCAACTCCCAGAATTCCCCAGTTGGCTGAGGAATTCTGGGAGTTGAAGTCCACAAGTTGTAAAGTTGCCAAGTTTGGAGACTCCTGGTTTTAAGAGATGCCGGTTAATCGGTATGTGTCATTTCCCACTCTCCAGTAATACTTATTAGTGGACCTTGAATTTATTTTGCTTCTTTGATCAGTGCAACGGGGTCTGGAAAGCTGATGGGAGGCCCACAATGCGCTTGCAACGACTGCAGGACACAGTGGTTCTGATTGTTACTCCAACCACAAAAACGGACATCAAATGTCATTATGATTCCTTTCCAAAATTTCATCATCTTTGAAGAAATGTAACGTGCTCCAGGTTATTTGTGATGGCGGGCCTTCGGGATTGCCCGTTACTAGCTCCATCAATAAAATAAATATAACTAAGTCGATAAATATTTGTTGGACAGTGAATGGTTTTGTTCGGCTTCCATTTATCCCAGGTGTCAAACTCGATTTCATTGAGGGCCGCATCAGGGTTGTGTTTGACCTCGGGGGGGGAGGGGGCAGTGGGCATGGCCAGGGTGGGTGTGGCCAGATCAATGTCACTCGTGTCAGGGGCACCTCTGGGGGTCCGAACGTTCTGCCAATGAAAACGGGCTCCTGAGCTCCATTTTCGGCTGCGACAGCCTCCTGCAACCCCATGCCAGCAAAAATGGAGCTCCGTTGTACAACGTCCAGAGTACAACGTCCAGAGAAACGGTCCTTCATTTTGTGCCGCTAACTTCCCTTTCTCCTGATTCCAGGGCGGGCCCTTTTCTTTGGGGCTTTCCTTCCCTATCAAGATCCCCCTCCCTGCCTGAACCCAGAACAGCCCCCACTCCCACCCCTTTACCTGTTGTTTGTAGCAGTCCTTTTTGTCAGCTTGGGCGCTGTTCTGGCAGCCTCCGGTCTCTGTGTTGTTTTGGCACGGGCACCCGGTCCCATCCAGTTCGTGGCAATAATCAGCGTGGCCGTTACATTGGCACCTGGGAGAGGAAGGGGAGGTTAACGGATTGCTCCGAATGCACTGCCCACCACACTGGGACCTCTCATTACATCGGAAAGATCGGTAGCCCTCGACTTACAACCAAAATTGGAACTGGAATTTTGATCACTGAGCGAGTCATCCCACGAGCGAGCCCAGATTTCACAACTATTTATGCTACGGTCATTAAGTGAATCATAGGGGAGTGGTGTGGTGGCCTAGAGGTGGAGCTCTCATCTCACAATCAGAACGAAGGAGAAGGAATCAGAAGGAGGCTGTGAGTTCAATCCTAGGTAGAGGCAGATATTCTCTCTATGGGCACAATGTGTATATATCTGCTGAACAAAACTCCGCATTGGCGACAGGAAAGGCATCCAGCCAGTAAACACTCAGCTCCATTCAGTTGCCCAGACTCCACTCCGCAAAGGATTAGGAAGTCGTTAAATGATGTTTAAGTAAACCATACAGTCGCTAAGCGAATCTGGCTTTCCCCAACTGACTTTGCTTGTCGAAAGCTGGCTTGGAAGTTCACAAATGATGATCAAGTAACGGCAATACATCGTAACTGTCGTTAAATAGGAGCCTAATGTCTGAATTACAATCACATGACCACGGGGAGGGTCGACAGCTGTTAATGCCAGAGACAGATCCTAAATTACTTTATGATTTAAACCACTTTATGATTCTGAACCACATTTAAATGAACAAGTTGTATCTGTGCAGGGAGAAACCTGCAGACGGGGGTCAGCTCGAGAACTGTCCCATTGGCCTCAGCTCACCTGGACAAACGCCATAGCCAGAGAGCCAGTTTGGTCTAGCGCAGGGGTCTGCAACCTTAAACACTCAAAAGCGCCATTTGGACCCGTTTCCCACAGAAAAGAAAACACCGGGAGCCACAAAATCCTCCCCGTGCCTGACTATTTCTTCAGCAGCCACAAAACTAGTATATGTAGTTGAATTAAACATTCTGATTTCTTCTGAAACTTTTCTTTTCTTGGATTTATCCATGGTTGGCCTACCAAGAGTTGAAAAGCTCAATAAATTGCGTGCCAGCGGGTGTCACACATTGGCGGTTGTGACGCCTATTTTGAGTGACAGGGAGCCACAGCAGAGGAGTGAAAGAGCCACATGCGACTCCAGAGCCGCAGGTTGCTGACCCCCTGGTCTAGTGGCTAAGACACCCGGCTAGAAAGCAGGAGATTCTGAGTTCAAGTCCCACTTTAGCCGTGAAAGCCCAGTAACTTTGGGCCAATCACCAGGAGATGCTGGGTTCTACTCCCGCTTTAGGCATGAAAGGCATCTGGTTGATTTGCGGAGTTCTAGTCCTACCTTCGACGTGAAATCCAGCTGGTTGACTTTGAGCCAGTCGCTCTCATGTTAGGCCAACCTACCTCCAAGGCTTGTTGCTGTGAGGATAATAGGAGGAGGAAGGGGTGTTGGATAGATGTATTATTAAAAAATACCCAGGGTTCCCAGAGAGGTCTTACTTGGTACATTTGCCCTCCAGCAGGAAGTAGCCGTGTAGGCAGCTCTCGCACTTGTCTCCAAAGCTGTTGTTCTGACAGTTCACACACACCGCCGCATCCTCGGCAGGCCCTTCGGCCACCCACGTGGGGATCTAGGGAAAGAAAAAGACAGCCCCACCCAGTTCTCTCCCTCCTCTCCGCATTCACGGGGAGGTAGGAGCTACAGAGCCATGATCAAAGGGGAGAGCTCATCTCAGCCAACCTGAAACTATAGAGCACGGGTGTCAACGGTCCAGGGGATACTTCGATCCGGCCCGTGGGGCTGCCTTGGAAACAGCAAAAGGACCAGTCCACAGCGCCTCTGCCAGCAAAAACGGAGCTTGGGAGATGCCTTAACAATTACAGTGATTCACTGTGGCAAGAACAGTGGTGAAATGGGTTCAAAATTCACTTAACTGTCTCTTTTAGCGACGTAAATTTTGGGCTCAACTGTGGTCGTAAGCCGAGGACTACTTCTACTCCATTACGGAGGAGCTGTCTTCGCTCTCTTTCTCTCACAGACACACACACATATCCAGACTGATATGGAAGCTTCAGGGTTGCCATGAAGCAGAAGGAGGGACAGGGAGGGGAGTGGGGAAAATAGCTAGATGGGGTTTAGTAGCCAAAACAAAAAAAAAAAAATTCCTGTGGGAACCAAGGACATTCTCACAGGTGGCTGGCCAGAGGAGGAGCGAAGTAACCAAGCAACCAGCCAGCACCTTGATTGGACAGCGTGATCACTGACGTGGGGGAAAGGGGAAACATTTACTTTTAATGAGATGAAAGCCGTGGAAACTTTCAGAGTCGGCTATCACCAGTTGGACCAAAATGATGTATCCAATAAACGGTTTTTTGAAGAACTTGCCTGCCTCAGAGTTTATTTATTTATTTATTTATTTAAATTTCTATACCGCCCTACTCCCGAAGGACTCAGGGCGGTGAACAGCCACAGGATAAAACACATAAATACAAAAATTTAAAATAGAATAAAAACGAATTAAATAATTTGGCTGAATTTAAAATACCCCATAATTTAAAAACAAATGAAAATTTACATGTAAAAAGGGGAGAAGATTTAGGCCAGGCCAGCTTGATGAAATAAAAAAGTCTTAAGCACGCGACGGAAGGTGCGCAGATCCGGGATCCTCCGTATCTCCGGGGGGAGCTCGTTCCAGATCGTAGGTGCCCCCACAGAGAAGGCTCTCCCCCTGGGGGCTGCCAGTCGACATTGTTTGGCCGACGGCACCCGGAGGAGCCCCTCTCTATGGGAGCGTACTGGCCCATAGAACAGAGAGTTCTGCTTTCTATGGGTGCATTACTTGGGACTCTGACACGAGGACTGCTATATACGACCTCCTAATATCGGGGGAGGGGTTCTTGTCACTCACCAAGGCAGGCTCCAGGGGGAAGCGGAGCGGATCCTGCTGAGCTTGCTTGTATTCTTCCCGCGTGATGCACATGTTGCTGTTCCCTCGGCAGAAAACGTGGCAGGGACGGCAGGAGCCGCCGTTCAGGGCCGACCCGACGAAGAGCGGCTGACATTTTTCACAGTGTTGTCCCTTAAGGGGAGGAGCAGACGAGGCAGCACAAGGGGTGAATTCGGGGACTCTGTGATGGAACAGGGTAGCATGCAGAGGGATTCCCAGGAAGAGAAGGGGGGAAGCATTCCAGAGGAAGAAGAGGCAACTCAGGTCAGAGATTATGTGTGAGAGAAAGAGGGTGAGGACAGCCCCTCCTCAATAGTTCCCCAAAGTATACTGTAGATGCGGATAGTAGAATCCTCACACTGGCAAGACATAAATCAGGCCCAAAACCGAGAACGACATGTGGTGACTTTTCCAAGCTGAGTTCTTTATTGCTTTATCCCAGGGGATGTCAAACTCAACGCCCACGGGGATGCTAAGATCTGGCCCGCGGGGCTGCCAAGGAAACAGCGAAGGACCGGCCCACGGCGCCTCTGCCAGCAAAAACGGGAGCTCAGGAGATGCCTTAACTTAACAATTACAGTGATTCACTGTGGCAAGAATAGTCGTGAAATGGATTCAAAATTCACGTTAACTGTCTCTTTTAGCGACATAAATTTTGGGCTCAACTGTAGGAACTGTCTTCGCTCTCTTTCTCTCTCACACACACACATATCCAGACTGAGTTGCCTCTTACTCAGTCTGTGGCACAGTGGTTAAGAGTACAATCCGGCAGGCTACTTCTGCTGACTGCCGGCTGCCTGAAGTTTGGCAGTTCGAATCTCACCAGGTTCAAGGTTGACTCAGCTTTCCATCCTTCCGAGGTGGGTCAAATGAGGACCCAAATTGTTGGGGACAATGTGCTGACTCTGTAAACCGCTTAGAGAGGGGCTGTAAAGCACTGTAAAGCGGTCGATAAGTCTTAAGTGCAGGGGTGAAATGCTCCTGGTTCGGACCGGATCACCTGATCCGGTAGCAATGGCGGCAGGTAGTTCGGAGAACCGGTAACAAAAATCCCTGTGCTCTCCCCCCCCACATGCCCAGCTGAGCCGCACGATCATCAGAGGCTTTTTTTTTTTTTTTTACTTTTCAAAGCATTTTTTCTACAACCTCTTCCAATGAAAAAATGCTTTTAAAAGTAAAAAAAAAAAAAAAAGCCTCTGATGATTGCACGGCTCAGCTGGGATCGTCAAAGGCTTTTCAAAGCATTTTTTTCTGCCCAAGAGGTGGTAAAAAAAAATGCTTTGAAAAGTCTCTGACGATCCCAGATGAGTTGCCTGATCAGCAGAGGCTTTTCAAAGCATTTTTTTTTACCACCTCTTCGGCCAAGAGGTTGCAGAAAAAAATGCTTTGAAAAAGCCTCTGACGATCCCAGCCATGCCCACCCAGTCACATTACCCTTCCCCCACCAAGCCACACCCACAGAACCGGTAGTAACACATTTTACATTTCACCCCTGTCTTAAGTGCTATTGCTACTCCTACGGGATGCTCCCACTGCCCTCCTGGCAATCCACCCCCTTCCTACCTTCCACTGCAGCCTCAGAAGGAAAAAAGGGGCTGAGAACACAGATCTGGGAGTGGTTGGAAAATCCAGCCCAAAATGCTCCCGTTTGTCCCTCCACTTTGCAGCCCTCCTCACCATGGTGTTGTTGAAGCACTGCAGGCACTGGTCTTGGGCCCCCACGCCTCGGCAATTGCTGTGTTTGTTGCACTGGCATTCCACCGAGCAGTTCTGACCCACGTAGCCAAAATGGCACTGGCACGCATTGGGTTCCACACAGGTCCCGTTCACACAGCCTTGCTCGCACACCGGTTTGCACAGTCCTGTAATGCTGCAAAGGGGGAGGAAGGAGAGAGGGGGAGGGGGAAACAGGCAGAATCACAAGTGAGTTGTCAGGTTTCGATGCCATCTCAAAATAAATGAATTTCCAAACTGCCGATCTTTAAGGATCTCTTTATTCGAGCACAGCAATCTGATCCTGACTCTTTCGCGGTCAGTACTGACCTTTGCCCCCCCCCAATCGCTCCCTTTCCGATCCCCAATTCTCTGCTTCTCATTGGCTATCTTCCAAGTCACTTTCCTGATTCCTTTCTTCGTCAGATCACAGGAATGTCTCCCCCCTCTCCCATCTCCGAGGAGACAGAATCTTCAAAGGGATTTAGTAGGCAAAATTCAGGCTTCTCCTCCCTTTATTTATATGTCAGTGCTGGGACGCTGACATGAGTCTTTGGCACATGTGTGTAACTTTGCACAGAAAGAGCAGGCCAAACGATGCCAATTCTTCTTCACCCTATTATCCCCAAACGTTCTTGCGATCGGGGTCCCGTACGGCTTAGGACCTTAAATGAACCCAGAGATTTGAGTTCCAACTTATACAGGTAGTCCTCGACTTATGACACTTCGTTTCGAAGTCACAACGGTGCTGAAAAAAAAGCTGAACCTACGACTGTTTTTCACACGGACGACCGTCGGACGCCGCAAAATTAAGTCGCTTGGCAACTGGTAGGAGAGAACGTAGGTCGCCCTTAACTTAGAGTGGTTTGTTTAGTGACTGTTCAAAGTTCCGACGGCACCTAGGACCGTTTTTCACACTTTACGACCATGAAAGCTGCTAACTTTTAACAACGCCAGGGATTCGCTTAACAACCGTGGGAGGAAAAGGTCGTAAAATGGAGCAACACTCACTTAGCAAATGTCTCACTTGGTGTTGGAAATTTTGGCTCAATTGTGGTCGTACGTCGAGGACTACCTGTAGTGTTAGTGCAGCGTTTCTCAATCTTGACGACTACAAAATACATGGGACATTCCTGCCATCGAAGACTGCCTGTGCGTGCGCACACACACACACACACACACACACACACACACACAAACACAAACACTTGTGAGTAAGCAGACTTTAATGGTTCAAGCTGCAGGGGTGAGCTTCAAAAATGTTAGCAAGGGCGTGATCATGGTGGGTGTGGCCTAGTCGGCCTCCTGCATCACAGCAGGGGGGACATTTTTGCCCTCCCCAGGCTCCAAGGGCTTTCCTCAAGCCTCAGGGAGGGCAAAAACAGCCTCCCCAGGCTCCGGAGGCCCTCTGGAGGCCGGAAACGGGACTTCCTGAACTTCCAGTAGCCCCGTTTTTCGCCCTCCCCGAGCCTCCGCACTGGCCCTGCACTTACCTGCATCCAAAACAGGCCGCGTGGGGATTCCTGGGAGGGGTGGGGTGGGCGGGACCAGCCAGGAGTGAGATTTGGGGGTTCTCCGAACTGCACAGAATCTTACCTAGAGATTCTCCCAAACCCCTGCAAACCCCCAGCAGCCCACCCCTGGTTCAAGGACAGAGCTTTGCTTATGCTCTTGGGTTCTGCAACACATACACACACCCTTCACACTCCTTTACACAATCTAGCGAAGGCCAAGGATTCAAAAGCAGCAACAGGTGAGGACATCAATCCCAAAATCGGCTGAATGCAGGTGTGTGCGGGTAAGGAAAGGATCTTGAGCAAGTGTAATTTTGTTCAGGCTGCGGCATTGGGATTCTTCCCCTACCCCCCCGCTGTTAGAAGCCTCCAAGAGAGACAGACGCAAGCGAGAACTAGAGCTGGGACATCGTCCTTCATACTGACTTGTCCAGAGTGTAGCCATTTTTGCAGGTGCATTTGTAGCTGTGGGGCAGGTCGCTGCAATTCTGTGTCTCGTTGCAGTCGTGGTGCCCGTTCAGGCATTCGTTTTCGGGTGGGCATGACATGAATGCCCAGTCTGCTTTCAGGCCGCACAATTCCACCAGTCCTGAAGAACAGAGAGGAAAGGAGAGAGGGAGAAATCCGAGCTGCGGGGATATATTTGTGAAGGAGATCCTGTCTTTGGCACAGAGTTTCTCAATCTTAGCTACTTTATGCTGGGTGGACTTCAGTTCCCAGAATTCTTCAGCCAGCATGCGGGCAGCTCCCACCTACCCCTGCAAAAGGCCCACCAAGAAAGGCCCTGCATATTTGTCCTCCATGTGCTATCCCTTTATAAAGATGTCAAAACAACGATGGCCAGAAACATGATACTGGAAGCTGCTTCCCCACATACAGCTATTTAAATATAGGTATTTTTTTTCTCTTTCTCTCCCATGGCTAACAAACCTTCCTCCTTTTATTTTCCCCCACAACAACAACAACCTTGTGAGGTGGGTTGGGCTGAGAGAGAGAGAGGGACTGGCCCAAAGTCATCCAGCCAGTCGGTTTTCATGCCTAAGGCGGGACTAGAACTCACCATCTCCTGGTGATTGGCCCAAAGTCACCTAGCTGATGTTGGTCCTTAAAGCAGTACTAGAATTCACCAGCACCTGGTGATTGGTCCAGTCACCCAGCAGGCTATTGTCCTTAAAGTGGTACTAGAACTCACAATCACCTAATGTTTGGCCTAAGGTGACCTAGCTGGCTTTTGTGCTGAAAGCGGTACTAGAACTCACCATCACCTGGTGATCGGCCCAAAGTTACCCAGCTGGCTATTGTGCTTAAAGCGGTACTAGAACTCACAATCACCTGCTGGCTTTTTTGTGCCCATGTTGGTACTGGTGTTTGACCCAAAGCCAGCTTTCCTGACTAAGGTGGGACTAGAACTCAGTCTCCCAGTTTCTAGCCTAGTTTCTAGTCATACCCACTAGACCAAATTGGTTCTGCTTCCCACTGCTTCCCACTGCTCAGCACCCCCAATACCCCCCTCAGAATGCGCCAGCCAAACCCCAGGGGCTCACCATGGCGAGGGCCACTCCGCCCGCCCTCCAGACAGCGCCCTTTGCCGTTCTCTCCCCGGAAGCTGCACCAGCCACACCGAGGCTGCTGGATGCAGAGAGCGCACTGCTGGAAATGGGAACAGGATGGAGCGCAGCTCTCCGACCCGCTCAGCACTCGGCCACACATCCCGGCCGCGCAGCGCATCGGTAGGTAAGTTGGACTCATACACTGCAGAGAAAGCAGAGAGAGATGTTCTGACATAGGCTTCCCAAGAGCATGAAGCAGACTCCTTGTACGGACAAAAAACCCTTTTTATTAAGTTAGGTAAAGGTAAAGGTTCCCCTCGCATGTATGTGCTAGTCGTTCCCGACTCTAGGGGGCGGTGCTCATCTCCGTTTCAAAGCTGAGGAGCCAGCACTGTCCGAAGACCTCTCTGTGATCATGTGGCCAGCATGACTCAATGCCAAAGGCGCACAGAACGCTGTTGCCTTCCCACCAAAGGTGGTCCCTATTTTTCTACTTGCATTTTTTAAGTGCTTTCGAACTGCTAGGTTGGCAGAAGCTGGGACAAGGAACGGGAGCTCACCCCGTTTTACATGGCACTAGGGATTCGAACCGCTGAACTGCCGACCTTTCGATCGACAAGCTCAGCATGTTAGCCACTGAGCCACCGCATCCCTTGCTTTATTAAGTTACTGTGAATTTTTCTCATTCACATCCAGCAAAGTCTTTCAAGGGAGAATTTACAGTCACAGACCTTATCTGGCTTGATGGAATCATGAACCAATTAAGCGAACTAATTGTCTCCTGCAAACTCCACTCCCCTTTCGCTCCTCTTTCATGCCCTCTGGGAGGGGCTATTTACCGTCCACCTGTGGCCTTACTCCTGAGTCGACCCTTGTTCTTTAGCTGTTCCCTTCGTCTGGCAACTCTGTGCATGCGCACATTGGGAACAGGCTCCAGCTGTTCATCTGCCTCACTGATATCTGACTCCAAAGGCAGCTGATAACTGGCATCCGGCCCTGGCCCTCTCTCTGCCTCCGACGCAGAGCCCTCCTCGGAGCCTTCCCCAGACTCCAGGACTGGCCCATGTTCCTCCCCAACCTCCTCACTGTCCGAATTTGTTGCCAGCTCCGCTGGCGGGCCACAACAAGAGAGAGAGAATACATCCTAGTAGGGGGCTCCAAATTTGGCCACTGTAAGACTGATGGACTTCAACTCCCAGAATTCCCCAGCCAGCCATGCTCCACCAGTCCACCAGTCTTACACTGGCCAAATTTGGAGTCATCTGCATAAGAACTTCCCCGGCAGCACCGATGTATGTCGACTGCCCCAAAACATTTACCTGCTGCAGGCTGACGCTCCAGACACATTGCTGCCAGCCCCCATCAGCCCCCTTGGAGCTGAGGCAGTCCCCACAAGTGCTATGGTTGTGGCAGGGCGTGGGGCAGGCCAGGGGAGGCGAGGACTCCACGGGCATCGGGGAGACGTTGAGGAGCGAGTGGCTGAAGCAAGTCCAGTCGTAGGTGGGCTGCACGCTGAGAATGCGACGGGTCTCCCCTAAGCATTGGGGGCAGAAGAAGGGTGAATATTAGGAGCTTTCAAGGCCAGGATCGTTCCCCTTGGTTGCCCCCCCCCCCAACCAATCTACCAGGAGACAAGTATGGTGGTCCACCATATTCAGGAGGAAGACATTGAGAATGGAAGAAGAGGAAGATTCGATCTGGGAGAAATGGATGTGTCTTCTCCATCAACTTCTGAAATGAACAGAAGTTCATGAGAACTTGGGGAGGTGGACATCAAGAGGGGTGATGTCTAGATGATCTCCAGGGACCAAAGCTTCTGGGACAGTGTCTCTCCTGATCTTGCAAGCCATGCCACCCTTCACCAACTCTTTGTGGTTCATTTTACAGTCATTAGCGGCATCTTCCCCAACGATCAAAGCTGACGCCAGCCAGAGCATAACAAAACTCAGAGAAATACAGGTAATCCTCGATTTACGACCACAACTGGGCCCAAAATCTCGGTTGCTAAGTGAGACATTTGTTGAGTTTTGCCCCATTTTACCACCTTTCTTGACACTTATTTGCTTTGTCATTTAATGACCCCGTAATCCCTTGCTGGGTGGAGTCAGGGCAACTGAATGGAGCTGAGCATTTACTGACTGGATGCCCTTCCTGTCACCAATGCAGAGTTCACATCAGATATAGTCTCATCAGTTAAATGAAGCACTGCCATTGTTAAATTCGTTAAGTGAATGTGGCTTCCCCCTTGACTTTGTCAGAAGGGGAATCCTGTGACCTGGAACACTGCTATCATGTCTCCCCTAGTCCTTCTTTTCATCAATCATCATCAATCACTGTTATCCCCAACAGTGGTCTTTTCTTTTTTGGCGTCTTCTTTCTCCGAGCTCTCTGCCCCTCGCTCCTCACCCTGCAGCCCTTTCCCCCCCACCTTCTCTCCTCCCTTGCCCCCTCGTCTCTCCCCGCCCTCCGCCAATCAAGGTCCGGCCCCTCACCGGTGCGTTTGAATTGCCTGGTCCACATGCACTTCCCAGACGCTGTGCACTTGGCGCAGTCCGAGGCCTCACAGGAGATCTCGGAGCAGTTGCTGGCCACGAAGATCTCCCGCTGGTTGATACGGCAGTCGTTCTCCGACGTGCAGCTGCCGGTGCTGCCGATACAGGCGCCTTCGGGGCAGTTGGTGCACCATTTGCACTGCGGTAAAGGCTGGGGAGCAGACAGCGGTTCACAAAACCTGGCGGCTGCAATCCAGCCGCTTGCTCTAACCCTCAAGCCTGGAAGGCGGCTTGACCTGGGTTCTCCTCTCCGTTACAGGTAGTTCTCGGCTTACGACCACAAACTGAGCCCAAACGTTCTGTTGCTAAGTCAGTTTTGCCCCCTCTTTTATGACTTTTTCTCGCCGCGATGGCTAAGTGAATCGCGTCAGCTAAGTTGAGTTAGTAACCCAGTTGTTAAGCGAATCAGGTTTTCCTCGTTGACTTGGCTTGTCAGGTCGCCAAAGGGGATCACGTGACCCTGGGACACTGCAATAGTCGTAAGTATGAACCAGTGACCAAGCGTCTGAATTTTGATCCCATGATCAAAGGTCGTAACTGTGAAAAACGGTCGTAAGTCACTTTTTTCAGTGCCATTTGAATGGACGCTCAACGAACTGTCGTAAGTCAAGGACTACCTGTACTGAGATCCATCCTCCCTGCGTACTTTATCCCGATAAACCACGCCTCTCTCTAAAGCAGTGTTTGTCAAATCTCTGCAAATTTAAGATGTATGGCCTTCCAACTCCCAGCATTCATGCCTGGCTGAGGGATTCTGGGAGTTGAAGTCCATGCAGCTTAAAGATGCCAAGGCTGAGAAAAACACCGATCGAAAGGCTCTGTTGCTTTTGCCGAAACTACCAAATGCTTTCCTGGCTCGGAAAAATAATTACATTAGAAGTGCATGCAGATCGTTAGAAATACTAACTAAAGATAGTAAAGAAATACTGCCTACGTACAATACATACACCAGTGTTTCCCAACCATGGCAAATTTAAGATGTGTGGATTTCAACTCCCACAATTCCCTAGCAAGCATGTGTGGACTTCAACTCCCATAGTTCCATAGCAAGCTTCTGTGGACTTCAACTCCCAGAATTCCCCAGCCAGCGTGTGCGGACTTCAACTCCCAGAGTTCTCCAGCCAGCGTGTGCGGACTTCAACTCCCAGAGTTCCCCAGCCAGCCATTCTCCGCTGCCTATAATTCTCTCTTTACACGGAGTTGCTGGTCACATTGGGCCTACATGCTGCCATTAATCCATCTCTCTTACTTCTCCTTGTAAAGTGAGTGCAGGATCAAAAGGTTTATGATCCCACCTTCTATTCATGTTCCGGTCTCTGAGTGGGCCCGCTGCCAGCATATGGGTAAAGTTGCTACTTACGGGAATACCCAGGCTGTGGGCCATGGCGCGAGGATGTTGGGCGAGGCACTCGCTACAAGTTCTGAGCCGGCGACACTCGTCTGGAGATCTTGGGGTGGGAAAGCAGGAGATCCCACCAAAGGAGCAGCCTTGTCTGCAGAAGAAGAGAAAAGATACCATGAGATTCAATCAAACTCCCCGTATATTTCTAACCCAGAAGCGATTTGCCATTGATACCTTCTGAGGGCTGTGAGAAAGTGACTGGCTCAAAGTCACCTAGCTGGCTTTATGCCTAAGGTGGGACTAGAATTCACTGTCTCTTGGGGACTGGTCCAAAGTCATCCAACTAGTTTTTAGGGATAAAACGGGACTAGAACTCCCAGTCTCCTGATGATTGGCCCAAAGTCACCCAACCGGCTTTCATGCCCAAAGTGGAACTAGAACTCACTGTCTCCTTGTTTCTAACCCAATGCTTTAACCATTACACAGAATTGGCTCTTCCCTTTCCCCTCTCCTTTTCCTATCACAAGTGCCCACGAATTATTCCCAAATCCCTTCTGAGAATTACTGTATTTTTCAGAGTATAAGATGCTCCAGACTATAAGACACACCTATCTTTCTTGGGGAGGAAAACAAGAAAAAAAAAATCTGCCACTGCCTCCCAGCAATTTGTCTCCTTGCAGCAAACAGCGGAGGCTGAAAATGAGGCGTGCGGAGGCGGCAATAGGCAATACCAATCCCTGCAGCCTGAAACAGCTGATGGTCGGGAGGCAGATCCAACCCACAATCAGCTGCTTGTGCTAATCAGGCTTTGTTGAAGCTGAAACTTGAAACGGGCTGTTTGCTGCAAGGAGGCAAATTGCTGGGAGGCAGAGGCCAAAGAGTCGGGTCTGGCGGGTGGGCGGGGCTACATTCGGTGTATAAGACGCACCCAAATTTTCACCCTCTTTTGGGGGGGGAAGTGCATCTTATACTCCGAAAAATACGGTAGGTAGCCTCACTGCAGGTACAACCACAATTGAGCCCCAAAATTTTGTTGCTACGTGAGAAAATTGTTAAATGGAGCGTTTCGCTCCATTTTACGACCTTTCATGCTGGAATTGTTAAGTGAATCACTGCCGCTGTTAAAGGGATTAACATGGTTGTTAAGTGAAACTGGCTTCCCCATTGACTTTGCTTGTTGGAAGGTCGCAAAAACTGGATCACGTGACCATGGGACACTGCAACCGTCATAAATAGGAGTCAGCTGCCAAGCGTCTGAATTTGGATCACGTGACGGCGGGGATGCTGCAATGGTCGTAAGTGTGGGAAAACGGTCATAAGTGCCGTTGTAACTTTGAACAGTCACTAAATGAACTGCCGTAAGTTAAGGACGACCTATATTCTCTCGTACCTTTCAGCCGCATCCGCGGAGACACAGCTGGCGTGGCACCAGACACAGCTGGCATTAGAACCGTTGCAAGCTTCCGGGCTGGAGAAGATTAGGCAAGGGTCGTGGGGCACTGAGAGGGCCAGCATGCGCCCCAGGGCCACCCCATTGAAGCCCCCGGAGAGGTAGAGGCGGCCTCCCACAGAAGCCATGGCGTGGGCGATGGATTCGGTGATGGGCTCCCCCACCACGGCCCCGGCTGCAGAAAGGAAAGACAAAATCTCCAGTGAGAAAAACTGATTAAACTAAAAAGGAGCCTGGATAGCTCAACAGACTAAAAGCCTGTTATTAACATTCAGCAGCTGCGTTAAGCAATAGCCTTCATACTTTTGTATATTTTATACAAAGTCAGCTTATTGCCCCCACAAACCAGGTTCTCATTTTACCCACCTTAGAAAGGATGGAAGGCTGAGTCGACCTTGAGCCTGGTGAGAATTGAACTCGCAGTAATTGCAGGCAGCCGGATGCTAAATGCTGCCTTAGTAGGAGGCATTAGCCTCCTACGCCACTCAGGCTCCTTTTAATATAAAAGTTAGTATAAAAGGGGTCCATGCCAGACCTAGTTTCTCCTCCTTTTGTAAATATGCACATATATCTTACATTCCCCCGAGAATCCTCCCTTCCCTTCCCTTTTCCAACTCAAGCGCCTAGTCCCTAATGTTGCTTCACAAACACTGTCCTTTCTCTGGTTCCCCCACATGGTCTCTGTTTCCAGTCTGGCACCTTAACCACTACGCCAAATTGGTTCTCAAAAATGTCATGTAAGATAAATGTATGGTCAAGTGATGCAACATAATTTATAATAATAGAATGTAATATAATATAATTAACATAATAATATAAATATATTATAATATAATTAATACAATTTATTTATTTATTTATTTATTTATTTTTAAATTTGTATACCGCCCTTCTCCCCGAGGACTCAGGGCAGTGAACAGCCAAGTAAAAACATAAACTACAAACATTAAAATACAATTAAAAAGATATATATAAATTTGGCCCCATGATTAAAAACAATAACAAACAATTAAAAACATTTTAAAAAGTGCTAGGCCAGCCCGGGTTGCTGGAAAAAGAAGGTTTTAAGGGCATGGCGGAAGGCACCGAGGACTTGGATTCAACAATATAAATATATTATAATATAATGAATATAATAATATAAATATAATATAAATATAATATAATTAACATCATGTAATAATATAATATATTGTGACTATAGACTATCAAACCTGGACATCGGCCTATCCCAGTCCTGGGGAAGGATTTGATAGCTAGACAAAAATGCCAAATCTAAATATCTGACTGTCTGTGAGATGAACCATAATAATAACAGAAGCTGCCCAGAGTTCCTTAAGATGAGTGTCCATATAACAAAAACAATTAAATTTGTTTAATTTAAGGAGCCTTGGTGGCGCAGCAGACTAAAGTGCTGTTGAGTACCACTTAGCTGCCAGCTGCCTGCAATTACTGCAAGTTCAAATCTCACCAGGCTCAAGGTTGACTCAGCCTTCCATCCTTTCTAAGGTAGGTAAATTGAGGACCCGGATTGTGGGGGCAATAAGCTGACTTTGTATAAAAATATACAAAAGGATGAAGGCTATTGCTTAACGCATTGTAAGCCGCCCTGAGTCTCCGGAGAAGGGCGGCATATAAATCAAATCCAAAAATAAATAAATGAATTAAATTAAATTAAATTAAATAGTTAAATTGATATAGTAGAATTAATTTGAACTAATAACAGCTGCCTGCGGTACGGCAGTTTGAGTCTCACCAGGCTCCAGGTTGACTCAGCCTTCCATCCTTCCGAGATAGGTAAAATGAGGACCCGGATTATGGGGGCAATAAGCTGACTTTGTATAAAAAAAGAACACCGCTTGGGGGGGGGCGAAAGCCCTACTAAGCAGGTATATACAAAGTATGTAGGCTATTGCTTAACGCATTGTAAGCCGCCCTGAGTCTCTGGAGAAAGGGCGGCATATAAATCGAACCAATTAATTAATTAATTAATTTAATAGTTAAATTGATATAGTAGAATTAATTTGAATTAATAACAGCTGCCTGTGGTACGGCAGTTCAAGTCTCACCAGGCTCAAGGTTGACTCAGCTTTCCGTCCTTCCAAGGTCGGTAAAATGAGGACCTTATTCTAGGGACCTTCTAAGTGTCTAGTTATTCTAGTTATTCTAGACACATATTCTAGCTGTAGGAGTCTGCTTGCCTGTACTTTTTACCTGTGCTGTTGGGAAGGATCCACGTATTGCAATTCAGCTGGTAGAAGAAAACGTGGTTGGTGAAATTCTCCCGCTCGGTCCGCCCACCTATGACCACCATGGTGTCCTTCAGCACGGCTGCCACGTGGAAGAAATGAGCCAGGGGCTGGAGAGGGATGGAGAGATTTGCATCCAAGGCTCATCTTTGGCGACGCTTCATTCTTCCATTCTTCCTACCAATCCCCCACTCCAGGATTATATTTAAGGGGCTTTCTAAATGGTTTGTTAGTATCAGATTAAAGTGTTAGCACTTAAATGACTTCCTCAGTGGTGCGGTGGCCTAGAGGTGGAGCTCTCACCTCATCAGGAGGCTGTGAGTTCGATCCTAGGTAGAGGCAGATATTTCTCTCTCTGGGCACAATGAGAATATATCTGCTGAACAAAACTCTGCATTGGTGACAAGAAGGGCATCCGGCCAGTAAACACTCAGCTCCATTTAGTTGCCCCGACTTCACCCCACAAGGGATTGTGGCAGTTGTAAAATGTAAAATTTGTTACTACCGGTTCTGTGGGCGTGGCTTGGTGGGGGGGTAATGTGACTGGATAGGTGTGGCCAACTTTTCTTTTTACTTTTAAAACCATTTTTTCTACAACCTCTTCAGCCGAAGAGGTGGTTAAAAAAATGCTTTTAAAAGCCTCTGACGATCAGGCAACTCAAGCTGGGATCGTCAAAGCCTTTTAAAAGCATTTTTTCTACAACCTCTTTTAAAAGTCTCTGACAATCCCAGCTAAGTTGCCTGATTGTCAGAGGCTTTTTTTTACTTTTAAAAGCATTTTTTCGGCCGAAGAGGTTGTAGAAAAAATCCTTTTAAACATTAAAAAAAAAAAAGCCTCTGATGATTGCGTGGCTCAGCTGGGCATGGGTGGGTGGGGCAAGGATTTTTGCTACCAGTTCTCTGAACCACCCGCCGCCATCGCTTCCAGATCGGGCGATCCGGTCTGAACCTGGAGCATTTCAGCCCTGGATTGTGGGGTCATTAAACAACAAACAACGACAACTTAAATGACTTCCTCATTGCCACCATCATCCCTCTGAGATCCAACCACAGAGCGATCCATCTAAAAAAAGACCTGGGCATTTTATGGCCTGCGGGCCATATCCTGCCCATGGATTGCCTCCAGTGGAGAAATCCAATTTTTTTACTACTGGTTCTGTGGGTGTGGCTTGGTGGGTATGGCAGAGGAAGGATACTGCAAAATTTCCATTCCCTCCCCACTCCTGGGGGAAGGATACTGCTAAATCTCCATTCCCTCCCCATTCCTCGGGGAAGGATACTGCTAAATCCCCATTCCCTCCCCACTCTTGGGGGAAGGATACTGCTAAATCCCCATTCCCTCCCCATTCCTGGCGGAAGGATACTACTAAATCCCCATTCCCTCCCCATTCCTGGGGGAAGGATACTGCTAAATCCCCATTCCCTCCCCATTCCTGGGGGAAGGATACTGCTAAATCCCCATTCCCTCCCCATTCCTGGGGAAAGGATACTGCTAAATCCCCATTCTCTCCCCATTCCTGGGGGAAGGATACTGCTAAATCCCCATTCCCTCCCCATTCCTGGGGAAAGGATACTGCTAAATCCCCATTCCCTCCCTATTCCTGGCGGAAGGATACTGCTAAATCCCCATTCCCTCCCCATTCCTGGCGGAAGGATACTGCTAAATCCCCATTCCCTCCCCATTCCTGGGGGAAGGATACTGCTAAATCTCCATTCCCACCCCACTCTGGAGCCAGCCAGAGGTGGTATTTGCCGGTTCTCCGAACTGCTCAAAATTTCCGCTACCGGTTCTCCAGAACCTGTCGGAACCTACGAGATTTCACTCCTGGTTGCCCTTATCCAGCCTGCAGAATGAGCAGAGTGTTGGGGGGGGGGGTCAGGGTTGGGGTGTTGGGCTGGCAGGAGGGCCGCGGCAGCATCATGCCTTTCCAGTCCCAGTATCTCATGTGTCCCCTTGCGAACATTAATTGCCCGCCCCTGATCTAAAGGAAGCATCTCTGTGTTCTCCCTCCGATGTCACCTCTGAAGTTGGCCTGACAGAGGCCATCTTTGAGGCTTCAGCGTTGCCACAATGGAGATGAGCGATAGGGAGGGGAAAATCGATAGCTGGGGTTTTGTAGCCAAAACAAAATACTTTCTCCTGGGAACCAAGGACATTCTCACAAGTGGTCGAAGAGAGGAGGAGTGAAGTTACCAAGCAACCAGATAGCACCTTGATTGGACCATGCGGCTGATTAGTTTGGGAAAGTGGGGAAAACTTTTACTTTTAATTAAGTGAAACCCGTGGGAACTTTTAGAGTCGGTTTTCACCAGCCTGTGCCGATAGGATCTATCCAATAAACCTCTTCTTTGAGGAATCCATCTGCCTCTTTGTTCTGTCTGCTATGGGTGTATTACTTGGAACTCTGGACATTCGAAGCCCATCTGGGCATTCGTGTTAAGTTCTGCTGCCGGAGCCTCTCACCTTTGGTCCTTGAGACGGGGCCAATAAACTCCAGGTCAAGTTGGGATAGTAAAGGCTGTAGAGTTCAGGAGAAGCTGAAACCATCTCCACGTGGAAACGGTGGCCGCCGAAGACGTAAACAGCATCTGTGCTCTCGTGGTACACAGCCGAATGGCCGTAGAGACCTGCAAAGGAAATCTGGAGTACCAAGTGTCCATATTTATGGCTTGAGGGATCCCTATTTAGGTTTGAGTTGCTCAACCTTGGAGTTCTGACCCAGTTCCCCAAACACGACAATCCCTCTGTAGTTGAAGCAATTATTCCTTTATTAGGAGCGCCAGCAGCCCCGGCAAAAAAAAATTCTCTCTAAACACAGGCTAACAAGTCTATCCGGCAGGGAGATAAATAGTTGTCTGCCACAGCTATTCATCTCTGCCCTCTGCCTTTTGTCCCCAGAGCTAGGGTGGGGCTTCCCTAGCAGCGGTGGCTCTTCCGTCCCGAGGACCAGCCCATAGATTTCCACTGTTCTCCTCTCCTCTGCCTTCTGCGCATCCGCGCGTCAGGCACTGGACCCAGCTGTTCCTCCTCTTCCTCATCAGCCACCTCCAGACCTGGGGGCTGTTGACTCTCCATCTGAGGGCTGATGGACAGCCCAGGCTCTGCCTCTGTCTCTCTTTTTCTCTGACAGCTCCATTCCCCCTTCCCCCTCGGAGCTCTCAGGTTGCTTTGATGCTGAGCCTGGCTCCCTCCTTCTCCTCATCTGATTCGGCTGCTGGAGGGACCGGCGGCTACAACACTTGGCAACTTGGCTGGCTGGGGAATTCTGGGAATTAAAGTCCAGCCATCTTCAAGTTGCTCAGGTTCAGAAACACTGACTTAGGCTATTTAGCTTTCCACCCTTTTTTTCACTGGCTGATGGATCTAACCGTAGAAATTAAAGGCATTTTCGGAGCATTCAGGAATCTCTCCCATGCAGTCTGGGGAGTTTGGAGGGCTTCCTTTCCTTGGAAGTTTTTACAAAAAAGGGAGCTGGCTTTATACCTCCCACCGTCTCTTGGTAATGGATCCTGGAGTTCCTTTCCAAAATTTTCTTTCGATAACTTACAGCGCTAGGCTCGCTCTCCCCCCAAATTCCCCCTGCTGATATCGTCCTGATCATCTATGATCTACCTGTCGGAGGTGTTCCTGCCTGGTTCCCAGCGTGCCAGTTCTCTGATGCCACGTTGTATTCCAGCAGTTTCTTGTTGAAGCCGTTCTCAGGAGAGTAGCCGCCGATCAGAAGCAAGGATGAGCCGCGCCGTGCCGTGAGGGTGTGACCAGCTACGGCTGGGATCAGAGGATCCTAGTGGGCGTGGGAAGAAAAGAGAGAATGCCTTATGAGACGAGAGACCCTGAACAGAAGACGGCCCTCTGTTCTCCACCAGCTGGAGTCATCTTTAGATGAACGATAAGAGGAACGAGGCCTTCTTCCATGTCACTTTTTTTTATCAACAGAGAAGACTTTAAGACAGTGCCCAGATTTTTATTTTATTTTATTTTTTTAATTTGATTTATATGCCGCCCTTCTCCGGAGACTCAGGGCGGCTTACAATGTGCTCAGCAATAGCCTTCATGCTTTTGTATATTTATACAAAGTCAGCTTATTGCCCCCATAATCTGGGTCCTCAATTTACCTACCTTAGAAAGGATGGAAGGCTGAGTCAACCTTGAGCCTGGCGAGATTCGAACCTGCAGTAATTGCAGGCAGCTTTTTTTGTTTTTTGGATTTTTTGGTTATCTAGTCGAGTTACGACCGTAACGGCGCCTGCCCATCACCGGTGTAACTTGTGACAGTCTTAAAAACTGACCAGTCACATAACTGACTTCAGTTTGACGACCTTTTTTTTGCGGTGGTCACTTAGTGAATCATTGTGGTCACTAAGTGAATCCACAGTCGTTAAGTGGCTGAGTGCCAGAAGTGCAGTCACCTGACCATAGGGGAGGGGGCCTGACGGTCAGAAATTCAAATCCAGGTCAGGCTGAGTCAACCTTGAGCCTGGTGAGATTTGAACTTGCAGTAATTGCAGACAGCTGGTGTTAATCACAATGCTTTTAGTCTGCTGAGCCACCACGCCCTTTTTGACTGGATTAAGACACACCCAAGGAGTGGCTGGGAGGGAGGGGCGAGCAAAGACCAGCAAGGCACCCCTCGACACGAGTGACATCGAGTTGGCCATGCCACTCAAGTCACATGCCCACCCAGCCACGCCTACCCAGCCGGTCATTAGGCATATTAGACCATCATATTAGCGGTCCGCGGGATTTAAAATTATGAAATTAGGGGTCCCTGAGGTCCGAAAGATTTGTGACCCCGGTCTAGAAGAGGACATCTTACCGGCAAAAGCCTCCACTGCAAAGTGGTGAGGTTGAGCAGCCAGAAGTCGCTGGCCACTCCATCCGCGGTCAGCCCGCCGAGGACGTACATGGCTTTGCCTGGGGATATGTAGGCAGCCGCGTGGAAGTAGCGGGGGTTGGGGCCCGGCCCTCGGTCCTCTGTCCCTGCCAGCATCTGAGTCCAGCGACGTTCGGCGATGGAGTACCTGGGGAGTCACAGCACCTTTTGGCTGTCATGCCCACAAAGGCGGCAGGCGGCCCTTTGAGGGATAGGAAGAGCCTCGTACCTGTACACGTTACCCAGCATTCCTTCACGCAGCGACATGCCTCCAAACATCCAGAGTGTGGCGTCAGGCCCTTCCACCATGGTGTGGCCCAAACGGTGAAGGAAGCGGCTGGCTGTGTCCTTGAAAGGAAAATATGGAGAGACGATGAGGGTGAACCTAGCCATTCTCAACACAAGGCTGAAAATTCTTGTATGAAGATCTGGCATATTCTGCTCTCTGCCATTGTGGAGACTTCAGGTTCAGAAGAAGACACGAGCTTCCTTCCCAAAACCCAAGCTCTGCAATGCTCGTTTTATTTATCTATTCAAGGGTATGTTTGAAGAGCTCTCTGGGCATTTAACAGATGACGTACTCACTAAGAAGTCAAATATAATTTAAAACTTTGGGAAAACTTTTCTATCAAGAGCCTTGATAGTACAGTGGTCTACGCACCCTGTTATTAACACAGCTGCCTGCAATTACTGCAGGTTCGAATCTCACCAGGCTCAAGGTTGACTCAGCCTTCCATCCTTTCTAAGATAGGTAAATTGAGGACCCAGTTTGTGGGGGCAATAAGCTGACTTTGTATAAATATACAAAAGGATGAAGGCTATTGCTTAACACATTGTAAGCAGCCCTGAGTCTCCGGAGAAGGGCGGCATATATATCAAATTAAAAAAACAAAAGATAAACAATTGTTCTTGGAGCCTGAAAGGGCTTCCAAGTTTGGCTTATCAAATATTCCCTACAAATTGTACAGTCAACTGTTCAGGAAGCTTACCAAAGGGACTCTAGTTAAACCTCTGTCAGCGGCAATCACAAAATAAAACAGCAATATGGCAGGTCCTGTAACCTGTGTCCCAGCCAAGCTGAGAAGGAAGGAAGGAAGGAAGGAAGGAAGGAAGGAAGGAAGGAAGGAAGGAAGGAAGGAAGGAAGGAAGGAAGGAAGGATCAAGGAAAGAAGGGTTAGGGAAGGAAGGAAGGAGGGAGGGAAGGAGGGGGAGAAAGGAAGAAAGGGAGGGTGGGAAGGCGGGGAGGACGGAAGGAAGGCAGGAAGGCAGGAAGGCAGGAAGGAAGGAAGGAAGGAAGGAAGGAAGAAAGGAAGGAAGACACTACTTCCATAGGACAGAAGTAACTTACAGCCGTCAACTGGGTGTCAATTAAAGTTTCCCAAATGATCTTGTCATCCTCCAGTGGGATGGTGCAGTCCGCCCCTGCAAAGCGATTGCTGCAGATACACAGACCCAGCCTCTGCAGAAAGAGCGAAGGTAAGACAAGGAGGCCCATACGGTATCTTGTCTTTTTATGTACACTGAGAGCCTATGCACCAAAGACAAATTCCTTGTGTCTCCAATCACACTTGGCCAATAAAGAATTCTATTCTATTCTATTCTATTCTATTCTATTCTATTCTATTCTATTCTATTCTATTCTATTCTATTCTATTCTATTCTATTCTAATTGTTTTATTCTTATTCTTTTCTATTCTTATTATTGTTTTATTCCTATGCTATGCTGTGCTATGCTATGCTATTCATTAATGACACAAAATTAAATCCCAAGAAAGGACAAACTCCTCGACTCACACAGATCCCACACAGCCCGTAGAAAATGTGCATGGACTTGGCAACGTATTGGAAGATGCACATTTGCAACTGCAGGAAGGCAGGAACAGCAGACAATTATTCAATGCATTCATGCACTTTGGAAAGCCAGCTCAACTACATTACTGGTAATCCTCGACTTACCACGGTTCGTTTAGTGACTGTCCAAAGTTAAAACGGCTCTGAAAAAAGGGAACTTACGATCGTTTTTTCACACTTATGACCATTGCAGCATCCCCATGGTCACGTGATCAAAATTCAACTGAACTGACAACTGGTTCATATTTATGACGGCTGCAGTATCCCGGGAGGGGTCACGCGATCCCTTTTTGCAGCCTTCTGACAAGCCAAGCCAACGGGGAAGCCAGATTCACTTAACAACCGGGTTACTAACTTATCAACTGCAGCGATTCATTGAACAACTGTGGCAAAAAAAGGTCGTGAAATGGGGCGAAACTCCTTTGACGAATGTCTCACTTAACAACCAAAAAATGTGGGCTCCATTGTGGTTGTAATGTTGTGGCTCCGTTACCTGAGCCTGTGTCATCGGCAGGCGAGGACTCAGAGAGTGAAGGAGAGGAGTTGGCAAGGCCTCCCTCTCCAGGACCCTCCTCTCTGGCAATGCCTTCGATGTCCGCCGAAGGTCAAGAGATAGGGCCGGGGCCAAGCACGTCCACGCAGCCACAGGTGGACAGTAATGAGGGAGATGAGTCTTGGCTGGATCCTCGGCAGCGTCACAGAGATAAGCGCGTGCAACAGAAGAAGAGGCGTGCCAGAGATTAAGCTGAGTCACTGGACCACACCCCACAGGGTATAAAAGAGGGTGTGGTGGCCGGTTCAGCTCTGCGACGAGCAAAAAACGGATATCGGACGACCTTCTTTGTATTTACTGGACTTTGTTGATTATTGTGTATTGGCTTTGTTCCCGGACGAAGGGAGAAACTCCCCCCTCATGAGTAAAGAATACCTGGCAGCCAGCCACTGGGTTGCTGCCAATTCTGATACCAGATAAAACTGTTGTCGGCTGAGTTCTTTAGCTGTTGCCTGTCTGTGGGGGTGCGTGTGTGAGACGGGGACAGAACATGTAAGTCGAGGACTACCTGTATTGAATACATTATTTTGACGGTCTGTTAAAACAGATGTCCCTATGACCCACTCACCGTGTTGCAAAGTCCTTGCCCAGCGTGAGCACTACAGTTGCCGGGACAGATCTGGAACTTGCAGCTGGGCCCGGTGTAGCCAGCCTTGCAAACACAGTGGCCCTGCTGGCATTCCTGGTTGACGTGGCAGCTGGGCCGGCAACGGTGCACCAGGTAGGTTGCGTTGAAACCTGAGGCCTCGCTAGAGTTGGCTTCGTAGTAGATGACCAGGAGGCCTGAAAGGTTGAACAAGGACAAAACTTGACAAGGACCCCAGAGCTGTGGGGGTGAGAGGAGGGGAAGGGAGGGAAGATGTTCTTCTAAAGCTGGGTTTGTCAACCTCGGCAACTTGAAGACGGGTGGACTTCAACTCCCAAAATTCCCTAGCCGGTGTTGTGGCCCTTCAGGGGCCTGTGCAGCTAGTGGCTGATTCCGACAGCGAGGAGGCTGGTGTGGTGCTGCGCCAGCAGCCTGTGCAGCTGGCACTCGAGTCGGACAGTGAGGAGGCTGGAGAAGATGTGGTGCCAGAGGCGGGGATTCAGCCAGGGCCTTCAGAACCTCCAGAAGCTCCCATAAGTGAAGAGGAAGAAGAGGAGGAGCCTCTTCTCAATGCACGAGCGAGCGCACAGAGCTGCCAAAAGGCAGGAGTGGCTCCTCAGGAGGAGGTCTCCTCAAGAGTAAGGCTTGGGGCTAATTGGCCACTCCCCTAGCCTATTTAAGGAAGGACGACGACTGAGGCAATTTGCAGGAAACAACTTCGTTCATATTCCTTCACGTCTTGATTCCAGAAACGTTTGATTCGGCTCTTGTTTATCGCTTGTCGGTTTTCCTGCAATTTGCTTCTGGGCATTCTGCCAACCACAGTAAGATTACTGTTATCTGAAATACTGTGCCTCAGAATTGAGTTATTATTCTTTGGATTCTTGTTGGCTGTTAATAAAGTTAAATTAACAGCCCTTGTTCAGAAAAGACTGATTTAAAGACTTTCTCAATGGTGAGATGGGGGCGGGGATCTAAATTTAATAAGTAGATGTCAACCAAATTCTTTTGTTTTCCTTACCTGATACGGCTTCGACAGTAACGGGCTGGGGATGGCCCTGGCCGCAGAACGCCCCGATGAGAGTCCGATCCAGCTGGATCAGTCCTGTGTCTAGGAAGTCGGGGACTCCATCAAAAACGTAGATATAGTTGTGCTAAGGAGGAATTGAAAGAGAAGAGGAGATGAGCTCTAACACCAACAGAGTTAGAAATATTGCTGTTTTAGCAAGAGATCCATATAACAGTACTGCTGTGAGATGAGTGGGTATGTACAGGGAGTTGTCGGCTTGCGACCAGAGTAGAGCCCCAAATTGATGCTAAATAAGAAATTTGTTAAGTGAGTTTGGCCCAGTGGTGAAATGTAAAATTTGTTATTACCGGTTCTGTGAGTGTGGCGGGAGGGGGGAGTGGGGGGGGTGTAATGTGACTGGGTGGGCGTGGCCAACTTTTCTTTTTTTTTTTTAACTTTTAAAAGCATTTTTTCTACAACCTCTTCGGCCGAAGAAGTTGCAGAAAAAAATGCTTTTAAAAGCCTCTGACAATCCCAGCTGAGCCACGCAATCATCAGAGGCTTTTTTTTTTTTTTAACTTTTAAAAGCATCTTTTCGGCCGAAGAAGTTGCAGAAAAAAATGCTTTTAAAAGTAAAAAAAACAGCCTCTGATAATCACGCGGCTCAGCTGGGCATGGGGGAGGGGGGGCAGGGATTTTTGCTATCGATTCTCCGAACCACCCGCCGCCATCGCTACTGGATCGGGCGATCCAGTCCGAACAGGGAGCATTTGTCTCCTTCTGCTTCTTCTTCCAAACTGCAAAATCTGCACCGTCGGTGGCCACAACTTGCCTTGATTAGTGACCTCCTGACTCACACGTGCGTCATCCCTCTCGCTTACCATACAAAGGGTGTCCGGCTGAATAGTGAGCGTGATTGTTGGGCAGCTTTGTTCGGGACGGCAAGGTTGGATGTCCGCACTGGTTGACAAGACCCAGACGCAGTAGGAGAGCCCGTTGGAGAGGGGTCCCCCAGCCCGCTGTGAGCTCAGGGAGGAAGAGGAAGAGAGGTTGAGGAGCAAGGTGCGCCCCACGCACTCCTGATAGCAAATGCCACCATTTCTGCAGAAGAAAAAAGAAATCCGTGGGAAATTATGGGCTCAGGCTCACACCCTCCGATGTTTAAAAGATGGCTGAGGTAACAATCAAAATCCTGGAAAGACAGCAACCTTCACGTTTGAAAGAAATCGCCAGGAGGTTTAAGGCTTGTTTGGATTTCCAACCCAATACTAGCCAGAGGCAGGGAGGGAGAGAGAGAGGGAGAAAGAAAGAGAGAGAGAGAAGGAGAAAGAGAGAGGAAGGAGGGAAGGAGGGAGGGAGGAAGGATAAAGGAGGGATAGAAGGAAGGAGGGAGGAAGGAAGGATGGAAGGATCAGGGAAGGAAGGATCAGGAAGGGAGGGAGGGAGGGACGGAAGGAAGGAAGGAGGGAGGGAAGGAAGGAAGGAAAGTGAGGGAGGATGGATCAGGGAAGGAAGGATCAGGAATGGAGGGAGGGAGGCAGGGAAGGAAGAAAGGATCAGGGAAGGAAGGAGAAAGAGAAAGGAGGGAGGGAGAAGAAGGAAAAAGGAAGGAAGCAAGGATAAAGGAGGGACGGAAGGAGGGAGGGAGGAAGGAAGGATGGATGGATCAAGGAAGGAAGGATCAGGAAGGATGGATGGATCAGGGAAGGAAGGAAGGGAGGGAGGGAGGCAGGGAAGGAAGGGAGGGAGGGAGGGAAGGAAGGAAGGAAAGGAAGGACCAGGGAAGGAAGGATTAGGAAGGGAGGGAGGGAGGAAGGAAGGAAAGGAAGGAAGGAAGGAAAGATCAGGGAAGGTGAGAGGGAAGGAAGGAAGTCTATTCTTCAGAAAAAAGTAAGCAGCCCAATTAAGGCCCTTTCAACTGCCTTTACCAGACATTGTGACTTCATTCCCGGCGATTCGAGCGTGGAGGTTCCCGTCCAGCCTCTCACCTGGGGTCTCCCGAGTAGCCGGGGGCACAACGCTCACAGTGCAGCCCTTCGGTGGGTGGGGTGCAGTAACAGGCTCCCATGGTGCTGTGGCAATAGCCCATCTCCTCCAGGCCGTGCTCGTGGCAGGCGCATTGACGGCAGCCGCTCTGCGTGGTGGCATTCCCGTAGCTGCCTGGCCGGCAAAGATGGCAGCGTTCCCCGTGAGTCCAGTCTAGGCCCACCAGTCCAGAGAAGTACAATTGTGGGGAGAGAGAGAAACGGGTAGAGTGTCAGACAAAGGAAGGGGACAAAAGACAGACGAGCATCTTGTTCATCATCTACAAGGGTTGCCCGGCCCATCATCCTGAGTTTCCAGGACCGCCTGCCGCTCCTAAAAATGTAGCCCCCGAGGCTTCCAAAAGTTGCAATCAAACTGCAATGATTACAGGTAGGCCTCAACTTACGACCAATTGCTTAAGAGACCGGCCGAAGTTCGATCACGGACCTACCCAAGGGGTAATTATGACCTGGATTTGAATTTCTGACCGTCAGGCCCCCTCCCCTATGGTCAGGTGACTGCACTTCTGGCACTCAGCCACTTAACGATTGTGAATTCACTTAGTGACCACAATGATTCACTAAGTGACCACCGCAAAAAAAAAAAGGTCGTCAAACTGAAGTCAGTTATGTGACTGGTCAGTTTTTAAGACTGTCACAAGTTACAACGGTGATGGGCAGGCGCCGTTACGGTCGTAACTCGACTAGATAACCAAAAAATCCAAAAAACAAAAAAAGCTGCCTGCAATTACTGCAGGTTCGAATCTCGCCAGGCTCAAGGTTGACTCAGCCTTCCATCCTTTCTAAGGTGGGTAAAATGAGGACCCAGTTTGTGGGGGCAATAAGCTGACTTTGTATAAATATACAAAAGGATGAAGGCTATTGCTTAACGCACTGTAAGCCGCCCTGAGTCTTCTCCGGAGACTCAGGGCGGCATATAAATCAAATTTAAAAAAAATAAAAAATAAAAAATGGGGAAATCACTAAATACAGACCAGGAGAAAACCCGGTCTTTAAATTTAATGTTCATTCAAAGACCTCAAATCATGTTTGATTGCTACTCTAGCCATTACATCTGAAAATTGGGGTCTTCAGCCCCTAAATTGCACGGGTCTTTTTTAAAAAATTCCCTTGTCCGGAAACACAACACAGCAATGGCTTCCTGAAGGAATTGTTGTGGAGGCTGACACTCACTCTGGCATTCATCGCAAAAACCGGGGCCCTTGATGTTACAGGTGCTGTGGAAATGACACCCGCAATCCAGGTTGCACTGCACTCCGCTGGGGGGAGGGGTCGCCCCCGTGATGAGTTCCGTGGTCCAGCCTAAATCGCACAAACAGGTGAAGTTGGGGGCCCCGCTGCATTCTCCGTGGGCGCACTCGTCGTAGCACCTGGAGGAGAAGGACAAAAGGAGAATCCCGTCAGTCTCTTAGCTCAATGTTTATCAACCTTGGCGCCTTTGAGATGCGTGGACTACAACTCCCAGAATTCCCCAGCCAATTGGCTGGGGAATTCTGGGAGTTGAAGTCCACGCATCTCAAAGGCGCCGTGGTTGAGAAACTCTGTTCTACTTGGTTTAATTTACTCAACTTAGTTGTGCAACCATTGAAAATCAGAACTGGTAACTAAACAAAGAAAGGTCATTTTAGATTTTTTACCGCATTTCCCCGAAAATAAGACCCTGTCCTATATTTTTTTTGAACCCTGAAATAAGCGCTTGGCCTTATTACCATGCACTCAAAAGCCCAATTGGGCTTATTATCAGGGGATAATGTCTTATTTTTTGGGGGGGGGGGAATCATTCATGCCCTTACAAACTGAATCCTGTAATAAGCATCGTCTTAACATGCACAGATCCTGTCTGGCCAGTCACGTCAGTAAAGGACTGTCTAGTAAATCCGAAGATTAAACGGATTACAGCTTTAAACATGACAGCTTTAAAGCTTTTGTGTGGATAACACTGTAAATGTGAATCCTCTGGAAAACCTGGAAAGTATCAGGGAGGGAGGGAAGGAGAAGAGAAAGAAGGAAGGAAGGAAGGAGAGAAAGGAGAAAGAGGAAAGGAAGGAAGGAGGGAGGGAAGGAGGAGAGAAGGAAGGAAGGAAGGAAGGAAGGAAGGAAGGAAGGAAGGAAGCAAAGCGAGAAAGGAAAAAGAGGAAAGGAAGGAAGGAGGGAGAGAGGGAGGAAGGGAAGGAAAAGGGAAAAGAAAGAAGGAAGAAAAGGAAGGAAGGAAAAAAGTAAATAGCTAGTTTAAGGCCCTTTCAATACCAAATTGATGTCACAAAATCATCAACTGCTTTAGAGTTCCTGCACAGAAGCATAACCAGAAAAATTCAATCAGCAACTGTCCCGGGGTCTGACATCTGGAAGGAACGACTAGCACGACGTCTGCCCAGACCTTCCTTTCATGAATAGCAGGAACCATCCACATAGGCCGAGCACCAATCCTCAGAACCTGTGTGTGTTTTGACCCTTTTGGCGTTATCCTGCTTCTTCCATCTCTGCTTCTTCCACTAGCCAAGTTCAGACCGTTTCTCCCCGCCTCAAACGTTTTAAAGCCGGACAAACTCACGTCTGATTGCAGAAGGCCACTCCGTCGCCTGCGTAACCTCGGTTGCAGTGACACTGAAAGGAATCCGGCGTGTTCTTGCACCGGGCAAAGGGATGGCAGTTGGCCAAGCCCAGGCGGCATTCGTCTACGTCGGGACACTGCCCGTACGACCACTGAGCAGGGTGGGAGGGAGGCAGTCCGTGGGATTCCCACAGGGCCACTGAGCAGTTCCAGAAGGTGCTGAGGCCCGAGAAATCTCCGGGGAGACACCTAGAGAGGAAGTCGAAGAATAGCCATGAATTCACCAAAATCCCAAAATCATCACTATTTTTTCCACCCAGGTAGTCTTCTGCTACGGAACAACTCATCATGCTATGGTGATCATCATCATCTTTTAACAGCCCCATAATCCCTTGCGGGATGGAGTCTGGGCAACTGAATGGAGCTAGCAGAGTGTTTTAATGGCCAGATGCCTTTCCTGTCGCCAATACGGAGTTTTGTTTGGCAGATAGATCCTCATCATGCCCAGAGAGAGAAATATCTGCCCCTACCTAGGATCGAACTCGCAGCCTCCTGATTGTGAGGTTTCATCTCTAGGCCACCACACCACTCCTCATCCTACGATGGTGATGAGTTTAGGTAATCCTCAATTTATGGCCATAATTGAGCTCAAAATTTACATTGCTAAGTGAGAAATTCCAAATATTGGAACACAGCTTTCATATCACCCCTGGTCCTTCTTTTCATTAAACTAGTCATGCCCAATTCCTGCAACCATTCTTCGTATGTTTCAGCCTCCAGTCCCCTAATCGTCTTTGTTGCTCTTCTCTGCACTCTTTCTAAAGTCACAACCTCTTTTTCACATCGTGGCAACCAAAACTGGATAAAGTATTCCAAGTGTGGTTTTTACCAAGGCATTACAAAGTGATTTCAACACTTCCCATGATCCTGATTCTACCCCTCTGTTAATGGTTGCAAGGTTAAGGGAGAATTTTTTTTAAAAAAAATAGTCTAAAGAGTGAACTCACCTGCCCAAGGTAGGGTTGTCGGAGTTGCCACACCAGCCACATTCAAAGTTTTGCAAACATTCACGACAGGTGTTGAACCGGGTGCAGTCCAGGCATTGGGGCACAGAGTGAACACTGGACGGGAGAAGAAACCACTCAACATTTGTGCAATTCGGCAGACATAAGCTAACACGCAGAGTTGTGTATCCCCACTCTTCAGGAGGCAACTGCCTGCAAGGAATATAAATCCTTCCATTCCCCACTATCCTGCCAGAGCTGAAGAAGCTTCTTCGATGAGAAGCGAAACGTCTTCAAAAGAAAAAACCAGAAAGTCCAGTTGCCTCCTGAAAAAGCACCTTTGAGACAACCATGACCTGGAGGACTGAGAATCCCTACAGACCTTTAGCTATGCAATTTGGGATGAACTCCCTTGGAATGGTGTGGGAGGAGGAATGGATTTCCAGAGGAAAAATTGCCGACTACAGGACCCAGGAAAACCACTCAGGTGACCCTGAGGACACAGATAAACCCCCAAGGGTGCTTCAAGGGCCCTCTAAAAGGATGCAAATGACAGCTTCTGCAAGGAATATCAACCCTTCCATTCTCCACCATCCAGTCAGAGCTGAAGAAGCTTCTTGGATGAGAAGCGAAACGTCTTCAAAAGAAAAGAAAAAAAAACCACAAGGAAGTCCAGTTGCCTCCTGAAAAAGCACCTTTGGGACTACTTCTTTCCATGTTTTATTTCCTGAATCAGGGCTTAATGGAGGCTAAGCATCCATACCCCTTCGGGTGATAACATCTAAGAGATGCCTGCTCTCTGGCTGGAGAAGAAAGCCTCCTTAGATATGCATTTAACTTGGGAGGAAAGGAACATGACCTCTTGGCCCCCCCAATCTTCCTTTGGACCAGGTGTCTCCAACCCACCTGTCATACCACCCACGGCAATCCCCGTAGGGGTATTTAGCCAGGTAGGCCGCAAAGTAGAAGCAGTTTCGGGTGGACTGGCACCAGGCGCATTGGCTGGAATTGGAGAGGCACTCAGAACACGTGGTACGCCTGGGTTAGAGAGAGAGAGAGGAGAAACAAACATGCCAAGCTTTGAGTCTTCTTGGAAAGGTTTCCCACATCACCCATGTTCTTCCAGTCCCAAACCAACATTCAACACATGAACCTGGGCTCCCAACCCAAATACCACCCAGGCTGGTTAAAGAGAAGAAAGGGAAGAGGGATGAACCAATGATGCTTGCTTTGGTCCAGGCAGGCCAGCCCTCAGCCTTTCAGATGCTCTTCAAACAAATACTGGATGATTTTGGGCCAATCACCAGGAGACTGTGAGTTCTAGTCCTGCCTTAGGCATGAACGTCAACTGAGTGATTATGGGCCAATCACCAGGAGACTGTGAGTTCTAGTCCTGCCTTAGGCATGAACGTCAACTGAGTGATTATGGGCCAATCACCAGGAGACTGTGAGTTCTAGTCCTGCCTTAGGCATGAAAGCCAGGTGGTGATTTTGGGTCAATCACCAGGAAACTGTGAGTTCTAGTCCCACTTTAGGTATGAAAGCCAGCTGGCTGATTATGGGCCAACCACCAGGAGATGGTGAGTTCTAGTTCCGCCTTAAGTATGAAAGCCAGCTTGGTGATTTTGGGCCAATCACCAGGAGACTCTGAATTTTAATCCCGCCTTAGGCATGAAAGCCAGCTGGGTGACTTTGGCCCAATTACCAAGGGATGGTGAGTTCTAGTCCCACCTTAGACATGAAAGCCAGCTGGGTGACTGAGGGCCAATCACCAGGAGACAGGGAGTTCTAGCCCTGCCTTAGGCATGAAAGCTGGCTGCCAGTCCCTTCGGCCAATCACTCTCTTTCTGACCAACATACCTCACAAGTAGTAGGGAAAATAGAAGGAAGGGGTATTAAACACGTTCACTATCTTGAGTCGTTTATAAAAAAAAGCATAGGTGGGATATAATTAAAATAAGACATAAATAAACCCCAAAGGCCGCCATCTTCCCAGCAGACTCACTGATTGCAGAGTTTGGGACATTCCTTGGGCGAGCGGATGGCCGTGTTAAGACGGCCTCGGCGGCTGCAAAGAAAATCTCCTTTTTTACTGCTGTTGACTTGCCATTCGCAGAACGGATCCTGGGGGGAAGAGAACAAAACCAATCTGCTTACAAGGTCAGGACAGCCAGAGCTGGCTCAAGAAAGCAAGCAGCTGTGAAGATGGCCAGTTTTGCAGAGATGGTGAAGATTTCAGCATATTTAAAAGATTGTTCACAAGAGACTTATGAATGGGAATGGAAAAGGTGGATAGAATATGTTCAGAACAAATACCAAACTAGAAAGTATCAAATAGCCTTTATTTGAAAATAATGTATTAGAAATATCTTAATGTAAAGAGACAAAGAGGGAAAATTATATAGGGGGAGGGACGGGTTCAGGTATATATATCAGTGTTATTAGTTATGAGTACATAATAGGGAAGTCTGGGGGGGGAGGGTTAGGGAGGGTTAGGGAGGACGGGAAGTTTGGGGAGGGAGGTGGGGGGGTGAAAAAAGGGGTGAAAATGTAATTGTAAAACTTTTGCAATAAAAAAAAAAAAGAAAGAAAGCAAGCAGCTGGCTGGGGAATTCTGGGAGTTGAAGTCCACAAATGTTACAGTTGCCAAGTTAAAGCCGAGCAGACATCCCAGTCGCTGCCTTGCATGCAAAATCTGCAAATTCTTCCCTTCAAATGCAGATTATTTTCCCTTATAGACCCCATCTCCTTTCCTACCTTGCTACAGGTGTGGCAATCGCGGTAGTCTTCACACAAGATGCAGTTGCCGGGCACCAGGATAAGGCGCACGGTGCTAGGACCGCAGCCGCCCACGTCGTCCTGGTAGGCCAGCCGTCGATGGCAGGTGGAGCTGAGCGGGCACCACCCACAGCCCTGATCGGCCAGGCAAGCGAGACACGAATGGTAAGTGGCGCACAGCTCGGATCGATAGGGCTCCAGAAAAAAATAGGAGATTTCCTGGAGAAGGAAGGTGGGAGGAACGAGGACAAGCCAGGTTTAAGCATCACAAATCTATCCCATGGCTGGGGTCATGCTCTCAATAGTCCAACGACACTAAATAGCCTGGCCCTCTCTCACAGGCCCACATTCCTCCCCCAACTTTCTCTTTCTTTCTTTCTTTCTCTCTTTCCTTCCTTTCTTTTTCTCTTTCTTTCTTTTTCTTTCTTTCTCTTTCCTTCCCTTCTTTTTCTTTCTTTCCTTCTTTTTCTTCTTTCTTTCTTCCTTTCTCCAACTTACTTTCTTTCTTTCCTTCTTTCTTTCTTTACTTCCTTCCTTTCCCCAACTTACTTTCTTTCCTTCCTTCTTTCTTTCCTTCCTTTCCCAACTTACTTACTTACTTTCTCTTTCTCTTTCTTTCCTTTCTTTTTCTTTCTTTCCTTTCTTCCTTTCCCCAACTTTCTTTCTTTCTTTCTTTTTTCTTTCTTCCTTTCCTTTCCTTCTTCCTGCCCTCCCTTCTCTTTCCCCTTCCCCTCCCTCCTCTTTCTCCTTCTCCTTCCTTTTTTCTCCTTCCTTCCTTTCTTTTTCTCTTTCTTTCTTTTTCTTTCTTTTTCTTTCTTTCTCTTTCCTTCCCTTCTTTTTCTTTCTTTCCTTCTTTTTCTTCTTTCTTTCTTCCTTTCTCCAACTTACTTACTTTCTTTCTTTCCTTCTTTCTTTCTTTACTTCCTTCCTTTCCCCAACTTACTTTCTTTCCTTCCTTCTTTCTTTCCTTCCTTTCCCAACTTACTTACTTACTTTCTCTTTCTCTCTTTCCTTTCTTTTTCTTTCTTTCCTTTCTTCCTTTCCCCAACTTTCTTTCTTCCTTTTTTCTTTCTTCCTTTCCTTTCCTTCTTCCTGCCCTCCCTTCTCTTTCCCCTTCCCCTCCCTCCTCTTTCTCCTTCTCCTTCCTTTTTTCTCCTTCCTTCCTTTCTTCCCTCCCTCCTTCCCTCCCTGTTTTTTGATACCAATAAAGACAAATTCCCATTAGCCTTTAAGTATCAGGAAGAGAGCCCTCTCTAACTCAACGGGAAAGAAGAGAGAGAGAGAGAAACCCAGAGACTTGCAAGATTCTGTTACTAGAGTCCATTTCAACAAAACTGATGTCATCAGGAGGAGGAACTTTCCTGCCAGGGCACCCACCCCACGGAACATCGTTCTAGATTAGGTGAGCCCCCACTCTGCTGGCTTTTTGCAAGGCCCTAAAAACACAGTTTTGTACTCAGGCCTAGGTGTGACCTTCAGTGATGCTTGACTACTATAGGTTTTTAATTATATATTATGTATTTTATATTATGTATTTTATTTATCTATTTTATTTTAAGCCACTCAGAGTCATGTATGTGAGGTGGGCGGCGATATAAATCAAATAAATATAGTCTTTTTGTGAAGGGAGTTTCCTGATGTGTCTCATAAGGGCTCATACCCCGCCGAGGCCGAGATACTCACGCTGCCTCCTGGCACGCCTGTGCGATCCCAGGTGAGAGTCAATTCGCTGGTTTGTCCGTTGCCAGAGTTATTCAGGTGGCCTTCAACCAGCACGGCGTACTTATTCCCTCTTTCTGTGCTGGGAAAAAGGCGTTCAGCTCCAGGCCGCTGGAGTAACCGTTTCTCTTTTTCCTGTTGCACTGCCCAGCTGCCCACCTTCTCCTGCAGAGAAGGCAACCCAGGATAAGCAGACAAAAGACTGAGGCACGAAGACAGTGAGTTCTAGTCCTGTTTTAGGCATGAAAGCCGGCTGGGTGACTTTGGGCTAATCACCAGGAGACTGTGAGTTCTAGTCCTGTTTTAGGCATGAAAGCTGGCTGGGTAATTTTGGGCTAATCACCAGGAGACTGTGAGTTCTAGTCCTGCCTCAAACATGAAAGCCAGCTGGGTGACTTTGGGCTAATCACCAGGAGACTGTGAGTTCTAGTCCTGCCTCAAACATGAAAGCCAGCTGGGTGACTTTGGGCTAATCACCAGGACACTGTGAGTTCTAGTCCTGTTTTAGGCATGAAAGCTGGCTGGGTGATTTTGGGCTAATCACCAGGAGACTGTGAGTTCTAGTCCTGCCTCAAACATGAAAGCCAGCTGGGTGACTTTGGGCTAATCACCAGGAACTGTGAGTTCTAGTCCTGTTTTAGGCATGAAAGCTGGCTGGGTGACTTTGGGCTAATCACCAGGAGACTGTGAGTTCTAGTCCTGCCTCAAACATGAAAGCCAGCTGGGTGACTTTGGGCTAATCACCAGGACACTGTGAGTTCTAGTCCTGCCTTAGGCATGAAAGCTGGCTGGGTGATTTTGGGCTAATCACCAGGAGACTGTGAGTTCTAGTCCTGCCTCAAACATGAAAGCCAGCTGGGTGACTTTGGGCTAATCACCAGGAACTGTGAGTTCTAGTCCTGTTTTAGGCATGAAAGCTGGCTGGGTGACTTTGGGCTAATCACCAGGAGACTGTGAGTTCTAGTCCTGCCTCAAACATGAAAGCCAGCTGGGTGACTTTGGGCTAATCACCAGGAGACTGTAAGTTCTAGTCCCTCCTTAGGCATGAAATCCAGGTGGATGAGTTTGGGTCAATCCACCTCAAAGGGTTATTGTAGGGACAGGAGGAAGGAGTATTAATAACATTTACCACCTTGAATCACTAATAATTGGCAGGATTAAGAAGAATCTAATCTAATTCAGCCAGCAAATTCACAGTCAACTGACTTGATCCGTGATGATCACAAACAAAAGATTTGATTCTCTTCCAAACCAAAACAGGCCTGCAGCTGCAGTGTGACTCTTTGGCGGAGATGTTTGCATGCAAAGTCACCCTTTTCTGTAATTCCCTCCATTGCTACACATTTCCAAGTTTAAGGAGAAAACTCGCTTCCAACAACGGAAAGCAAGGAGACACGTCCTTACCAGCTCCGATGCGCCCGGGGCTCGGCCTAATTTCGCAACCACGAAGAGGCGCTGGATGCGTGCCCAAATGGAGATGTCTTCCGCAGGTCCAGAGCTGCTCACCAGGGGGTGAATGAATCCCTTGTAGACTAGCGAGACGTCCATCTCTGTGCTGGGATTCAGGGTAATAGTGGTGCTTCGGACGATGGAGACCTATGATACGCAATAGCCATAGCACTTATAGACTTATATACCGCAGTGGCCTAGAGGTGGAGCTCTTGCCTCACAATCAGGAGGCTGTGAGTTCGATCCTAGGTAGCGGCAGATATTTCTCCGGGCACAATGAGAATATATCTGCTGAACAAAACTCCGCATTGGTGACTGGAAAGGCATCTGGCCAGTAAACACTCAACTCCGTTCAGTTCCCTGACTCCGCCCCAATGCAAGGGATTACAGGGTCATTAAAAGATCCAAAAAAAAAAGTATGTTATTCTGTACGCTACATAAATAAAGGGTTTGACCTAAAGTCTTGTAGTGTCTACTTTGGAAGCTTTGGATGGGGGGGGGGGAGGATTTTTTATTGTAATTTATTTCAATTTATTTCATAGTTGTTAAATAAAAAACGCTACTATGCCTTCCCCCACATCAGAGGGATGTCAGCGTTTCAGAACTGACATATAAATAAAGGGAGGAGAAGCCTGAACTTTTGCCTGCTAAATCCCTCTGAAGATTCTGTCTCCTCGGAGATGGGGAGGGGGGAGACATTCCTGTGACCTGACGAAGAAAGGAATCAGGAAAGTGACTTGGAAGATAGCCAATGAGAAGCAGAGAACTGGGGATCGGAAAGGGAGGGATTGGGGGGCAAAGGTCAGTACTGACCACGAAAAGAGTCAGGATCAGATTGCTGTGCTCGAACAAAGAGAAAATTTCCTTAAAGATCGGCAGTTTGGAAGTTCATTTATTTTGAGATGGCATCGACATGACAAGGAATACATTGGAGTCATGTCTCAGGCCTTTACCTTGTCCGGCTGGGAGTCATTGCGCGGCTGCTGGTAGGTAATCAGATGAAGGCCAGGCAAGAAATCTTCACGCTGACATTGAGCCAAGGAGGTGATAAAGAAGGACTGCGGCCCCCACCAGCCGTAGGTTCCTGAAATCTTCCCCACTTGGCATCTGCCCTGTTCTGGGGAAGGGAAAAGAAGGTGGTTAGCAAAACCCAGAAGCATCTGGAGCTCACATCAAGATGACGGCCTCAAGTTGATCACGGAAGCCCCCAATCTGTCCGGTTACCTGAGATGGGCATGCAAGTCTCGTTTTGCACACACCAGCCGAAGGGTCCTGAAGCTCGCGGCAGAGAACCGTTGATGTCACCAAAGGCGAGGCATGATTGGCAGTCGACTAAGAGGCGGGCCAGGCCCAAACAGCCACTGTTGGGGCACTAAAGAAGGAACGGGGTTGGGAGAAAGAACATCAGTCAGGAAAGCGAGCAGCTAAATATGGTGGATAAAATATCAGAAATTATATGCCTTTCGGTCCAACCATAAGATTGTACTCATTTCGCCTTGGGATAAATGCAAATAATCCTTGACTTGATTTTGACCTTCATTCACTGGTCTGACCTTCATCCATCCATCCATGCATCCATCCACCCTTCCTTCCTTCCTTCCTTCCTTCCTTCCTTCCTTCCTTCCTTCCATCCATCCATCCATCCATCCATCCATCCACCCACCTTTCCATTCCTTCCTTCCTTCTATTTTTTTTTATTTTTTTTTTAATTTGATTTATATGCCGCCCTTCTCCGGAGACTCAGGGCGGTTTACAGTGCGTTAAGCAATAGCCTTCATCCTTTTGTATATTTTATACAAAGTCAGCTTATTGCCCCCACAAACTGGGTCCTCATTTAACCCACCTTAGAAAGGATGGAAGGCTGAGTCAACCTTGAGCCTGGTAAGATTTGAACCTGCAGAAATTGCAGGCAGCTGTGTTAATAACAGGGTGCATTAAACCACTGTACTACCAAGGCTCTCTATTCTATTCTTTCCTTCCTTTTTTCCACCCACCCTTCCTTCCGTCCTTCCTTCCATTCCTTCTTTCCGTTCTTTCCTTCCTTCCCTTCCCTCCATCCATCCATCCACTTGGTTTCTATACAGGTAGTCCTCCACTTACAATATTTTATTTAGCAACCATTTGAAGTTACAATGGCACAGAAAAAAAACAGGACTTACTTTATGACTGTTGCAGCGTCTCCAAAAATCACATGATCAAAATTTAGGTACTTGGCAACTGGCATATATATTTATGACAGTGGTAGCAGCCCTAGGTCTGGTGATTGCGATTTGCGATTTTCCCAACCAGTTTCTGATAAGCAAAGTCAATTGGAGGGGGTAGCCAGATTCGGTTAACGACCGCATGATTCACTTAACAACTAAAGTGATTTGCTTAAGTTGTAAAAATTGTTAACCGCTGATATGTTTAGCAATGGAAAAATCCGGTCGCGATTTTGGTCATAAGTCGAGAACTACCTGTACTTCAGAATCAGCAGCTAAATTTATACCAAGCTGACGTCATTCGCTGCAATTTGCATTTTGGGCATTTCCAGGCTACTCACAAGGTTGCGTGGCTGAGTGCTCTGGCATCCTCGGGAGCACCAGGCACATTCTGGGTCCTTGGCACATGTGTTTTTTTCTGTGTAAATGGAGCAGTAATCCAGATGGTACTGGGGCCAGGAGAGAAGAAAAATTGGTTAGTGACAAAATCCTATTACCATAATTTTTGGAGTATAAGACGCACCTTTTCCTCCCACCAAAAGGGGATGAAAATTTGGGTGCGTCTTATACACTGAATGTAGCCCCGCCCACCCACTGGCCCCCACCCTTTGGCCTCTGCCTCCCAGCAGTTTATACCTCCTTGTAGCAAACAGCAAGAAGAAACAGCTCTTTTCTGCTTCAGCACAACCTCATTAGCACAAGTTGATTGGATCGGCCTCCCGACTCTCAGCTGTTTTGCTCTCAGCTGTTTTGCTGGGGCCTCTGCTGCTTGCTGCGAGGATATAAATTTCTGGGAGCAGATTTTTTTTTTTTTCTTGTGCTAATCAAGCTACGCTGAAAACGAAAATGAAAGTAAAGGAGGCTGTTTGCTGCAACGAGGCAAAATTGCTGGGAGGCAGAGGCAGATTTCTTTTTCTTGTTTTCCTCACCAAAAAAGGTAGGTGCGTCTTATAGTCAGGTGCGTCTTATATTCCGAAAAATACGGTAATTTTGGCAGCCTGGACATCCTGCTAGAGCAGGGCTGGGGAACGATGACCCCTTTATGACCTGTAGACTTCAACTCCCAGAATTCCTGAGCCAGCATGACAAGCTATTTTGTCGTTGTTCCCCACCTTTGTGCTAGAGTGTCGTATGAACAACCTCACTAGAGTTGTGCAGTTGCCCATTCTTCAAGAGAACACAATGTGCCACCAATGAGAACTTCCCCGGGACACCCCCCCCCTTAACCCACGTATTTCTAGCCTGTTTTCAAATACATCTGCAGCAGAGGTGGGTTTCAGCAGGTTCTGACCAGTTCTGGAGAACCGGTAGCGGAAATTTTGAGTAGTTCGGAGAACCGGTAGTAAAAATTCTGACTGGCCCCGCCCCCATCTATTCTCTGCCTCCCGAGTCCCAGCTGATTGGGAGGAAATGGGGATTTTGCAGTAACCGTCTCCTGTAGTGGGGTGGGAATGGAGATTTTACAGTATCCTTCCCCCGCCATGCCCACTAAGCCACACCTACCAAGCCATGTCACACCCACCAAGCCTTAATTACTAGACCCAACTGGCTCTCTGGGGATCGGGAGAGCGTGGCCTCGAGGCTGTGGCTGGCACCCCCAAACCACAACCCCAAAGATGGGAGAGCCAACTTACCATCTGAGACGGCACCTGAAAGACGAACGTGGGCACTTTGTACGCCAGCAGATCACCCCGTGGCACCCCGCTGTAGCCTCCCGCCACAAGGAGCACATTTCCATTCATCACGGTGGCCACGTGGGAATACCGGCCACGCGCCTGGGCTGAAGTCTTTGGTTCGTGCTCTGAGGGAGAGACGCATACAAATCAGTCTGCACTTCCGCCCTATGAGTTTTCCAAGACAAAATTTACACTGAGTGCTTTTTCGCGCAGCCGTATTTGTAGAGAGTGAAGTCAAGGCAATTTCCAAACTCTTCCCAAAAAAACAATTAAAAGAATTAATGGAAATAAACTGAGCACTGGAAGTTTGTTTATTCAATTTCTCTAGCCGCGCCCATCTCAGCAAAAGACTCTGGACGGCTCTATGTATTTATGTCGGGCCTGGAAGCCATCTTTTGCATTGGATCTTCAGGCCTGCCACATTGACTGCTGTGGGAAACTGGGAGGGGGGATTGTATGGAGCAAGGGTGATATGTAGTCATAATAACATTCCTTTCTCAGAGAGTCAAGGACATCTTGCCCTGCACCTGGGGGGGGGGGTGTGGCTGGGAGGCATCTCCATTTGGGACGGTGCTTGGATTGGACCATGTGATGAACCTGTGGGTGCTGGGCAGCGGCTTGGACTTTCCTGTGGGTGGGGAGAACTTGGAAGCTTTCAGATTCAGCTTTTCCCAGATGTGCCAGATGTCAGCCTCTCAAGCTGCACTTCGTTCAGGGCTGACATAGAGAAGAAGGGGGAGCATCTGGCAAGAGACCGTTTGACACTTCACCCAGTTAATTCCCTGGAGAGATTATTCCCTAGGAGATGAGATGGGAGGGGGGGGAATTCCCGTGAGCTTAGTTAGTAGATAGGAGTAGAATGACTTGAAAGATGGCCAATCAGAACAGGAGGGCAAGCCAGGAAGGGAAGGGTTTTGGAGCAGGAACTCATTGCTGGCTGCAATGAGTTTTGGAACAGAATGTCGTGCTAATAAATGAATGGGTTTTCATAAAGAACTTGGCTGAAAAGCGATTTATTTTGAGACGACTTCGAACCTTGATACCAATATGACATCACTAATAAAACGGAACTTTAAAAGAAAAAGTTTTATTGGTTTTTTTCTTTTCTTCTCTCCCATCTTCACCCACATCTTTCTTTCTTTTTTTTTTTGAACAGAGTGTTGGTCGTTTATTATCTTAGACAATTAGTCAAATTCAAATACATTTTACTCAATTAGAATTTTTGTCAATATTGTCTTCCCCTTTCCTTTTTTTGAATATACCTCAGTATTTCTGTACTTGCATACATAAACATCTTCTTCATGTATCCCTAAATTCTAACTTTACTATTTATACATATTTGTCCTCTTTTATTCTTAAACAATTCATTCTTTTTCTTAATATATTTATATTTGTTTGTTCAGAGCTGCCTTTCTTCCACTTCCATCTTTTTTTTTTTTATTGTACAGCAATCTTTCTCCTCAAAGCTAATAAAATGGAACTTTGAGGAACTTCAAGCCTCGGAGTCTTTTCTCGTTGGGGGTGTTGCTTAGAACCCTGACATTTATTGATTCGATAAATGAATTTCATTTATCTTCTTTCGTGGCTTCTGCCACGGAAGAATGTTTTGTCCCATGTTTTGTCACAAAAACATGTGGGGAGCAGGACACCCCCTTACCTTGAGTGATGAGAGGTGACAGTTCGTGACTCGAGACCCACTGGTGACAGCCCAAGTGGTAGAAAAAGATTTCGTCCTCGTAACATTTCTCTTCGTGGTAATGGATGTGAACGTTGCCCCCTGGAAGAGAGGTAAAGCAGAGGAAGCACAAGGAGGGTAGAAAAGGTAGAAGAAAATCGACCCAAACACTTCTTTCACATTTTTAATTCTTCTTAGTTCAGGTAGTCCTCGACTTATGACAATTGAGCCCAAATTTCTGTTGCTTAGACGTTTGCCTATTTTACCACCCTTCTTGCCAGGGTGGATAAAAATCAATGATTTTTTTTTTTAATAAAAAAAAATTGGATTTTAAAAAAATATAAATCAAATAAAAAAAAAAAATTGGGGCTGTCGGTGAGTCAACAGCAGGTCCGAGGAGGAGCCGCTGTGGGACAGAAATGACAGTTGCTCTTTAAAAATGATGATTTAAATTGAGTTGATTTACATCAAGCCTTTTTACTAGGGATTTAAATCACGATTTAAATCGTGATTTAAATCGACTTGATTTAAATCAAATCCACCCTGCTTCTTGCCACTATTCATACTGAAAGTAACTCCTAGATGGAAGCACAGAAAGGATAAACACTGATAGTTTCTAAAGTACTAATTCTCATTTTTCTCCCTTGGGAAAAGTTCACCAGATTTAATTTTAGCCTGTCTTTATTTTTTATAAACACTGTAACTCAAGACAGCAAACATATCTAATACTCTTTCTTCCTCCTATTTTCTCCTCAACAACAATCCTGTGGGGGGGATTGGGCTGAGAGAAAGTGACTGGCCCAAGGCCTTTATAAAAAATTATTTATAAATAATTTACGGTATAGATATTAACCATATTACAGATAGTTCTCAACATCTGACCACAATTGAGACCAAAATGTATGTTGCTAAATGAGAAATTTGTGAAGTGAGAGTTTTGCCTCATTTTATGACCTTTCTTGCCACCGTTGTTAAGTGAATCACTGCCATCGTTAGCAAGCCGATTGTTAAGTGAATCCGGGTTCCCCGTTAACTTTGCTCGTCAGAAGGTTGCAAAAAGGGGATCACGTGACCCCGGGGTCACTGCAATCGTCATAAATAGGAGTCAGTTGCCAAGCGTCTTGAGCTTTGATCATGTGACTGTGGGAATGCTGCAACGGTCGTAAGTGTGAAAAACAGTCGTAAGTCCTTTTTTTTTTCCCAAGAGGTAAATCGAGGACTATCTGTACCGGTAATAAGAATTTCAAGAATTCTCACTTCCCCAGTTCGTTTGAGTAGCATTGTTGCACACTCACCATACACCACCATGTAGTTGCCAATGACGGTGGCGGAGTGGAAGGCCCTTTCTCGAGGGCCCCGGTGTGAATCTTTGGCCCGCAACGTACTCCAATAACGCAGGTCCACGTGGAAGAGGTCGGTGGTGTTCACTCGCACGCTGAACCTGCAGTGATGGGAGAAGTCGAGTCGGTCCTTCCTTTCGCAATCTCTCCTGGGTCCCACAACAGTCACATCTCGGGATTTTATTGCTTCAAAACTCATCGAATTCGGTACTCGACACGTTTTGAAGCAAAGGAAATCTTCTCTCAGTACTCATCGCCTAATTTGTACTTGTAACAAAGGTTAATTGTTCTCACTGTAAGGAGGTTTCTCCTTAATTCCAGGTTGCTTTTCTCCTGGGAAAGGTACCAGCTGGCAGGGTTCGGAGGGATGCCCTAATTAAATCATGAGGCTCGAGCCAAGCTTCAAAACAACTCGAGTTATTTCTGTCGGCAAGTTCCAAGTGAAGCCAACTCTGACCCCACGTAATTTACAGCCGAGACTTGACCCTGTTTCCCACCTCCCACCCATGGTATGTCATCAGTCACATTCGCCAAAGAAGCAATTTCGCGGGTTGTAGAGATCACTCCCCTCCAGCCGCTGTGGGTAACCTTGGGAGACAGCCTTGAGAAAGAGATGTCTGGAATGTGCTTTTGTTTTTGGCTGCCGTGCTGCTCCACCGTTTTCCCATCCCCCTTGCCTATGCCAACTCGAGAACAGGCCAGGGATGCATTGCGAGTTGACACCAGTACAGAATAGGCAAGACCTGGCTCAAAAACAGTAACTGTGAGAGGGACCTTGGAGTCTTAGTGGACAATCACTTAAATATGAGCTAACAGTGTGCGGGGGCAGCCAAAGAATACAATCCTTGGTTGTATAAACAGAAGCACAGAATCAAAATCTCATGAAGTATTCCTACCGCTTTATACAACCTTAGTTAAGGCCACACCTGGAATACTGCATTCAGTTTTGGTCACCCCGTTACAAAAAAGATGCTGAGACTTTGGAAAGAGTGTAGAGAAGATCAGCTAAGATGATCAAAGGCCTGGAGAGTAAAGTATATGAAGAACGGTTACATGAACTGTGTATGGCTGATCTAGAGAAAAGAAGAACTAGGGGGGACATGATGGCAGCCTTCCAATATTTGAAGGACAGACCCACATAGAAGGAGGAGACAACTTATTTTCCAAAGCACCAGAAGGCAAGAAAACAACAACAACAATGGATTGAAACAAATCAAAGAGAGAAGCAACCTGGAATTAAGGAGAAACTTCCTAACAGTGAGAACAATGAACCAGTGGAACAGCTTGTCTTGGATAGCCACTTGTCTCAAATGGTATAGGGCAGTGTTTCTCAACCTTGGTAGCTTGAAGATGGGTGGACTTCAACTCCCAGAATCCCCCAGCCAGCAGCGCTGGCTGGGGGTTTCTGGGAGTTGAAGTCCACCCATCTTCAAGTTTCCAAGGTTGAGAAACACTGGTATAGGGTCTCCTGCTTGAGCAGGGGGTTGGCCTAGATGACCTCCAAGGTCCCTTCCAGCTCTATTCTGATTGTAGTTGGCGTGCAAGGTAGAACTTGCTGGCATCGTGACTTGCTACTCCTTAAGGCCAAAATAAAGGGTCATGTCGTAAGTCCCAGAGTTTGCTCAGTACTTGTTTTTAGTACTCGTCCTACCTACTGGAACGCATCGCAGACGAGTACCGAGATACCACTGTACCTTTGGAGGGCGGGGGGAGGGGGTTCCACAACTGCCCACCTACCGAGCGGTGGAGGGCCTGTGCCCACCGTAAACCAAGAGGGTACGGGAAGCAGGGTGGAAGACCATGGAATGACCGGCTGCTGCAGGCGCCTTCCCTCCTGAAGGAATCACCAGCTCCCAGGTCCATCGTTTCAGGTGGAAGCGGTACATGTGGGAGGAGAAGACATCCACCCCGGTGCGTCCTGCAGGAATGGATTAGAAGGTGTGAGGCTGAATCCTCCAAGGTTGACTCTGCCTTCCATCCTTCCGAGGTCGGTCAAATGAAGACCCAGATTGTTGGGGGGAAATAGGCTGACTCAGTAAACCGCTTAGAGAGGGCTGTAAAGCACTGTGAAGCGATATATAAGTCTAAATACTATTCCTATCTATCTATGTCTCTCTCTCTCTCTCTCTCTCTTTCTGTCCCTGTCTCTCTCTCTATGTCTGTCTGTCTAGTCTATCTTTCTAACCTATCATCTTTCTATCATCTATCTATCTATCTATCTGTCTATCTATCTATCTATCTATCTATCTATCTATCTATCTATCATCTTTATATCTATATCTATCCATTCATCCATCCATCTATTTAATCTATCAACTTTATATCTATATCTATCATCTATCCATCCATCCATCCATTATCTATCTATCTATCTATCTATCTATCTATCTATCTATCTATCTATCTATCTATCATCTATTATCTATCTATCTATCTATCATCTATTATCTATCTATCTATTATCTATCTATCTATCGATCTATCTATCTATCTATCTATCTATCATCTATTGTCTATCTAATCTATCATCCATCTATCTATCTATTATCTATCTCTCTATCTATCTACTATCTATTATCTATCTATCTATCATCTATTATCTATCTATCTATCTATTATCTATTATCTATCTATCATCTATCTATCTATCTATCTATCTATCTATCTATCTATCTATCATCTATCTATTATCTATCTAATCTATCATCTATCTATCTATCTATCTATCTATCTATCTATCTATCTATCATCTATCATCTATCTATTCATCCATCTGAAATTCAGTATTGCAGACTAATTCTGTCCACAGCCTGGAATTCAATTCTCACTGGCTCAAGGTTGACTCAGCCTTCCATCCTTCCAAGGTCAGTAAAATGAGGACATAATTTGTTTGGGGGGGGGGGGCAATATGCTGAATCTGTAAACCACTTAGAGAGGGAGGTAAAGCATTGTGAAGGGGTATATAAGTCTAAGTGCTATTGCTATTGCTATGATGGGGCATTTCCCCTGGAAGAGGGACCCTTTGCCACCTGAACCAAACAGCTACCTCTTCAACTCACCTCCAAATACATACAGCCATTCATCGACCACCGCAGATGCGTGGCCGGCCAACTCAGGAGGAATCGTTGTGTTGAGGGGCACTAGCTCTTGCCAATAGCCTTCCCGGGGCAGATACATCCAGACATCATTGGCCAGAAACCCAGTGGCCAGCTCTCCACCAAATAGAATGAGGGAGCCCTCCCAGGCCACGGCTGTGTGGGAGTGACGAGCAGTCTAGAAATGAAAAGATGGAAAGGAGATCACTATTTATTTTTAGATTTTTTTTAAAAAATCCCACCTTAATTATTGTTACTGAGGCAGCAAACATACTCCATACACCTACCTCCCCCTATTTTTTCCATAACAATAACCCTGTGAAGTGGGTTGTGATGAATGTGATCAGCCAAAAATCACCCAGCTAACTTTCATAACGCGGGACTGGAATTCACAGGCTCCTAGTGACTGGCTCAGCCTGCTTTCATGCCTAACAATGGACTAGAACTCACCCTCTCCTGGTGATTGGCCCAAAGTACCCAATCACCTTTCATGGCTAAGGCAAAATTAAAATTCACCTTCTCCTGATGATTTGCCCCAAGTCACCCAGACACGACTAGAAGTCATAGGCTTCTGTTGTCAGGGTTTAATTAGATGCCCTAATTAAATCATGAGCCTTGAGCCAAGCTTCAAAAGAAATCCAGTTATTTATTAGGAGTTTCATGTCAGCTCGTTCCCAAGTGAAGCCAGCTCTGACTCTATGTAACTTACATCCCAATCATGACTCTGTTTCTCCCCTTCCCCCAGGGTGTGTTATCAATCACTTTCACCAACGGAGCAATTTTGTGGCTTGTAGAGATCACTCCCCTGCTGCCGCTGTGGGTAACCCTGAGATACAGCCTTGAGAGAGATAAGTCTGGAATGTGCATCTGTCTTTGGCTGTCATGCTGTTTTTGTAGGTTTCCCATCCCCACTTGCTTATGGCAACTCGAGAGCAGGCCAGAGATGCTTTGCGAGTTGACATCTGGTTTCTAGCCTCATCCCTTTGACCAATAGACCAACCTGGCTCTATCTAACTAGCACTTTCACCACAATGGGGCAGGAGAAGCATGTTCGCTTCCCTCTTGAGTTCATTTTATGTACGGTAGAATCAGGAAGATGCATGGTATCTTGGTGGCACAAAGTTTTTAAATTCACACACAATATTTTGGGTGGATGTCTAAGCATCTCAGACATAATGTGGGCCTCTTCTTCCTCTCCATAATGTTCAAGGTTCTCTTTTTCAGGACGAGGGGAAATCGAAAGGCGCTTACTGGGGAAGGGCTGAGCACCCTCTGATGCCAAGTATTGGTGGTGAAGTTATAGAAGACAAGGTCTCCCATAGCGGTGTTTAGGTCCAAGCCTAAAGGGGAAGAAAGCAGAAACGTCATGAGATTTAGGAACAGGAGGGAAAGCATTCAACTAACAGATTATGTCAGGACAAGATGAAAGAAGCAAGAAGTATGCTGATCTCAGAAATGAATCTGTAATGCTCTTTGAGGGTCAATAAAGAATTGTGGCAATGTGGCAATGAAGAAAGCCTCGTTGATGAAGGGAAAATCTTTTTTTCAATGCTCTGAAACGCTTCTTCCCATGTTTTTTACTGCCATTTGACTTAAAGTGGCCGTTTTGGCAACTTTTAAGATGTGTGGACTTCAATTCCCAGAATTCCCCAGTCAGCTAGGCTTTTTCACTTTTCCCCTTGCTGGCTGGGGAATTTTGAGAATTGTAGTCCACGCATTTTAAAATTTTAAAAGCGCGGGGAAAAAGTACCATTGATTTTGATTCTTCAGTGCCAAAATAATGTACCCAATAAAGTTTTGCTTTTGGGATTTCAAAGTTCCTGGGTCTACTTTGCTTGGGCTCGTTTGTTAGATGGTTGACATTAAACCAACTCTACCTTTTCTACCTTTTTAAGGGACGCAGTGGTATAAGAGACATAGTGGCTCAGTGGCTAAGACGCTGAGCTGGTCGATCGAAAGGTCGGCAGTTCAGCGGTTCGAATCCCTAGTGCCGCATAATGGGGTGAGCTCCCGTTACTTGTCCCAGCTTCTGCCAACCTAGCAGTTTGAAAGCACATCAAAAATGCAAGTAGAAAAATAGGGACCATCTTTGGTGGGAAGGGAACAGCATTCCATGCACTTTTGGTGTTTAGTCATGCCGGCCACATGACCACCGAGACGTCTTCAGACAGCGCTGGCTCTTCGGCTTTGAAACGGAGATGAGCACCGCCCCCTAGAGTCTGGAAGGACTAGTACGCATGTCCGGAGGAACCTTTACCTTTCCCTCCCATGCGCGATTCTGCCTAGTTAAAGAATAGCGTTCTTCCCACCTCCCATG